>NC_092873.1:95283491-95594585 GCF_028372415.1 Notamacropus eugenii
AGTTTGCCTCAATTTGCATTCAGAATTCATCAGTTCTCTCCTTGGAGTTGGAAAGCTCCCTTTAGGGACCTGAAGAGAATTTGGAGCTTTGGGTCTTCTTTCTCAAAGCCAGAAGACCAAGAGCTCTCTTTGCTCTTTTCTGCATGCCACTCAGGCAGGCAAGGAGCATTAACTGAGTAATCAGTCTCTATCAATGAGCCCCATGCAAATAAATGGGCTTTGAGGCTCAGATTTATAAGTATAACACCTTGTTGACAAAGGTCCATATATTCAAAGCTATGATTTTTCCAGTAACAATGTATGGTTGTGAGAGTTGGACTATAAGGAAAGCTGAGACCAGTAGAATTGATGCTTTTGAATTGTGTTATTAGAGAAGACTTTTGAGAGTCCCTTGGACAGCAAAGAGATCAAATCAGTCAATACTTTAAAGAGATTAATTCAGGCTATTCACTGGAAAGTCAAATACTGAAGCTGAAGCTTAAATTCTTTGACCACATAATGTGAAGATGAGGACTCATGATGTTGGGAAAGACTGAAGGCAACAGAAAAAAAGGATGGTAGAGGAGGAAATGGATAGATAATGTCATGGAAACAACAAACATGATTTGGACAGACTTTGGGAGAATAGTGGAGGATAGAAGGACCTGGTGTGCTATGGTTCATGGGGTCATGAGGAGTGGACAGGACTGAACCACCACCAACAAACCATAACAATGACACCTCTCCCTAGCAGTACCTCCTCCTCACCCCCCAAACCTAGCATAATGCTCTGGACAGAGTAAGTGCTTTCTGAAGGAATGAATGAACGCATACATGCATACAAAAAAGAATAAATGAGTATATTTGAATGGCTAAAGGTAGGGTTTTGGACTTGATGATCACTTTAGACTATTTCTGCATTTTCCCTAAGGTCTATCAGTATGATTCTCTAACTTCTGCAAGTCCCTCCTAGGCAATAGGCTTATTGCAGTCTGTCCAAGCCTTCAAATTTTCTAGTATTGAATAATCTGTTTACATATTGTATTCCTCCTATCTGATATAAGCTATACGTGTACCATCATATTAAACATATTTCCACATTAGTCATGTGGTGAATGAAGAATCAGAACAAAAGGGAAAAACCATGAGAAAGAAGAAACAAACACAAAAGAGAGAAAATAGTATCCTTGAATCTGCATAGTTCCTTCTCAGGATGTGGATAGCATTTTCCATCATGAGTCTTTTGGAATTGTCTTAGATCTTTGCATTGCTGAGAAGAGCTCACTCTATCAAAGTTGATTATCTCACAATGTTGCTGTTACTTGTGTTTTGTCCAGATCTGTGATTTCATCTTTAGATCTCTGTGTGGAAACTTCTGTCCACCTCATTCAATGCAGATTGGCAAATTACCTATACCTTATGCCTGGGCCCCTGGGAAATTAAATAACTTGCTACTAAAACACTTTTAGTATGTGTCAGAGTCAAGATTTTAACTCAGGAATCGCTGACTCCAAGGCAACCTTTTATTTTCATCTTTTTCCTCTTCAGGTTATCCAGTAGGAGAGAGTCGTCACTAGCATTGGAAATGGTGAAAGGTCAGAGAGGAAAGGGATTCTGGGGGGATAGGGTTTTCTGGAAGGAAAGGTGTTATTAAAGTAATAAATGCTCACATTTCTATAGCCCATTAAGGTTTCAAAAGAACAACCCAGGGACGAAGATACCATGAGTATTATCCCCACTGTCCCCCTTCATTTAATAAATCCTTTTTGAATCGAATAGAATTGACCTTGTTTGATAGCTGTCCTCCATTTGCCAGGAAGCTCAAGAACTCAGGGGCCATATGCAGTGGGTCCCACGGCGTGTGATCATTATGCTGAGAGCATGCACAAGGACCATATCTTTACAACAGCCAGTCTGCCAGATGTGCCCCAAGTCAAGGAGAATGGGTCTTTGACACGCCTTCGCGATGCTGTGCGTGGCTGTGCCTACCATCGAGACTTCTCCTTATGTTTCACTGCAGATGAGCCTTCCTGGGGGCCCTTAGCTTCTGCAGTCTGTTTGCTACCCAGCCAAGCATCAGGGTTTCACTCTGGTCATGAGAGAGCCTCTGAGAAACATAAGAAACAGCTGCTTCTTCCCTGCCCCTTTGGGAAGGGATTCCCTCTTACTTAGCCCTGTCTGTGACTATCTGAATTCGGAGCTTGCAGAAACTTGAAATGCTGGATGGAGAGACTGATAACAAAAGGCAAATTCCCTGTTTGGGTTCGGTTTTATTCTTTGCTTTTCTGTTACTCCTCCCTCCCTTAGATAATTACATGAAGGTTTCTCCTTTAAGTTACTTGGCAGTTTTTCTTTACCTGGTACTGGAAGGCTGAAGGAAAGAGAGAGCTGGAGTCAGTTGTGGACAAAAGACTGGACAATGGGAGTGACTTGGTTTCCCTACTTGATAGTCTCCATCCATCATCATACATCCTTCCCTCTCCAACCTCAGCTCAACTTCCCACGTTAAGGAAGGGAGGCAGTCACCATGGTTTCTTCTTCCTGGAATCAGACCCAGAAGTGGTGTCTGGGTTTCAAGCTGTCTGGGAATTATCAGTTGATCAGTTAAATGTGTTCCTCTAAGAGTCCTAGTTAGCTCAGGAGCCTTCTCCGACAATAGTGTTTGCCCGTTAATTTGTTTATTGATTTATCAGGATGAATTCAGTGTCTCTTCTCTGAAGAACTTTGGAAGCCTAGGCAACCAGCTGCAGCGGTCCAAACATCCTGTCATTGGTCAACTTTCAGTTTGAGTTTAAGATACCCTGAGGCCTGGATCTAACAGATGGGGAGGGGAGCAGAGTAGGGTCAGGCCTGGGTGGCCATCTCTGCCCTTCTAAAGGGCTAAAAGGCTGTTAGTCAGAGGCTTGTGGCTAGATTTTGATGAGAACAGACAACCCAAAGCTGCAGCATGGAATGTTTAGGTTCTCAGAGCAAAGAAGGCCTTTTCCTAGAACATCCTAGGTGATGCTCATGGTCCATGAGAGTCTGGATAAGGGAAAAAGGAAGGTGGGACCGACTTTTCCTTCCAAAGGTCTGTAAATACAGGAGAGTTTGTTGTAGGTTTTGGATAGAGGGAGGTTGTCTGAGTGGAAAGAAGTAGAAAATCAAGGTAAATGGACCTTTGACTTGGCAACAAGAAATAAGGTGAGAGAATTTCTGATTCCCTTTCAGACGTTAGATTATACAGTTTTCTCAGGGTGATTTGATTTATCTTTGATGCTTTTATCCTTTGCATAAGTAAGAAAGAGACAAACCGAGACCCCTTACTAAATAACATGTTATTACAATGTCATCGCCATCACATTGACTCACATTTCTATAATAATTTGGGTTTCACAGATTGCTTTCTTCATAAGCCTGCAAGGGAGATAGTGAAAACATTATTATCCCCACTTTACAGATGAAGAAACTGAGGCTCTGAGATGCCCAATGTCATGCAGCTAATATGTTGAACACAGGTCTCTTGGTGCCAGGTCCAGCGCTCTTTTTACGCTGCTGCGCCATAACAAGTGGCCTTCAATCAATTGCCAACCCTTGTTAATTTCCTCTTCATGATGATCTCTCAGATCTGTCCTCTCTAGTCTCTCTGCTACCACCGTATTTTAAGTAGGCAGTCATTACCATCAACCTGGACTATTGCTGCAACACACTCCAATTGGTTTTCCTGCCCCTTTTGTCTTTCTGCTTGCATCTGTCCTTCATATTCTTTTCAGACTAATCTTCTTTGTGAATAGTAGCTAACATTTATATAATGCTTACTATGTGCTTAGCATTGTACTAAATGCTTTACAACTATTATTTTATTCAATCCTCACAGCAATCCAGAAAGTTAGGTGCTATTATTATTTTATTTTACAGATAGGGAAACTGAGTCAGAGTTTTTTTTTAAGTGACTTTTCCAGGGTCACCCAGCTACTAAGTGTCTGAGGATGGATTTGAACTCAGGAAGAGGAGTTTTTTGAGTTGCTGCCCCCATATATCTGTATATGTCATCTCTCTGCTCAGATACCTTTTGCTCCCTATTGTCTATAGAATAAAGTTTAAATTTCTTTCCTAAGCATTCAAGGCCCTCCTCAATCTGGCACTGCTTGACTTTCTCTTACTTTATTTTATGCCCTTCTAAAAATTTTTATACAACAAAACTGGACCATGGTCTGCCCCTCTGCTCAACACCCAGATTCTATCCAGGAAGAGTGTTTTGGAAGAGGAGGGACTTTGAGGCAGCTGTATGACTGAAGGGAATGAGGACTCATTAGGGAGAAGGAAAAAGAGCAGGGAGCTGGGAAGGTACACAGCTGTAGAAGACAAACCATCATTTTGTCCGTGTTCAGTATCCAATTAAAAAAAAAACTTAGGGTGGTGATTTTTGGTCGTGTTTTAGTGGGGGAGAAAGGGGGGGGGGCTGAATTTGGAATCAAGAGGACCTGAGTTCAAATCCCAGCTCTGTGACTTAATCCCTAAGTAGTATGGCCTCAAGCAACTCACTTCAGTTTTGTGGATTCCTCATTGGTAAAATGAGAGGGTTAGATTGGATAGTCTCAAAGGTCCCCTTCCAGTGCTAAGTCTATGCATGTCTGAGCCTTATAGCTTTCTTGGTCAGTTGAATGGGAATGTACCCTTGTTCATTTGTGGTGGTGGTGGGGCAGCAGGGGGTGGTGATGAGCCTCCCTCCCAGGGTCTTCTCCCCCACTTTGCAGTGAGCATCCAGGGCACACCTTCACTTCAAAGTCTCTTAGCAAACCAGGAGAAGGTCTGAGGAAGGAAGGAAGGAGGGGGGACTCAGGGAAGAAAATTCTGCAGCCCATACCCCTGGAGGAATACATGGTTGAGTGGTTTCCAGCTCACACCACAGAGGTCTGGCTTCCTTTCCAAGGAGAACTGCTGCAGCTTTCTGATTGGTTCTTGGGGCCCCTGAGCCAAGCCCAGGCCAGGACAGTTAGCTTGTGTGTGGTTATTCTATTATCTATCACTTTGCATGGCCTGGTGGCCTCCTTCCAGCAAGAGGAGACATCCTCATTTATTTGCTCTAACTCACTTACAGCTGATATCTACTGTGGCCTGACAGAACTCATGTATCTAAATATGTCTCAGGGCTTATTCTTATTGTGAGACTGGCTTTGCTTTCCCTCTTCTGACTCCCCATTTCCCACCTCCCCAATTGCAGAGTCTGCTCCAGCCACAGTTGTATTGAGAGATTTCTTCCTACACCTTGCTTGCTTGTGGCAAGGCGCTGTGCATTTATCCTTGTTCTTTTTCTTTGTCTTGGTAACCACAGTTTTGGAAAAAGGAAACTTGGCTTCTAGGCAACATTTCTTTTTTTAAAATTTTTATTCATTTAAAACTTAAATACAAAACAAAGAACATTGCCATGTACACAGAAGAACATGAGAGGAGTTAATTTAAAACAATACATTTCAATTTTAAGAAAACTTATATAATAAATAGTACATTTTGTTTTCAAAGTTACCCAGCTTTGCTTCCTTGTAGGTTTTCCTTTCTAGGCAGCATTTCATAATGGAAAGAACCCTGGTCTTGGGAATAGGAAGACCTGAGTTCAAAACGTGCCTTCGATGTTTATGTGCTCTGTGACTTTAGACAAGTTGCTTGGTATCCTTGGGCCTCAGTTTTCTCCTCTGTAAAGTGTGGGAGTTGGGTTCTATGGTCTTTGAGATCTCTCTGAGATCCCTTCCAATTCTATGAGTTGATAAAATTCATAGTTCTGGTTGCCAGGTACTAGAATCAGGGGATCTGAGTTCGAATTCTGGTAATTCATTTAACCTTTCTGGGTTTCATCTTCTTTCTCTGTAAGTAAGAGAGTTGAAGAAATAGTTTCAATGGTCCTTTCCCCTCTAGGTCTATGGGACTCACTGAATGACCTTGGCCAAGTAATTTAATCCTTTTGGCCTCAGTTTCCTCATAAATCAAGTGAGTATAATACTAATTAACTATATATGCCCTTCTCTCATAGAGATAGAACTTCTGTAAGATTCAATGATTAGTCACATTTTTTTTAAGGACAAAAAAAGAAATTTAAATGATAACTTTATTATATATTTAAAAGAATGGAATAAAGGCCAATTTCCTTTGGTGTTTCCTTGGCCAATCCCTCTGGACCGGGAAGGGACTGAACCAAAAGAAGACACACTAGAATACTTCTCTGTTGGAATTTGAGTTTCCACTCTTGATCCATTTCCATTTCTTTATAAACAGCCCACCTCTCCTCCCCCACCTTTTTTGGTACAAGTTTGGAAAATGCATTTAGAATAGAGAAATATTACTTCTTAATATTTCCAGTTGAACTAAAAAGGAGGCTTTTAATATGCTTTTGCATGGTAAAAGAGAAATTAATCAAACTTAGAGTGAAGTGAGCCAATCAAAGTGAAAGCCAGGATACGTCCAAGATAGGCTACAGAGGAGGAAATCAGTGATGTCAAGGGTGGTAAGGAAAGAGAGCCATAAAGAAGAAGAAAGGTAATTGGGGGAGGGGTGGAAGAGAAGGCAAATTAGGGAAGTGTAAACCAAAGTAATACCTAGAGTGGAAAAAAAAAGATACATAAGGAACTCACTGAGGTTGAATTCTCCCAGGGGTAAAGAGGGAGAAGGGGAGGGCACACAGGACAGTGCAAAGAACATTGATTCTTGGGTTTAATGAGATAGTGTTTGTAAAGTATTTAGCGCAGTGCTTTGTACATAGTATATGTTTATACCCTTGCTCCCTTAGAGGACTGAGTTCAAATCCTTACTTTGTTCCTGCCTTCCTGTGTACCTGAGGAGGAGAAAGTAAGGCTGGTGACCTTGCACAGCCCTCCCTAACTCAAAACAAAGTCAAGTGCAAGTCATGTCCTCATTTCTCTGATGTCATGGTCTTCTTCGAAAAATAACAACAATCTTTTTTGTTATACTGTGTTTATGGAAATGCTTGCTTTATTGAATAAACTAAAAATAAAATAAAATTTTAAAATACATTTTTATTGATATCTTTTGTTTTAAAATCTCCTGATTTTTCCTCTTTATCCTTGTCTATGCTTCCCAGATAGGCAGCAGGGTAGTGCAATGGATAGAGTCCTGGGCCTGGAGTTGAGAAGATTTGAGTTCAAATCTAGTGGTTTGAACCTGGGCAAGTCACTACTAATTTTTGCTTACCTCAGTTTCTTCATCTATCAAATGGAAATAATAATAGGATCTACCTCCCAGGGTTGTCGTAAGCTTCAAATGAGATAATATTTGTAAAGCATTTAACACATAGTAGGTATCTAATAAATGTTTGCTTCCTTCCTTCCCAGAGAGCCATCCTATATAACAAAGAATTATTTTTTAAATAGAGGAAGAAACAAAAAACCAAACCCACAAATCTGATCAATACATTGAAGAAGATAATTCACATGTGTATCATTCTTTTTTCTTTTTTATCTTCATTTCTTTTTAAAACCATTTTATTTATTTTTAGTTTTCAATACTCACTTTTATAAGATTTTGAGTTCTAAATTTCCCCTCTTCCTTCCCTTTCCCTCCCTAAGACAGCAGGTAATCTGATATAGGCTATACATGTATGATCATAGTAAACATATTTCCACATTAGTCATGCTGTGAAAGAAGAATCAGAACAAAAAACCATGAGAAAGAAAAACAAAAAAAATAAAAGAAAGAGAAAACAGTATGCTTCAATCTGCATTCAGACTCCATAGTTCTTTCTCTGAATATGGATAGCATTTTCCATCATGAGTCTTGGAGTTGCTGAGAAGAGCTACGTCTATCAAAGTTTGTCCTGAAACAATGTTTGTGTTACGGTGTACAGTGTTTTCCCTTCTGCTGTTTCTTATGGAACAATAATATTCCATTGCATTCATATACCACAACTTATTCAGCCATTCCCCAAATTAATAGGCATTCTCTCAGTTTCCAATTCTTGGCCACCACAAAGAGAGCTGCTGTAATTATCTTTGTACATGTGGGTCCTTTTCCCATTTTTATGTTATCTTTGGGATACAGACCTAATAGTGATATTGCTGGAGCAAAGGCTATGCCCAGTTTTATAGTCCTTTGGACATAGTTCCAAATTGTTCTCCAAAATGATTGGATCAGTTCACAACTCCACCAACAATACATTAGTGTTCCAATTTCCCATATCTTCTCCAACATTTATCATTTTCCTGTTTTGTCATGTTAGTCAATCTGATAGGTGTGATGTGCTTGTATATCATTCTTTAAGGCTTAAAAATGCTTTCTTCAAAAGAATACCAAATTCCTCCTTCCTTCTTTCCTTCCTTCCTTTCTTTCTTCTTTTCCTCTCTCCTTCTATAGGCCTCAGGAACTTATATTTCAGGGTGGGTGTTGAGAGAGGCACAGAGAAGTATCCAAGTTAATTAATAAGTTAAATGGGGTGGGGACTAAGAACTTGTGGTATCAGAAAAAGTCTCCTAAAGGAAGTAGCATCTGACCTGAGCATTGTAGGGACCAAGAGGTTCCAAGAGTGAGGAGTTAGCCCATCCAAGGCAAGGAAGATAAGAGGACATCAGCTTGCTTTGACTTTCATAGCACAGCGTTTGACTTTCAGGCTTTGAAGCATTTAGCACATTCTAATCCCAATGGTAGGAAGAATGTGTCCTTCCTACTCTGAGAGTTCTGGTCTCTCCAAAATGCCCTCGAAGTTTAACATTTATGCTTTGCCTAGGGTGGGTGTTTATTTAACAGGTTTTTAAAAAAACTTTTAGAGATGAGGAAACTGAGGCTCATGGAAGTTAAATGGTTTGCCTAAGGTCACACAGCTAATAAGGGTCAGAGGTGGGGATCTGAACCTAGAATGAAGTGCTTATACTGTAGAAGCAATGCTCTTTCCACTATTCCATTATTGTATGTATATATGTATGTATGTGCATGTGTGTGTATGTGTGTATGTGTATGGGAGAGACGGACAGACAGACACAAAGTCAGAGAGAGACAGAGGCAGAGAGAATCAGAGACAGAGAGAATCAGAGACAGAGAGACAGAGACAGAAGCAGAAAGACAGAGACAGAGAGAGAAGAGAAAGAAAGGAGAGAGGAGGGAGAGAGGGAAAAAAACAAAGAGAGAAGAGGAGAGGAGAGAGCGAGAGGAGAGAAAGGAGAGGGGCAGAGAGAGAGAAACATTGATAGAGACAGAAAGAGGAGAGAGAGACAGAGAGATAGAAGAGAGAGGAGGGAGGAAAAACAGGAGAGGAGAAAAGAGGGAGAGAGAAAAACAGAGGAGAGATAGTGAGAGATGTGCAGAGAGAGAGAGAGAGAGAAAGAGAGAGAGAGAGACAGGGAGAGAAACAGAGACATAGAGAACAGAAAGGCAGAAAGAGTCAGAGACAGGGAGACACAAAGATAGAAACAGAAAGACAGATGGAGACAGAGAGGAGAGAGGAAAAAACAAAGAGGAGAGAAAAGGAGTGGAGAGACAGAGAGAAAGGAGAGAAAGAGAGCAAGAGGAAGAGAAGAGAGGAAGAGAGAAAGGAGAGGGGGAGAGAGAAACACAGTGATAGAGACATAGGAGAGAAAGGAGAAAAGGAGAAGCGAGAAAAAACAGAGGAGAGATAGTAAGAGGAGAGAGAGAGAGAGAGAGAGAAAAGAAGAAGAAGAAGAAGAAGAAGAAGAAGAAGAAGAAGAAGAAGAAGAAGGAGGAGGAGGAGGAGGAGGAGGAGGAGGAGGAGGAGGAGGAGGAGGAGGAGGAGGGAGGCAGGCTGATAAGATGGACAGTGGCTGCTGTGCAGAGATACAGACTTCCTTGCTGATGTTGCAGGACCTTCCATTCTCTTTGATTCTGCAGCCAGCTTTCCTGCTCTCCTGGCCCTCCTCATCCCCTGCTAGCAATTACTTACCCCTTCTGTCTCCCCCTAGTCCTTCTACCTATTCCCATCCCGTTTGGATAATTGTCTGTTCCCGGGTTTTGCAGCTGCTGCAGCTGGGGGCCTCCGCTGGAAGCATCTGTACCTCAGGGTGAGATTTTACCCTGGTTTTTGGCATGAGCAGATGGTTCCTCTGCTGTGGGTATGGTGTGGAGGGCCAAGAACCAGCAGCAGGTTGCCCCAGACTTTGTCTTTCTCGAGATTTCGATCCTTCTAGCCCTGGGGTAAGAGAGTAGGATGGAGAGAAAGGCTGGTATGGGGAGGAGGGGCTGCTGCTGCTGCTGGTGGAAGGGAAAGACAAAGCCGGGAGGAGTAAGAAGGAATATCAAAGATGAGAGGCTTTCGCAGTGCTTCCTGTTTTCAAGTCCTTCTCTGCCCCTTCCCACTGTGCCCCTCACTCCATCTTTTTGTTCAGTTCTGTCTTCTTTACATAATGCTTTAAGGTTTACGAAGCACTTTACAACTATTTTGATCCTTAATAAAAACCCTGGGAGGGAGCTGCTATTATTATCTCCATGTGCAGATTAGGAAATTGAGGCAGTCAGAAGTTAAATGACTTGCCCAGGATCACACAGCAGGTAAGCATCTGAGGCTAGATTTAAATTCAGATCTTCCTGACTCCTGATTCAATGCTCTGTCTCAGAGATGTCAAACCGAACTGCTTGTGAAAACTCACCAGTGCCAATGCTAGATTAAAAGGCAATTGGGAGTGGTGCAGTAAGTAGAGTACTAGCCCTGGAGTCAGGAGGACCTGAGTTTAAATCTAGCCTTAGATATTTATTAGCTACGTGACCCTGGGCAAGCCAATTAACCCCTATTGCCTCCCAGAAAATGCCACTGAGGAAATAGTTAACAAAAATAAATAAAAATTTAATACAACATTGTTTAGTCTTTTCAGACTCTTCATGACCCCATTTGGGGTTTTATTGGCAAAGATACTAGAGTAGTTTACTATTTTCTTCTCCAGCTCATTTTACAGATAAGGAAACTGAGGCAAACAGGGTTAAGTGGCTCATCCAGGATCACACAGCTAGTAAGTGTCTGAGGCTGGATTTGAACTCAGGAAGATGAATCTTCCTGACTCCAGGTCTAGCACTCTATCCTCTGTACCACCTGGCTACCCACAATACAACACAGGTAATATTATTTTGTGATTTTTCTAAGTCAGTGCAGGCCTGAAGGTCATAGTTCCTGTTTAAGTTTGACACCATTATCCTATCCACTGTACCATCACCTAGCTGCTTCTAACTGTGACCTATGTGTCTTAACTCTTAGCCTAGGGATAAACATACTTGACCTAGCAGAAAATAGTGGAAAAACTGCTGGATTGGGAACCGGAGAACCTGGGTTCAAATCCTGACTTTGCCACTCACTGGTAATGGGACCTTCCCCAGGAGCCTCAGCTGCCTCCTCCATAAAATGAAAGAATTGCACCAGATGGCGTCAGAGGGCCCCTCCATCTCTAAAGCCTATAATCTCCTCTATATTCCCCAGTATTCAGTTATCTAAGATCTCAGGGATTTTGAAGCAGCTGGCTAAACATCTGTGTATTCAATCAATCACTCAACATATCATTAATGACTTCTCCTGTCTTAATTCTGGTGCCTTCTCTCTGTTAATTATTTCCCATTTCTCCTGTATATAGTTTGCTTTGAAGATATTTGCTTGCATGTTGTCCCTCGTCATTAGATTTTAAGTTTCCTGAGGGCAGAGACTATCTTTTGCCTCTCTTTGTACCCCCAATTTTAGCACAATGCTTGGTGTTTAGTAGGTGTTTAATAAGTATTGATTGCTTGACTGAGCTAGGCACCATGGACGATAAAGGCAAAATAAGCCTGTGATCAGCCAATAGTTAACCTGCTTGGCTGATACTTTATTGTGGAAGCCAATAACTTTTAACTAATATGTCATGTTATGATCTATTTTTTAAAAAGTTTTGATTTTGGTAACCCTAAGGAGAGGCATCGTGACATAGCAGGTAGAGAGATGTCTTTTAGAACCAGGCAGACCTGGGTTCAAGGTCTGTCTCTGACTAATACTGGTTGTATGATCCCTAGCTGGTCTCTTAGCTTCTCAGGCCAGAGGTGTCAATAACCACACACAGCTCACAATGCTCCCTTATCCAACTGGATTAAAAGGTAACTGGGAAATATTTAACAAAATAAGTAAAAATATAATAAAACAAAGACTATTAATATGTGGTTTTCTAAGTCAATGTGTGGTCCCAGGGGACCTTTAAATACATGATTTAGTGGCCCCTTTTCTATTTGAGTTTGACCCTACTGCTCTAGCCAACTCTCGAAAACTCTAAATTGAAGAAACTGTGCCAACCTTCTGAAGGCTCCTCATTAGAATCTTCATACAAAAAAGTCAGCAAGTTAGAGGTTTCGTCCTACTCCCAATTCTAGACTAGCCCTACGGCTACAGCCTCTGTCTTCAGGGCGTTTATAATCAATCTTGTGAGGCAAAAAGCATAGGACTGGAGAATGTGGGCTCTGTAAGAGACCTTAAAGATCATCTAGAACAAAACCTCTCATTTTTATAGGTGGGGAAACTGAGGCACAGGGCAGGGAAGTGCCTTGGGAAATCCAATTGGTGGAAGAGTTGGGACATAAACCCAGGTGTGATGACATCTAGTTCAGTGCCCTATGCCATGCTGTGTGAAAGGAGGCTTGTTTAACTGGATTGAGAAGGACAGAGGGGGGTGGTGGTGATGGTGGTCATTAATTAATGCCAGGTAGAGGGATTTGGAACTTGTTTAAGAATATTAATTTAGCTCCAGTATAGAGGATGACTTGGAGAAGGTTGAGCATCATCATCCCCTCCACCCAAAAATATTCAGTGTTTTCTCATGACCTCTCAGAAAAAATATGCAAATGGTATCTGTATCTCATTTGTCTCTCAATCACTTTTCCAGGCTTATGTCATATTACTCCCCCTTCATGCCTGCCCTTTCCATTCTAATCAAATCAATAGTCTAACTATTCCCCATACTGGCATTCGATTTCCTGCCTCTGTGACTTTGGGCATGTGGTCATCCATATGTGGCATTTTGTCCCTTCTCACCTCTTCCTTGTAGAATCCCTGGCTTCTTTCAAAGTCCTGCTCACTGGACTTTTGTCACTGGACCCAGATGATTCTGGAGGAAAAAGTGAGGCTAGTGTTTTTGCACAGCCCTCCCTCGCTTAAATCCAGTTCTCTTGCAAGTCATGGCATCACCTTTCTGATGTCATGGTCGTCTTCGAGAATGAAGAACAAACAGCAGCAATGATTGTGAGTAGTCTCTCTCTTGAAATTACTTCTTTTGCATTTACTTATTGTGTACAAGTTTTGTATCTTTTTTTGCCCAGTAGAACATAAGCTCTTTTTGTTTAGGAACTATCAAGCCTTTTGTCTTCTTATACCCCATCTGCTGCCATAATGTAGGTGTGTGATGATTTTTTGTTGAACTGAATGTGTTAAATTTAACATAACATTGCTAGCCCTTATACTGATTCTAATCACCAGAGAAGAACCAGACCCTGGAAGCCCATGCTCCCCGCACTGTGAAGGAGAAGCATTGGGTAAATGCCAAGCTCTCTGGGCTTTTCTGAGGCTCAAGCCTCCAGCTCCCCCTCCCTCTTATTTTATTAGTCTAAATTGTGGGGATAATGTATATAGTAACCAATCAAAATTAGTGATTGAGCCCCCACCCACTGGAAACCCTGCTTTCCCTCTGCATCGGCTATATTTCACTGAGTCCTACTCATTTGACCTTGGCATAATTGGGTCACCCCCTCCTTCCTCTCTCCCCATGGGAACAGAGAGACAAGCAGAACTGTATGTAGTGTTTTCACTTTTTGCATAGAACCAATAAAAGGAACAACACTGAAACAGAATAAATACCTATTGTGTTTCTGTGCCTTTAGCTTCTCCTAGGCCTAGCCACTCATCCACAAACAATATATAAACGTGCTCTGAACCTAGGAAGGAAGGAAGGAAGGAAGGAGGGAAGAAGGAAAAAAGAGAGGGAAGAAGGAAAGGATGAAAGGAGGGAGGGAGAAAAAAAGAAGGGAAGGAAGGTGGGAGAAAGGAAGGAAGGAAGGGAAGAGTGAGGGAATGAAGGAAGGGGGAAGGGAGGAGGGAAGGAAGAAGGAAAGAAAGAAATAGAAGAAGGAGGAAAAGGAGGAAGGAAAAAGGGAAGGATGAAGGGACTAAGGAAGGAGGAGGTAAGGAAAAAGAAAGAAGGAAGGAGGGAGGAATGGAAGAGAGGGGGACAGAAGGAAGGAAAGAAGGAAGAGAGGAAAGAAAGAAGGAAAAGAAGAGGGAAGGAAGGAAAAAGGAAAGAATAGGAGGGAGGAGGAGGAGAGGAAGAAAGGAAAGGAAGAGGAGGAAGGAATAAGGAAGGGAGGAAGGAAATAAGGAAGGGAGGGGAAAAAGAAAGGGAGGGAGAAAGGAAGGAAGGGAAGGAAAGAGGAAGGGAGGAAGGAAGGGAGAGGGGAAGGAAGGAGGGAGAGAAGGAAAAAGGAGAGAGGAAGAAAGAAAATATGAAAAGAAGGAAGGAAGGAAGAGAGGGAGGGAGGAAACAAACAATAATTTATTAAGTGCCTACTGCGTGCCAGGCACTATGCTGAGTGCTTTACAAATAATATCTCATTTGGTCCTTACAACAATCGTAGAGGACAGGTATTATTATCTCCATTTTACAGTGGAGGAAACTGAGGCAAACAGAGATTAAGTGACTAGCCCAGCGTAACACAACTAGAGGAAGGAGTCCTGGAAAAGACGCAGTCCCTAGCCTCTTATCTTAGGATCAAGGAAAGGAGTGCAGCGAGAAATAGAACCCAATTCTCAAAGGTGTTCAACTCACAGCCATTCCAGTCTCTTGGGCAGGAAAGTGTGAGTGTGTTCACTGGAGCATTTGGGGCATGAAGAGTTCCCTGCTCAGCAAACCTGGATAGGAGAGTCACCATGACTTCTATCACCCTGATCCTATGAGGACAAAAACTGAAAAGGACACAGTCCTCTATGTTCTTTCTCAGGTAGCCAAGAAGATGCCGGAGAGAACTGTGCTATTTGACTTATCAAGAAAATGAAAATTTTTTTGTGGGGAGGGGGACCCCAACCCTTCATCCAATTCAGAGGAGGTTGAATTCTGAACAGGGTGTTGTCTATTGCCTTGACGCCCCCTCCCCCACCCAGCATGTTTGGGGAGCTGAGGGACGGGGTGGAGAAGCAGGAGGCAGATTGGACTCTTATTTAGTGCGTGTAAATGCACCTTTAAAATGCATAGAAGTCTGAACAGAACTCATCTGTCACGGTTTTCACTGGTGAGAGGGATCCATCTATCCGCCATGGAGATTTTTTTTTCTTTTACAAAAGTAAGTATTGATTCTCTATGAATGTAAACTCTCCCTGTGAACCCTTTCAGGCTTCCCACTGGCTCTTTTCAGTCATGGAGCTATGACCTCTCATACATCATTTCTCCTTTTGTCCTAGGTTCTATTTTTCTGTGGGAGTATGGATGAATGGGAAGGATTATAGGTAGTATAGCATATATGGGAGAAAGTCTGACCCTGAAGTCACAAGATCTGAGTTCAAATCCTTTATGACCTTGGACAGATCGAATAAAATCTTTGGGCCTTTATTCCTTCATCTGTAAAATGAGGGGCTTGGACTAGATGGTCCCTAAGGGCTTTTCTAGCTTTATATTATAATATTAATCATAGTAATAATTAATAATAATATAAAATAATAATGTAGCATTTTAAGATTTGCAAAATGCTTCACAAATATTTTCTCATTTTATCCTCCAACAATCCTTGGAGGTAGGTGTTATTATTATCCCCTTTTGACAGATGAGGAAACTGAGGCAAAATGACTTTTCATGCAGCTAGCCTGAAGCTAAATTTGAACTCTATGTCTGTGAACCCATTATCAGTAGTGCTAAGATGCACACCAAGCTGGAAGAGAAGAATTAAGGGAATTCATCCTTTTGCTCACCTACCTCTGCCTCAAGGTGATTTCCAGCCCCAGCTCCTCAGATCGCTAGCGGTGTTACCTTGGTCAAATCACTGGCCCTCTCTGAGCCTCAGTATCTTTTTCTGTAAAAGGAATTGCTCTAATCCAACATGGCTCTAACATTCTTTGAGTTCAATCTAAAGAGCTTTTTAGCTCAATAATGAAGCAGGTGCTTATGGGAGGTGGAGGAGACAGGGAAGAAGGCTACGCAAGGGGGCAGTTGGTAGTTTGGCTGTGTGTATCTTTCAGTCACTGCTGCCTTTGGATTTATAGAGCTGATGACCTCTGCCTGCTGTATGGTGGGCCCCTCGCCTTCTGTACTGGTTCCTAACTAGAACCTGATATTGGACCCATGTAGCTTGTTGATAACACAGCTCCCTGGTGAGCCTGGAGTTCGTGAGCTGTTGAGAGATATGTTTATTTCCTTTTAATGTTGTTCAGGGCTCAACATTTTACCCAGTGGTACGATAGTAAATAAACAAGAAAGCCGAATCTTTGGCAGGGGGAAATATGGAGGGTTTTTTTTTTCCTTCTGTATTCCTGAGTAATATCTCAAAACTTGTGTGGCTCACGAGAGCCTGCAATGTTTGGCTAAGGAAAAAAATACATATTTCATACACGAGTGCACATGTACACACACACACACACACACAAGAAGAAAGTACCCTGTAAAACTGCTCTGGGGGGCTCTGTGGTACAGGTCGAAGGCTCCCAGAGGTTTCTGGGTTGCTGTCTTAACCCAGGGAACTATAACCTGGATAATTGTCTCTCTGTAAAGGGGTCATTTTATAGGTCCCGGAATCCATTGGCAAGCCGATCTCCTAATACTAATCTCTAGGACCTCAAGGATGGGGGTAGGGTGGGTGGGAAGTAGAATTATTGCACAGAAATCGTTCAAATGTTCCAGTGTGAAACCCAACAGCCATAAAAAAAATAGGAAAGAAAGAAAGAATTACAAGATAAATGAGAGCATGAGCTGTTGCTGGAAAGGAAGAAAATGTAGCCTGCCTGGGCTGAGCTGGGTTGGGTGATGGGGAGGCTGGTTGTTCCAAGGACCAAGGGAAGCTATGGGGGTTCTGCTGTTGAGGAGAACCCTCTGGATCTCTGCAAACTTTGGAAACCCTGCCAGGGTTTACAGGAGGAGAAGCACCTAGGTCTCAAGGGGTGGGTCCACTGATCTGGGAGGGCCTGGAGACACATTGGAAAGAGAAGACAGAGGTATGTGGGGGGACCACAGTGGGTAGATGAGGAGGAAACTGGATGACATGGGGAAAGGGAAGGGAATTGGAAAAATACAGGCATGGGCAAGGGTTGGGAAATACTTGGAAAAACTGAGAAAGAAGGGATCTGAGGGCTATGGGAGGAGAGAGGACTGGGCTGAAGAAGAGGTGGTTGGGGCACACAAAGGGAGAAGGAAGACTGGGAAAAATGCTAGGAGGAGAGAGAGAGAGAGAGAGAGAGAGAGAGAGAGAGAGAGAGAGAGAGAGAGAGAGAGAGAGAGAGAGAGAAAGTATCTGTTAAACACCTACTATATGCCAGGTATCTACAGGCATACCACTCTAAAGGCACCTGATCTAGTCTGATCTCAGACGTTAAGTAGGGTCAGGCCTGGTTGGTAACCAGATGGCAAACCTTCTGGTAATACTGGATGCTGTAGGTTAAAGAGCAGCTAAGTGGCGCAGAGGATAGAGCTCCAGGACAGTCAGGAGGAGCTGAGTTCAAATCTAAACGCACTTATTGGCTATGTGACCTTGGGCAAGAAACTTCACCTTGTTTGCCTCAGTTTCGTCATTTGTAAAATAAGCTGGAGAAGGAAATGGTAAATCACTCCAGTATCTTTGCCAAGAAATTCCCAAATAGGGTCATAAGGAGTAGGAAATGACCAACAACATGTTCTAGGCACTGTGCTAAGCACTTTACAAATATTATCTCATTTGATCCTCAACGATTCTGGGAGGTGGGTCCTGTTATTATCTGCATTTTATAGCTGAGGAAACTGAGGCAAAAAGAAGTAAATGACTTACCCAGGATCACAGAGCTAGCATCTGAGACTGGATTTGAATTTAAGTCTTCCTGATTCCAGTTGCTCTATCCACTGCTCCACCTAGATGTCTCCTCCTTGTCTGAAGGAGGAAGGGAGTTAGGGGAAACACTGGGGAGGGGAAAGAGAAAGGGAGTGGACAGAGGATAGGAGAGGGGTCTAGGAGAGACAGGCAAGGGAAGAGGGCTGGGAAAATCTTAAGTGGAGAGGTTAGGAAAGAGAAGGGATATTGGAGGGGCATTGACTGGTGGGGGGACATTGGCAGACATAAGGGGAGATGTTATGGGGCTGGGGAAATACCGGGTAGAGTCTTCTAGAGAGAATCAAGGCTAGGGAAACTCTGGGAGGGGGAATGTTGGGAAACATGGAGAGAAAAGGAGCCTGGGTGATGCTGGAGAAAGACTAGGTTGAGAGAGATATTAGGGAAGAATCAGGAGCTGGAATGTTACTGGGAGGAGAGAGAGTAGTAGGAGACACAGGGGGATGGAAGGAGGTTGGGGAAACCTTGTGGGGAAAGAGAATGGTAATGGGGGAGAGGTGAAGGAACTAGGGTGGGTCATAGAGAGGAAAAAAGAGAAAGGGATTAGTAGACACTGGGTTGCTAGGTGGACAGAGCCCTGGTTCTGCAGTCAGGAAGATATGAGTTAAAATCTGACCTCAGAACTTAGCTGTGTGACCTTGGGCAAGTCACTTCATTCCATTTGCCTCACTTTCCTCAACTGTAAAATGAATGGAAAGGAAATGACAAACCAATCCAATATCTTTGCCAAGAAAACCCGAGATGGAGCCACAAAGAATCGGTCACAACTGAATAGCAAAGGGACGCTGGGAAAGTGATGTCGGGGCTAAGGAGGTTTTGAGAAAGGAACAGAGGCTAATGAGATTTCTGTACATTCTTCGATAAAGTAACCAATGTAAAGCACATGCTGATCAGCTCTGTTTAATTTTTGAGGCAGGAGCTCAGACGTTCTCTGAATGGGTCAACAGCCATGACCAAGCCCTCCATTGTACAACAAGGCTGACGCAGTTATGAGAGGATTCCCAAAGGTGGGGCTTAGCAGAGACAGAAGGATCAGGGAGATGAACTGCCTGAGGCTGGCCAGGAGCCATAGCAGGGAAGGAGCCAACGTTTTCACTGCTCTGAAAGGAATCAGTAAAGTCAACTGAGAATGGAATTGTCCCTGGAGATGAGGGACAGGACTTGAGACATAAGAGAGTGTTGGCAAGTAGGGTACAGGGCTTTCAAAGAGAGAAGAGTACGCTAGAATGAAAGATATGGTGCCAGGTGGGCTGCAGGACACTGGGGGGACACACAGGGAGATGATTTGGGGCTGGAGAAACTTTGGGGAGAGTCCCCCAGAGAGAAGGTGTGAAAGAAAGGGACTGGGAATACACTGAGGGTTGGAAAGAGAAGGGGCATGGGGGTTCCTTAGGGAGAGACACACAAGCAGAGATAAAAAGAGGTTGGGGAAAAGAAAGAATGAGGAACAGTATGGTACCATGGACAGACCTAGGTTCGAATCTTGCCTAAGACTAGCTGCGTGATCCTAGGCAAGTCATTTCTTCTTCTGAACCTCATTTTCCTCATCTATGAAATAATAGTACTTAACTCACAAGTTTGTTGTTAGGCGGAATCAAAAGAGATAATATGGAAAGAGTGATATGCTAGGTGGCACAGTGGATAGAGTACTGAGCCAGGAGAACCTGAGTTCAAATCTAGCCTCAGATATTTACTAGCTGTGTGATCCTGGGCAAGTCATTTAACCCTGATTGCCTCCAAAATCATCAAACACATAATTAAAAAAAGAAAGAAGTGATATTTTACAAGGATATGGGGAACTTATATGGACCACATGATCTGCATAAATTTTGGAGTAATTGATGTTCCCATGAGGCTTGGGAAATGCTAGGAACTCTCACCCAAATTGGTTATGGTAACTGAGTAGAGGGCTAATTTTAGGATTCTACCCCTGAAGGCCTGAAAGTAGCTTTAGTGACCAGATGTCTTGTCTAAACCCCTCCTTTTACAAATAAGGAATCTGAGGCTTAGATGAGGGTTTGGGGTTGCCCAAAGTCACACAAGTAGGATCATAGACCCCCATTTTATAGATGAGAAAACTGAGGCTCAGAGAAGGGGAAGGGATTGCCCAAGGTCACAAGAATAGTACATTGTAGAGTTAGGATTTGAACTCAGATCCACACAGTTTCCAAGTGTCCTTGCTACCTCTCCAATGTGGCTTCTGACTGATGGCACTGGAAACAAGTAAATGATTTAGCATCATAGATACACAGAGCTGGCAGGGACCTAGGACACCATTAATACTATCTTTTTATTTTATGGATGAGGAAACTGAGGCTGAGAACAATTAAGTAACTAAAGTCAGACAACTTGTGTCTGGGGTAGATTTCGAACTCAGGTCTTCCTGATTCTAAGTCCTTCTGTAAGTGAGACCTTATATACACGCCAACCTAATTGTGAATCCTTGAATGTGTTAGATCATCCTGCTCTAGGCACTTTGGAAGTTACATAATGGGGATGAGACATGTTCTCTATGACTTACCATCCAAAGAGGAAACAATATAGATCATAGGGCGAGATAGGATTCACTGCTGAGGGACCTTTACCTAATCAACTTCCTATCCTTAACCTTCAGCCTCAGATCAGACCCCTCAAAATGGGGGGTCACGAGAGCATAGATTTAGCACTGAAAGGGACCTTTGAAGCCTTCAGAGTCCAACCCTTTCATCTTATAGATGACAAAACTGAGGCACAGAGAAATTAAGCGACTTGTCTAGGATCACCCAGCTGGTCAATATATGTAGTGGGATTCGAACCCAGGTCATTTTTACTCCAACTCCAGGTTGGACTGGTTGATGTCTAAGGGTTTTTCCTTTAGTTTTTCTCTCTTAATTCTGTCTTCTATAACAAGTATAGCAAATGAGATAACAATTGTAAGGCCCTTATAGCACAGTATGTAGTAGGTGCTTAATAAATGATTTTCCTCTGCCCTTCCGCATTATGATAACTTATATTTATCTATAGCACTTTAAGTTTTGCTAAGTGCTGTATATATTTGATCCTCACAACCATACTATGAGGTAGAGGATATTATTATCTTCATTTTACAGGCAAGGAAACTGAGACAGAGGTAAAATGGACTTGCCCAGAGTCAGAAAACTAGTAGGTGTTTTAGGAAGAATCTGAACTGGGATCTTCCTGATTCCAGGTCCGGTGCTCCAACCTACCTGTGATTTAGTGGTACTTACACTTGGTTGTTGTCCTTTGTTTTTCGAAGAGGACCAAAATGACATCACTATGATAAAGTGAAGTTTCAGTGTGTCCGACTGTGGCTGATCAGACCAATATGAGCTAGGGATGCTCTACCACAGGTTGGGCACAGATTGTCTGTACGAATTTTTAGGGTGGATACTCCAAATTTGCGCATCCTATGTTTACTTTGTGCTGTCTCAATTTTGCTTTGCTCATAGAGCACAGCACCTTTTCTGATGTGAGTACGCCATGCTGAGCGGTCCTGTGCCGGTGTTTCCCATGTTGCACAGTCAAATCCAGAGTTCTTGAGAGAGACCTAGACAGTGTCCTTGTATCGCTTCTTCTGACCGCCTGCCTCATTAAGTATCAATTAACTGATAGGGTAGGAACGTGGGGGCTAGAGGTGTTGGCCCTAGAGTCAGGAGAACCTGAGTTCAAATCTAGCCTCAGATACTTGTTAGTTGTGTGACCCTGGGCAAATCACTTCACCTTGTTGACCTCAGTTTCCTCATCTGTAAAATGGACTGGAGAAGGAAATGGCAAACCGCTCCAGAAGACACGAACACAGTTAGGAGCAGGACAGACGTAACCCAAGTGTCCCTACGGTTTCCTCTACACTCTTTGTTATAGGCTTTCCTCGTGGTGATCCAGATTGCAGTCCATCCATCATTCATGTCCTCATGTAAATTGGACACAAGAGTCCACCCAGTGTATTGGAGACTCCTGTAGAGCTCTGTCCGTATGATGTGGATGCCAGTAGAGCAGGTGGGCTGTTCATCAATTATTCCTTGCTCTGACTGGGTGATAGCTTGTTGACTCTGCCCCTCCCCCATCATCTACTTCTTTAAGTGTTTTTCCTGCACAATCCTTCTATCTCTTGCCCATCACGCCCCTTCATGTTGACCTTTGGTCCTCCAGAGGCAGTGTTATTTCATCATTTGCAGCCCCAGAAAAACATTAGGTTCAAATTCCTACCTGTGCTGATTCCTAGCCATGTGATCTTAGGTAAGTCACTTAACTTGTCTGGGGTGGGGTTGTGCCTCATTTTCCACATCTGTAAAATGAGAGCTTTGGATTCCTTGGCCTCTAGGATTCCTTCCAGCCCTAACTCTAGGATCCTGGGGGGAGGGGGGATTGGGCAGAAAAGATGGGCCTTTGTTTTAAGGAAGAGTTTTGGGCCATTAAAATAACTGTGCAATTTTCCCAAAGGCAATCCAACATACTCTCCTTCTCCCGTCCGATAACAAATTCAATTTTAACAGGCACTTAGTAAGCTTCAAACTGTTTGTAAGGCCTCTAGCTGGATGCTGGAAGCACTGTTCTAGGGACCATTAAGAGAAATAAAGGAAAGTTTAGGTGAATTTAGGATAGCGTGGGGATTAAAGTGAATATGGGTCAATTAGGGATGATTTACTTCAAGAGACAGAATTTGAACAGAGATCAAAGCTTGAAAGAAGAGAAAGCACAGCTTAAGACCTCCCTAGCTCAAGAAGCTACGGTGATTCCCTCTTGCCTTTAGGATAAAATGCAGAGTCCTCTGGCATTTAAAGACTTTCACAATATGATTTCAACCTACCTTTGCAGATTGATCTCACTGCTCCCCACTTCGGGCACTCTGCACTCTAGCTAAACAAATCTACTTGCCATTCCCTTAGACACAACATTTTATTTCCTGACTCCATTTTTTTTTTTTTTTTGGAATAGGTTTTCCCCTGTCCCTTCTACACATTCCTACTCAAAGAATCTCCAGCTTCTTTCTTTGAATAGCCCCCATGGGAGATCTGTCCTGATTCCCTTTAGGTTTTAGCGCTTTTGGGCAGCTAGGTGGTGAAGTGGTTGGATTGCCTGGCCTGGAGTCAGGAAGACTCATCTTCCTGAGTTCGAATCTGACCTTAGACACTTACGAGCTATGTGACCCTTTCACCCTGTTTGCCTCAGTTTCCTCATCTGTAAAATGAACTGCAGCAGGAAATGGCAAACCACCCCAGAATCTTTGCCAGGTAAAACTAGAATGAGATCATGAAGAGTCAGACAAAACTGAAATAACTAAGCAACTAACTTTGATGTTTTATCCACTGCACCATGCAGCCTCTCATTCTTAGAATATGGAGGGAACTTAATTAGTGTTTGTGGATTGAATATGTGTGTTGGTCCTTCATTGCCGAAGAAGACCATGCCATCAGAGAAATGATGACATGACTTGCACTTGACTTTGTTTTGAGTGAGGGAGGGCTGTACAGGTCACCAGCCTCACTTCTCCTCCAGAACCATCTGAATTCAGTGACCAGATAGTCATCAGGATGACTGGAGATGACCCAGGATGAGGCAATTGGGGTTAAGTGACTTGCCCAAGGTCACACAGCTAGTGAGTGTCAAGTGTCTGAGGTGAGATTTGAACTCAGGTCCTCCTGACTCCTGCACTAGTGCTCTATCCACTGCACCACCTAGCTGCCCCATTTGTGTATTGACAGGTATTTGTGGATAGAGGACACACCCAAAGGGATTCTATTGACTAAATATCTCTTGTTGTATTGGCGGTATACTGCCTGGCGTACAGTTGTCATTTAATAAATCAATGATTGTGACTAATGTGGAAACCTTTTGCATGACTACACATGTATAATCTATAGTAAATGGCTTGCCTTCTTAAGGAGGGGGGAAAGGAAAGAATATGAAACTCAAAATTTAAAAGAAAAGAGTCAAAGTTTTTTGTTACTATATAATTGAGAAAAAGAAAAATGAAATATAAAAATGAATAAATTGAATGATTGTTTTGTTGAATTGAACTGAATTGAGTTGAGTGAAGGAAGAGGGTGTGGGGTTAGCCTGGGCAATACCTCGGAGGGTAAAGAACAGGTCAAGTTTGCTTCTTGAGGACATCACAGTGTTTGTTTGTGTTCACTCATTAACTTTTTATTGGGCACCCATTGGGTGTAAAACTTTGTGTGTTGAAACCTGGAAATGTTTGGGGAATGACATTGAAAAGCCCGCAATTTGGATGTAATTTCTGGCTCTTCTCTCAGCTGCTCCTCCCCTCCCTTCCTCCTCCCTGCTTGCTTCATCCATAAGATAAATATAGAGAGGACAGAGAAATGAATAGTTTGTCTGCACCCTCTTCTGCAGATCCATCATGTAGCACTATGTGTAGATTTTGGAAACAGCTTGAGATTACTGAATTAATTAGAATAAAATTAATCAAAACACCCACCATAGAGCAACCTGAGTGTGCCGAATGTGACTTGGTTGAGAGAGGACCTCAGAGTGGAAAGATGGCACAGCATGGTGGGCTTCCATCCTCCCTCCCCCTCCTTCACAAACGCTCTCCCATCACTCACAGGGGGCGGAGAGGGGAATATGGATGGAGGCCTGCTGAAGGAAAGCTTACACCCCAAACAGAAGGTAATGCTCCAGAGCTGCTCATAGCTGGAACGCTGGGGCCTCTAGCTTAGAGACCTCAGAGTCCATTTGGCCCAATGCCTTCATTTTACAGATGAGGAAACTGAGGCCCAGAGGTTTGTAAGTAATTTGTAGCCAAAGTCCCACAGATGGTAAGTAGCAGAGTGAGAATTCATCTAGAACTCTTTCGTTTGTATCTCACTGCTTCTTATTTTTGTACATGAAGCATTTTTTCTTTTTTTCTTTTTAAATTAATTTATTTGTTTGCAGTTTTCAACCATCACTTGCGTAAGTTTTACATTTTCTCCCCCTCCCTTTCCCCTCCATCCCTAAGAGAGCATGCGGTCTTACATGGTGTCACATCTGCATTCTTATTCAACCACGAGGCACTTTTTTCTACCCTCCTTTTATTCTCTAGCAGAAAGTAAAGTGCTGTAAGCTTTGGTCAAGGAGTGAGGGCTAATGAGGAGGGGCAGCACTGTTGTCACTTGACCATCAGTCAATCAATTAACAATTATTTATTAAGTCCTACTATATGCCAGACACTGTTTTAGGTGTGTTTTCTAGTAGGGGACAGTTAGGTAGTGCAGTGGGATAAAGTGCTGAGCCTGAAGTCAGGAAGAGTCATCTCCCTGAATTCAATTCTGGCCTCAGACTCTTACTTGCTATGTGACCCTGGGCAAGTCACTTCACCCTGTTTGCCTCAGTTTTCCCATCTGTAAAATGAGCTGGATAAGGAAATGGCAAACCAATTCAATATCTTTGCCAAGAAAACCTCAAATAGGGTCACGAAGAGTTGGACGTGACTGAAAATAGCTGAACTTTGAACTTGAATATCTAGCATTTATATAAGTTCCAATAATGCCAAGCGCTGTGTTAGAACTTTACAAATAAATATTATCTTATTTGATTCTCACAACAACCTTGAGACATAGGTACTGTTGTTATCCCCATTTATAGAGGAGGAAACTGAGGCAAGCAGAGGTTAAGTGATTTACCCAGTAAATAAATGTCTGAGGTTCGATTTGGACCCAGCCAGGCTCAATGGTCTATCCCCTGGGCCACCGAACTGACCATTTTAATAAAGGGATACAGCACTTATTGGAGACCAGTGGCCAGGAAAGAGAGTTTTGGTCTAGACAGCCACAGTCACAGCTGTGGAGCTGTAGAGGGTCATACCCCACCCCCTTTTTTTTTCTAGCAACAATGGTTGAATTGAAATGAGATAACTTGTTAAAGCACTTAGCATTGTGCCTGGCACATGTTAAATCATTTTTCAGTGATGTCTGACTCCTTGTGACCCCATTTGGGGTTTTCTTGGCAGAGATACTGAAGCAGTTTGTCATTTCCTTCTCCAGCTCATTTGACAGATGAGGAAACTAAGGCCAACAGGGTTAAGTGACTTGCCCAGGGTCACCCAAGGTTTTGAGACCAGATTTGAACTCAGGAACATGAGTCTTCCTGACTCTAGGCTGGGTACTCTATCCATTGTGCCACCTAGTTGCCTGCCTGGCACATAGTAGGTGTTATATAAAGATTCACTATTATTAGTATTTAGAATAAAAGCAAGAGCCACAAAGGGGTGAGAGCGGATTGAATGGCGAGTGTCTGTGCACATACTTCAGTGCTTGTTGAGACTTTCTGAGAAATACATTTCTGTTTATCTCCTTTTCCACTCCCATATCCCTCTCCATTTTGTTCTTCCATTCTCGTGTCCAACTCTTCGTGACTGAAATACCTAACTGACCCTAATAATGGTAGGATTGATTTTTATTACCCTTCAATGACCAGAGCAAGAGGTAGAAAGTGGAATGGGGGGTACGCTGGGGTGGGGGACGCAGTATAGGTGCAGGCAGGCAGAGGGTAAGATGCTCTGGTTGATCTTCCTGGTGGGTAGTTGGATAACATCTGAATCAGGGTGTGGAGCTGGCTAGATATGATTCATGAGGTGAGGTTACAATCACTCACCAATCAGGACAGCTCAGTCCTGACTGGTAAAGGTCCAAAGCAGAGTGAATTATCTCCCCAAAGAAATGGGTATGGTCTATAGGGTATTGTCCCAGGTGGGGAGAAGCAGGACAGTATCATCAGGGCTGATGCTAAGATAGCCAGGGAGGCCCAGGTTTCCTGGCATATATTTGAATTGAATATATATGGTGCTGCTTTACCATACCTTACATTTTATGTTTTTACTTTAAAACAGTACTTACTTACATTACTTACATTATAGCACTTACTTTCATTGCTTTTCTTTTTTTGGCGGGGGGTTGTTTTCTTTCACAATATGGTTAGTATGGAAATATACTTTGCATGACTGCACTTGTATAATTTATAGCAAATTACTTGCCTTCTCAGGTGGAGAGGAGGGAGGGAGGAAGAGAACTTGAAACTTTAAATTTTAAAAAATTAATGTTAAAATTGTTTTTACATGTAATTAGAAAAATCAAATATAAAAACTGAAAAAAATAAAGTTTATGCTGATGTATTTTTCTTGTTTTTTTAAAAATATGGCTAACAAGGCATTTATTTTGCAAGATAATACATACTTGTAATAGGGTTTTAATTTTTTTTTGCCTTCTCATTGGGTGGGACAGGAGGGAGAGAATTTGGAATTGGAAAAAAAAAAGAATAAAAAAGTTTCTGTGTTTTAAAAAAATAAAATTTATGCTTTTATAAATGTATAATTCTGTAGCCCAGACCCAGTACTCTCCCCACTTTGCCACCCAGCTGCCTATACCACATCATAGGAAGCTGGGATCAAAGCCAGAGATGGGAATGACCTTAGGCACTTATTTCAATCATAGCTTCAATTCTTCGAAAACCCAGCTGAGCACGGTGTGACCCTGGGCAAGTCGCTTAACCCTGATTGCCTTCAAAAAAAGAAAAAAGCTCACTGGACACTGGACATAGATCCCAGTCTCTTCATATCTTGCTAGATGGTCTTCATGGGTTGCAATGGAAGGAAAAACAAATTTATCCCTTAGTGGTAAAGCTATGGTTGATATCCCCAAAGACTTAGGCTGGTCTTTAGATAATCTATCAAGGGCCTATAATGGAAGCCTTTGCAGCCTGATAGGTCCTGACTGGGGATGTTTTTGCTCCCTGACACAGCCCACTAGAGCCCAGGGTCATCTGTAGGCCACTACTCTGAGGCATTAGGGTAGAACTCAGGTGGAGGGCAGAGATGTCATAAGGCAACATTTCCAAACCTTATCTAAGGCAGTGTCTGAGTTTTCCCTAGCATACAACCATAAAAGCTTGTTATTTCCCTATATGGGCCTGGTCTCCTTTCAGTCCTTCTCATCTTCTCCTGCTATGTTGATTCCTCTCCCTCCTCCTTCTCAATCAGACTAATTTTCAACAGAACGGGAGCATGGCATAGTGATGTTGGTCTCAGTTAGGGAGATTAGGGTTCTGTCTGACCACATCTGACACATATTGGCTGTATGACCTTAGCTAAGTCACTTAACTTATTCCTATAGCAGCTAGATGGTGAGATGGGGGGTAGGATGTGTAGAATGTGTGCAGGGAAGACTAATACCTCTGGTGTGATGGCTGCCGAGCCATTTTCAAGGCTGCTTTCCACCTTTGGTGTCCACCTGATTTACCCAACTGTCATCTGTGACTCCAAGAAGTTGTAGCATGCACACTGGCCACATCCCAGTAAACTATTTCAGCAGATGGGCTAAGCCAGAGTGAGGGGTAACTGAGGTTTAAAACCCTTTCATGAGTTAGACAGGTATCTATCCCAAGCATGTGAAGACTCCGCCTGGTGGAATGAGCAAATGTGAACAAATTGTTCCAATAGTCATGAAGACAACTGAAGCATGCGCTGTGGAGTGCTTAGAGTCTGGTTAGACATTGAAGATACCAAGGTCATCCACTGCATTCTGAGCCATTGCCAGTCGTCTTGACTCTATCCTGTGGCTGGACTGTGAGGATTCTGGAATCCAATTTATACACAAATCAAAAGACATCACTCATACCATTTTACCACTTTTACTTATCTCAAAGTCCTGTGATGACAGGCAAGTGACAAAGCAGCAGGTATGGAATATGCTGGATGCTATAGTAACCTTGAACACAGGTTATAAGGACATCTTTTTACAGGAAGCAGCATTGGAATTTGGCAGCCCTCTGGATGTCTGAGGAGCCTCACTGCTTACCTCCTGGTGTGAGGAAGGGGATAAGAAAGGTGCCTTAAAAATTGTATGCTCACTCAATCCTGACCTGACAACTGTGGTAGGTGGGGATACCACCCTTTGGTTGAAGCACAAAAAGTGTACAAAAACTTCTGCAAAGATGATTCCCCTTGCCATCAGTGCAAGGAATGTGCACATACTTATAGACAACACAAAATCCAGTAGATCTGAAAGATGAAACAACTCTTGTTGTGAGAAAACTCAGCAGGTATCACCTCCAAATAGCAGTCCTGAGTGAAACAAGGCTGGCAAATGAACAGCTTGCTGAGGTTGGAGCTGGATACACATTTTTCTGGAGTGGCTACAGTGAAGGCGAGTGTCATGAAGCTGGTATAAGTTATAGTTATCATCTGCAAGCTGAATATTCATTCACATTCAACAAAAGTGGCGGCCCTAAGGCAAAATGACTATCAGAAGAATTCATGTCAATAGATTAGAATACTTCTCTGAGCAGAAACAATTTGTTGCTAACTTGGAGTGAAAGTCGAGCCAACACACAGTTGGCAATAGTGGATCAGAAAAGGAGTGAGCAGATTTCAGAGATTTGGTGTATAGCATTACATTTTCTCTTCTGGGTCAGAACACTCACAAGCATCAAGAGTAGTTTGATGAAAATGATGGGGAAATTCAGAAGTTACTAAATGAAAAAATGAGAACTCAACAAGGTCTACCACAGGATAGTTCATCCATTTCTAAGAAGGCAGCATTTAATTCCACCAAAAGTAAAGTACAAGCAAAGCTGAGAGAGATACAGGAATCTTGGCTCACTAAGAAGGCAGATGGAATTCAGTTTTATGCTGATAGTAACAATCCAAAGCTCTTTTATGATGCCCTGAAGGCTCTTTTTGCACCAAAAACCTATGGTGCATCTCAGCTACTCAACGCTGATGGAGCCACATTGTTTAGTGATAAAGACCTCATCCTAGAGAAGCATTCTTAATACACAGTCATCAATCAATGCTGGTCATTTACTGTTTACCTTACATTGAAGTCAATTCCTCCCTAGCTGAAGAAGAGGTTTTGAATGGCATTATGTGCTTATTCTATTCTAGCTGAGATTTACAAGATGTGTGTGTGTGTGGGGTCAATTGCTTATAAAGAAACTGACTGAATTTTTCCAGGTTATATGGCAAGAGAAGGTTATCCCTTATAAGAGTTCAAGGATGCCTCCATTGTCTGTCTCTATAAAGGTAAAAGAAATAGATTGTCCTGTGACAATCACAAAGGGTTCTCTCTCTTTAACTGGCAAGATTTTGTCAGAGTCCTCCTAAATAGGCTGATCCTTCACCTGGAAGATGGTCATCTATCTGAGAGCCAATGTGGCTTCAGAAAGGACTGAGGGATGGTGGATATGGTGTTTGCTGTCTGACAACTCCAGGAGAAATGCCAACAGTAGAACAGAAGTCAGATTTGTAGATCTGACCAAGGGCTTTGATACTATCAGTCGTGAAGGCTTATGGAAAATTATGGCAAAATTTGTTTGTCCAGAGAAGTTCATTATCATGGTACATCAGTTCATGATGGCATGCTTGTCCAGGATATAGATAATGGATTTGCACTTTCCCAGTGACCAGTGGAGTGAAACAAGGCTGTGTGCTTGCTCCCATGCTTTTTAACATGATGCTTTCAGCCATGTTACATTACACATCTTCAATGAGGATGAACATGGCATCAAGGTTAGCTGCTGCACTAATGATAAATTCTCCAACTTGAAAAGACTACAAGGCAAAACCAAAGTAGAGGGAGTGTTGGTGCGTGATTTTCTGTTTACTGATGACTGTGCACTCAATGCAGCTTCTGAAGCTGAGACGCAACAAAGTATGAATTGATTCTCTACTGTTTGTGCTAATTTTGGCCTAACAGTTAACACCTAGAAAACACAGGTGCTCCATCAACCAGCACCATATCATCCATATGTGGAACCATCAGTTACAGCAAATGGAGAGGTTTTGAATACTGTGGATAAGTTCACTTACTTTGACAGTATACTTTCCAGGGATGTACACATTGAAAATGAGGTTGACACATGCATTGCCAGACCTAGCTCAGTGTTTGGTAGGTTCCAAAGGAAAGTGTGGGAGAGAAGAGGTATTAGGCTGAGTACCAAACTGAATGTCTACTGAGCCATTGTGCTGATATCCTTGTTATATGCCTGTGAAACCTATACAGTCTACTAAGACCATGCCAGAAAACTGAATCACTTCCATTTGAATTGTCTTAGAAAGATTTTGAAGATCACCTGGCAGGTGAGGTATCAGACACTGACATTCTTTCTTGAATTAAGCTGGCAAGCATTCAAACTCTGAATTCAAATTCAGAGAGAGTAACTCTGATGGGCTGGTCATGTTGTTTGAATAAAAGACTGTTTTATGGAGAACTCACACAGGGCAAGAGCTCACATGGTGGTCAGAAAAAGTGATACAAAGGTACTCTCAAAGTCTCTCTTAAGAACTTTGGAAATGATTGTGTGACATGGGTGACACTGGTACAGGACTGCTCAGCATGGCATGCTCACAGTAGAGAAAGTGCTATGCTCTATGAGTAGCAGAATTGAAGTAACTCAAAAGAAAAGCAAGATATGCAGATTTAGAGAATCCACCTCAAATGTTCGCATGGACTGTTTGTGCCCGATCTGTGGTAGAGCATTCTGAGTTGTATTGGTCTGATCAGGCACGGTTGGACACACTATAATTTGACTCTAACATAGTGATGTCATTTTGGTCCTCTTTGAAAGGCAAGAGCTGTTGTCTTATGAAAGACAACAGCCAACCAGCCACGGTAGTGAGGTGGATAGAATGCAGCACCTGGAGTCAGGAGACCTGAGTTCAAGTGCAGACTCAAATGTTTTCTAGCTGTGTGACCCTGGGCAACAACTTTAAAATAGGATCAATATCATCACTTACCTCAAAGGATTAAATGAAATGATATTTGTAAAGCACTTAGCACAGTACCTGGCACATAGGAGGTGCTATATTCATGCTTATTCTCTTCCCTTTCCTTTCTGTTGCTCCTGTGCTCAAGAACCATCAGTGGCTTCCTGTTTTTCATCAAAATATACATGAAGTTTCTGCTCTGACTTTTCAGACTCCATGTTCAGACCTTTGCCATCATGGTGTGCCCACCAGTTAAGTCACTCTCTAGGGCTATACAGTTTACAAAGCAGATGCAGAAGTCCATTGCTGGAGGGAATTTCCTCACTGGGAGTTCTCTATACAGATAAAATCTGACGTAAGGCAAAAAAAAGTTCCCGTTCATCATCCTATAAGAACCCTCTCCAGCCTCCTATCTCTGCTTCTTTAAATCCTGTCCATCAAAATGTCTCAACAGAAATTGGACATTCTCCTGGAAGAAGGCATTGGGGTCTTAATCTCATGGTGTAGTAGAAAGAGAGCAATAATTAGAGTTAGAGGACTTGGGCTTAAATACAATTTATTTTATTTATTATCAGCATGACTTTGGGCATCCCATTGTCCCTCTATGGGCCTCAGTTTCCTCATCTGTAAAGTGAGGGAGCTAGAGTATATCTCTAAATTTCCTTTCAGGTCAAGATTGTCCATGCTCTTTTGTGAAGCTTTCCATGACCAGCTCATCCAACTTTCCCCCTACGTGATCTCTTCTTTCCTTCCTCTGAATCATGAACCTTATTGGGAAGCATTTAGTGATAAGTGATAGTCTCACAGTGTTCTCTGCATCATGCATCTCGTCTTCTCCTTTCGATTAGATTGTAGGCTCCTTGAGGTTGTGTTTGTCCATTCTCAAAGAGTACCACGACATCAAGATGATATCATGACTTGTAGTTTGAGTGAAGGAAGACTGTACAAGGTCAGCTACCTCATTTTCTTCTCCAGTCATCTGGGTCCAGCCACCTGATATTCATCGGGATGACTGGAGATAGCCCAGGATGCAATGTGAGACCCTGGCCATTTTTAAGGTCTTATCAGATTCTCACTTTGAATGAGATACACCCATTCAACCAATAGGCCTCTTTAAGTAATTACTCAAGGGATGGCCCCTTTTAATAATAATAGGAATAAAAATCGAACTGCGAGAGTAAGAGTCTCAGGAATCCCGGGTAAAATAGAAACAGTGACTATTTAGTATTTACATTCATTCTGTGCTAGGTGGGCGGGGACCTGTTGTCCAATCTCTGAGCTCCAGAGTGACTTGGGTTTAAGGCTTAGTCTTTGAACAAGAAATCTAGCCAGTAAAGCCAAAGGAGTTGCAGGGAGGCAACTGGATAATACCCCTCCTTACCCAATTCTCCAAACCCTAGAACAGTGTTGAACACTGTGATAATTGAAAAAACCGGAAGCCCATACATCTCCCTGAGACCCCTTCAAACTCATTTGTGGCAAACTAGCTCTCTGCTGTGAGCTCTCTACCCCTCCTTCTGCCTTTTTCTGAAATCCCAAGATTTTACTCCCTATTTATTTCATCTGGGTCTCTTGCATTAGATAGTACCTAGTGTCTGTCTGCCTGCCTGTGACATCAGAGGTGAAAAACCAATTGTGTGTTCCTGATGGAAAACATTGGGTCCCTCTAACCCCAACTCAAACCCACAACCTTCAGCTACTTCCATGAGCCACATGAGCACGAAAGTGCCCCAGCTTCTAACATAAATGAGGCAGAGTGATGGAGAGCTTGGGGGAGCTGAAGATCATTTCTGATTCCTCCCTTTCTCCTTTTGTAGCCCAAATCCACCCTGCCTGAGGTCCCCATGACTCCTTGGTTGTGTCCTTCCCTTGCTGCTGCTGCTCCCCTGTCTTCCTCCCCTCATATTTTTTTTGGTTTTGACCCCGATCCTCTCCTTCTGGGACAGACCATACTCTCTGTTTCATTGCTTTGTTATTATGAGTCTTAATTGGGTTAATTTTCCCTTTAAGTCATTAAGGACCAGGGCAGAAACATAATAGGTAGTCACTAAAAAGTCTATCCATTTGGAGTGGGCAAGATTACCTCACAGATAAGTTTTGTGTGGAGAAGAAGGAGCAAGCATTTATTAAGCAACTACTATGTGCCAGGTACTGTGCTAAGCTCCTTTCAAATATTATCTAATTTGATCTTCACAGCAGCCCTGGGAAGTAGATGCTATTGTCACTCTTAGTCAAGGAAACTGAGTCAGACTGAAGTTAAGTGACTTGCCTGTGGTCACATAGCTAGTAAATGTCTGAGACTGGATTTGAACTCAGGTCTTCCTGACTCTAGATCCAGAGGTCTCTCTATTGCACCATCTACCTGGTGTGTGTGGTTCTTTTTTTTTTTTTTAAATTTATTTATTTAACTTTTAACATTCATTTTCACAGAATTTTGGGTTCCAAATTTTCTCCTCATTTGTCCCCTCCCCCGCCCCAAAACACCAAGCATTCTAATTGCTCCTATCACCAATCTGCCCTCTCTTCTAACTACCCTCCCTTCCCTTGTCCCCATCTTCTCTTTTGTCCTGTAGGGCCAGATAACTTTCTATACCCCATTACCTGTATTTCTTATTTCCTAGAAGCAAGAACAATACTCGAAAGTTGTTCCTAAAACTTTGAGTTCCAACTTCTCTTCATCCCTCTCTCCCCACCCATTCCCTTTGGGAATTCAAACAATTCGATATAGGCCATATCTGTGTAGTTTTGCAAATGACTTCCATAATAGTCGTGTTGTATAAGACTAACTATATTTCCCTCCATCCTATCCTGCCCCCCATTGCTTCTGTTCTCTCTTTTGATGCTGTCCCTCCCCAAGAGTGTTGACTTCAAATTGCTCCCTCCTCCCACTGCCCTCCCTTCCATCATCCCCCCCCCCACCCTGCTTATCCCCTTCTCCCCCACTTTCCTGTATTGTAAGGCAGGTTTTCATACCAAAATGAGTGTGCATTTTATTCCTTCCTTTAGTGGAATGTGATGAGAGTAAGCTTCATGTTTTTCTCTCACCTCCCCTCTTTTTCCCTCCACTGAAAAGTCTTTTGCTTGCCTCTTTTATGAGAGATAATTTGCCCCATTCCATTACTCCCTTTCTCCTACCAATATTTTTCTCTCTCACTGCTTAATTTCATTTTTTTAAAGATATGATCCCATCCTATTCAATTCACTCTGTGCTGTGTGTGTGTGTGTGTGTGTGTGTGTGTGTAATCCCACCCACTACTCAGATACTGAAAAGTTTCAAGAGTTACAAATATTGTCTTTCCATGTAGGAATGTAAACAGTTCAACTTTAGTAAGTCCCTTATGACTTCTCTTTGCTGTTTGCCTTTTCATGCTTCTCTTCATTCTTGTGTTTGAAAGTCAAATTTTCTTTTCAGCTCTGGTCTTTTCATCAAGAATGCTTGAAAGACCATTTTTTCCCCTGAAGTATTATACTCAGTTTTGCTGGGTAGGTGATTCTTGGTTTTAGTCCTAGTTCCTTTGACTTCTGGAATATCATATTCCATGCCCTTTGATCCCTTAATGCTAGATCTTGTGTTATCCTGATTGTATTTCCACAATACTTGAATTGTTTCTTTCTAGCTGCTTGCAATATTTTCTCCTTGACCAGGGAACTCTGGAATTTGGCCACAATGTTCCTAGGAGTTTCTCTTTTTGGATCTCTTTCAGGTGGTGTTCGGTGAATTCTTTCAATATTTATTTTTGTATGGTGGATTCTTTCAATATTTATTTTGCCCTCTGGTTCTAGAATATCAGGGCAGTTTTCCTTGATAATTTCATGGAAGATGACGTCTAGGCTCTTTTCCAGGTCAGTTGTTTTTCCAATGAGATATTTCACATTATCTTCCATTTTGTTCTTTCTTTTGGTTTTGTTTTGTGATTTCTTGGTTTCTCATAAAGTCATTAGCCTCTATCTGTTCCATTCTAATTTTTAAAGAACTATTTTCTTCAGTGAGCTTTTGGGCCTCCTTTTCCATTTGGCTAATTCTGCTGTTGAAAACATTCTTCTCCTCATTGGCTTTTTGAACCTCTTTTGCCAATTGAGTTAGCCTTTCTTCAAGGTGTTATTTTTCTTCAGCATTTTGTTGGGTTTCCTTTAGCAAGGTGTTGACCTGCTTTTCATGCTTTTCTTGCATCTCTCTCATTTCTCTTCCCAATTTTTCCTCCACCTCTCTAACTTGATTTTCAAAATCCTTTTTGAGCTCTTCCATGGCCTGAGCCCATTGAATATTTATTTGGATGTTTGGGATACAGAAGCCTTGACTTCTATGTCTTTCCCTGTTGGTAAGCATTGTTCTTCCTCATCTGAAAGGATGGGAGGAGATATCTGTTCACCAAGAAAGTAACCTTCTATGGTCTTATTTTTTCCCCCCTTTTTGGGCATTTTCCCAATCAGTTAGTTGACTTTTGGGTCCTTTGTCAAGAGTAGGGTATACTCTGGGAATCTGTGAGATCTCAGTTCCTCCAAGGTGGCATGATCAAGTGTGTACTGGTCTGGGTGCAGAGAGAGACTTTTGTTCCCAGAATCTTAGCAGATACTTCTCCACAGCCACCTGGCCTCCAGTTTCACCAAGTCAGCACTGGGGGCTGATTTTCAGATAAGCTGGATGGGCAGGGCTGCCATTCAGTGTGAGACAAAGACCAGTTCAGCCAGGGCCTCTACCCAGGGCTGAGGTAAGACTCAGCTCTTCAGTGCCCCCAGGGGTTTTTATGCTCCAACAATGGCGTGGTCTGTACCAGCTGCTGTGCCGCCTCTGTGGCCACAGTCTTCTGCTGGAGCTATGGGAAGTCCCTCCTCCCTTCCTGACCAGCTCATAAAACTCCGTCACTAACTTTTGGCCTCTGTGGGCTGAGGGATCTGAGGACCTGCTGCTGGGACTGGAGATTCCGCCCCTGAGGTGTCCTCCTCCCAGAGTCTTGTCGTGCTGCACCACATGGCCAAGGCTGGGCTGGGCTCTGCACTCAGCTCTGCATCTGGCACAACCGATATTTCTGTGGGCCTTTCAGGTCACTGTGGGCTGGAAATCTCCTCCACTCTGTTGTTCTCCACTTCTGGTGCTCTAAAATTTGTTGAGAGTCCCTCCATACAGGTATTTTATGGGCTGTGGGGGGAGACTCTTTGTAAGTGTGTCTTTCTAGTCCGCCATCTTCTGTGTGTGGTTCTAATGAAAGAAAAATGTGTGTGAATTCTTAAACTTTTTTGACTTTGGAGTAAGTATTGTTTGAGGGAAGAGAGCAAGGCTAGACTCTCTGGTACATTTGTGGCATGTGGTTTATTGATTCAAATTCAACAAATATTCATTAAGTACCTACTGTGTGCAAAATGCTATTAGCATTGTCTTCATTGGTATCTTTTAGAGGGATAAAGAATAAGATTGGTTGATGGAGGAGGAGATGTTGAACTACTCCACATGAAGAGGAGGCAAGGGATAGGATGCATGTGACTCTCAGCATGCTCCATATTTTAGCTCCTCACTCATGCCCCAGAGGGAGCCTGACTTCCCAAGATCAGCCTTGCATGTTTTTACTTTAAGTGTGGACTTGAGTGCCAAGAGACTGATCCTGAGCCCATCTAATGGGGGGGCTTACTGGGAGTTAGAAAATGAGGCTCAGGGTGCAGAGATGCAGGGTGCAGCTTCTTGAATCAAGGGACCCACAGTGCTCCACAAATGGTCCTCATCTTATAGGCATGCCTCCTTTCCCCTTCTGACATCAGGAAGCTATGTCTGGAACTCCATTTTTGAATATGGAATGGAAGAGAGTTTCTTAGAATCTAAGAATGGTTAGGATTAGAATTCCCAAGTTAGGGGAGATCTTTCTAGCCTAGTTCATGTTACAGATGAGGGAAACTGAGGACCAGAGAAAGGAAATGATGCCTCAGTTTCTTCATCTATTAAATGGGGATAATAATCTCTACCTTAGTCTATCAAGGTCACACATCTATATCTCCTAAATGTGGGTATTACTCAAGGCTCTTCTGGACCCTCTTTTCTTCTTCTCCTCCTTTTCCTCCTTTTTCTCCTTCTCCTCCTCCTCCTCCTCCTTCTTTTTCTCCTCCTCCTCCTCCTCCTCTTTCTTCTGCTTCTCTTTCTTCTTCTCCTCGTCCTCCTCCTTCTCTCTGTTTCTGTCTCTCCCCTTCTTAACTCCAGTGGGATCAATGATCATTTCTCCACATATGCCTCCTAATTCCATGTATGAAGACCTAGTCTCTCCCCTGAGCTCCAGTCCTAAACCCTCAGTTGCCTTTTGGCCACCTTGTACTGAATACCCTGATTCAAAACTCCAACTGCCCCAAACAGATCTCATTAACTGTCTCTCCCTTCTCCCCTACAAACCAGTCCTCTCCCAAACTCCCCTATTTCTGTTAAGGGTGTTACTAGCTTTCTAGTTATGTGGTATAAAGCCTCAAACTCCTGTCATCTTTCTCTCTTCACTTTCCCTCACTTCAAAGTGTATCCATTCATTCCTCATTGTCATTTTGTCACTGTTCCTTGTTCATATCTGTCCCCTTCTCTCTTTTTTTTCCAGAACCACTATCCTAGACCCTCATCATCTCATAGTCTAGACTACTGCAGTAACCTCTTATCTCACCTCTATCTACATTGTCAGCCACTCTAATCCATCCTCCATACCTCTACCAAAAGACCATTCTAAAATCTATATCTGTCCCTCCCTGGCTCAGTAATAATCATTATCATTTATATCATGCTTTAAAATTTACAAAGTACTGTCACATCTGATCCTCACACCTACCTTGGGAGAAGAGTGCTATTATTATCTCCATTTTACAGATGAGGAAACTGAGGCTGAGAGAACTTAAGTGACTTGCCAAGGGTTATAGAGCTAGTGTTTGAGGCAGGATTTGAATTCAGGGCTTCCAGGCTTCCAGTTCAGCACATTCACTACAGAGCCTAGCTGCTTTCAGCAAATTCCAGTGTTTTCCTATTACCTCTGTGATCAAGTGCAAACTCTTCTGTGCTTGGCATTTCACAGCTTGACTCCAGTCCATCTTTCCAGGTATTCTTCCTTTTTTTTGCATTTTATGGTGTGGCTAAATTGGCTCTTTGGCATCTTCCCACAGACGACATTCCATCTCACATGTCCGTGCCTTTTTTGTAGGCTGTTCCTCATGCGTGGAATGAGCTCATTTTTAATCTTTGCCTAGAATCCCCAGCTTCCTTCAAAGCTCAGTTCAAGTACCTTATCTTCTAGAGTCCTTTCCTGATTCTGCCATCAGCTAGTGACACCCTACTAGCCCAGTCAAAAGAAATTATCTAGTATTTCCTGTGCATCTATTTTATATAGATTTATGTTGTAGTCCCTCTGGGGCTGCTCCTCCTAACTTGTTATTGAAAGGTTGTAGATCAGGTCCCTTAGTGGAGGGTGTTTACTACCTTGAGTTCTAGAATACTCTATGGTTTTGTATTCCTACAACTTCAGCTTACCAGTCCCTGTTGTTGTTCAGTTTGTGATCTCATTGAGGAGTTTTCTTGGCAAAGATAGTGGAATGGTTTGCCATTTCCTTCTCCAGCTCATTTGACAAATGGGGAAACAGAATTAAGTGACTTGCCCAGGGTCACACAGCTAGTAAGTGTCTGATGCCAGATTTGAACTCATGAAGAAGAGTCTAGCTGCTTCTAAGCTCAATGCTTTAATCCACTGAGGCACCTAGCTGCCCCTACCAGTGTGTTTCCCTTGATAGTCAGTCAGTATAAACAATTAGGGGCAACTAGGTGGGGCAGTGGATAGAATGCTAGACCTGGAGTCAGGAATACTCCTTTTCTTGAGTTGAAATCTGGCCTCAAACACTTACTAACCGTGTGACCCTGGACAAGTCACTTCACCCTGTTTGCTTCAGTTTCCTCATCTGTAAAATGAGCTGGAATAGGAAATAGCAAATCACTCCGGTATCTCTGACAAGAAAACCCCAAATGGTCTTACAAAGTGTAGGACATAACTGAAATACAACGCAACGATAAAGAGTTTTCACATCATAATTTCACAGCATTTAGTTTCAATTGTTTCGTTTTTCTTTTTGCTTACATTGCTACAACCATTGTGTATATTGTTTTTCTGGTTTTTGTTTACTTTACTTTGTACTAGTTCGTATGTTTTCCCATGCTTTTCTGTATTCGTCATATTCATTGTTTCTTATAGCACAGTAATACTACATTACATTCATGTATGTTTTCATTACATTCACATCTTGTTTAGACATTCACAGATCAATGGGCATCTGCTTTTGTTTCCAGTTCTTTGCCGTTACAAAAGGGCTGCTATAAATATTTTGGTATAAATGGGAGCTTTGTCTAAAATCATTGACCTCTCCGAGATCTACGCCTTGTGATGGGATCTCTGAGTTAAAGGATATGAACATTTTAGTGCTTTATTCCCATAATCTCAAGTTGTTTTTAGAATGGTTCGACCAAGTCATATCACCACTGTTTTTCCACAGAACCTGTAACATTTACTGTTCCCATCATTTGCCATCTTTGCCAATTTAACCACTAGAAACATAGTCAATCTTTTGTCAACCAATAGCAAATTATTCTTCGATTCTCTAGTTCCATCAGGGGAAAATTCTTACTTTCGTGGGTGCGGGGGAAGGGTAGCTAGAAGGTGCAGTAGATAAAACACTGAGCTTGGAATCAGGAAGACTCATGTTTATGAGTTCAAATCTCACCTCAGAAACTTACTAGCTTTATGATCCTGATCAGTTAAGGGACTGGGAAAGTCAGTTAACCTTGTTTGCCTCAGTTTCCTCATCTGTAAAATGAGCTAGAGAAGAAAGTGACAAGCTGATTTGCCAAGAAAACCCTAAATGGGGTCCCAAAGAGTCAGACATGACTGAGCAACAAAAAAGGAAAGAAAAGGGCAAAGTCACATCTTTGTTTAACACATTAACATTTCTCCTACCTGCCCCTTACCTTTTTGTGATTACATTAATTTGGTTGGAGTGGGAATGGTAACGACAGGGAATTAATAGGACAGGAGTATTGTGATCAACAACCCTCTCATCTGCATACATGTTATACCTCCCTATAACAGAGGTTCTTAATCTTCATTAGGTTTTGGATCCCTCAGGCTGTTTGGTAAAGTCTCTTCTCAAAACAGCGTTTTTAAGTGATTAAAGAAAATAGTTAATTTTAGTTAGAGGTTAGTGAAAATAGAAATGTGCTTCCCCACTCCACCCCCATTTCCCAGGTTAAGAACCCTTGACCTAGAGAAAGTAAGTTCCCTGAGGGCAAGGGCTGTTTCCTTTCTGCCTTTGTATCCCTAGTGGCGGTGTGATTTTGGGCAAATAACTTAACCTTTCAGTTCAGGATTCCAGTCTCTAAGACCACACTTGGCAGAGAAGGCATTGGTAGAGGGAATTTCCAGTCCTTATTCCTATCCTTATCCGTATTCCTAATGTCTAGTACACAGTAGCTGCTTAATCAATATTTATTGATTGATTGAATAGTCCGAATATCCTGACTCCCTGGGAAGGTCTATTTTCACCACGTTGGGCTTCCTACCTCCTCGCTTCACTCCCGAATGGGATCATTCCCGTTGTCTCTTATGGGGCAGGGAGGAGTGGGGGGTGGGGGGGAGCAAAGGGGAGTGGGAGGCCCCAGTTCATGAAGGCACTGCAGTGCAGAAGAGCCAGTCATTGATTGCTCCAGAAAGCCGAGGAACAGCAGATTATAGGTCTTTAAGATGCATGCTGTGAATTTCAAAATCAGGAAATCGGGAGCCCAGAGGATGCGTGAGCGCGTGTGTCCCTGGTCCCAGCTTTTTAACCCCAGGCTGGCATCCAAAAAGGAAAAGCTGAAACTGCGCTCGCTAGGGTGTGAAATTTCCTCGCTGTCTCCTGGGGTGGGGAACGAGAGATGAGAAATTGCAACGTAGCCCCCCCACCCCTCCCACCCCTTCCTAGCCCCCAACCCCCGTGCGTAATTAACGGCTCTTGAGTCTCTCTGGTATTTTGTCGTTCAAAGAGACACAAGGGGCTGGTAGCACTGCCTGCCCGTCTCCCAGCTGAGCCGACACTTCTCTGCCTTTCCAGGAGAGAGTGAGGGTGGAAAGGAGAGGAGAGGTTGGGGGAGGAGGAAGGGCGCGGGGAGCAGGCGCCAACAGAGATGCAGACAGATCTGTCACTTGCCACCAGTAAGAAAATGGTGTGAATTTACTCTCTCCATTGTGATCTTCCCTGGAAAGTCATAGTGACTGCTCCACTTTCCTGGCTTGTCTGATAATCAGCTCTCATAGCATTATAGAAATTTAGTTATCTTAGCATTACAGAAATTTGAGCTGAAACAGCCCCGGAGGACCCCCAGCCCTACCCACGTCTCCAGTGCAGACATCCCTCCTGGGCATCCTTGACCAGTGAATACCTAGTATTTCCTGGCGCATCTCCAGTGACAGAGAGCTCATAACCTCAGGGGGCAGAGTGTTCAGTTGCTGTACAATGTTAGTTAGAACGATCTTCATTATATGGAGCTATTTCTAAATTCTACATATGCCAAGTATACTGCTCTCTGGGGTCAGGCAGGACAAGGCTAGCCTCATTTCTACCTGGTAACCATTTAAAATACTTAAGGAGATAGTGGTGGTTCAGAAGAAAGAGGTCTGAACTTAGAGTCAGAAGACAGGGGTTCAAATCCTAGCTTTACCATTCACTCAACCTTGGGTAAATCACTGCATCTCTAGAGGCCTCATTTTCCCCATCTGTAAAAAGACAGAGTCAGGCTACATAGGCCTCTGAAGTCCCTTACAGCTCATAGATCCTATGGCCTGAGTTCAAAGTCATCTTTTGCCACTAATATGACCTTGGGCAAATTAGAACCTCTCTGGTCCTCATTTTCCCCATCTGTAAAGAGAAAGGGCTATCCTATATCATAGAAACATGGATTTAGAGCAGAAAGGGATCTTGGAGGCCAGTTAGTCTAATCCTTTTATTTTATAGATGAGGAAATGTAGGCCCCAAGAAAGTGAAGGGATTTGTCCAAGTGGAAAAAGTGGTGTTGTAACTGAAGTCTTCCGGCTACAAATAACAGCATACTTTCCATTGTACCTTGATGCATCCTCATCAGAAGATATGGGTGTATGTTGGGGAGAAGGGGTTCATGGAAAAATATGCACTGGTGGGGTAAGGGAGCCAGACTCTCAATAAGGGTAAGGGGTGGGGATGGTGAGAATTCAGTGGAAAGGACTCTGGGCAGAGTTAGTCAACTCAGTTTTAACTCTGACACTATTCAGCTGTGTGATCATAGGCAAGTTCCTTCTCATCTCTGTGCCTCAGTTTCCTCACCTGTAAAGGAAGTGTGCTAGACTAGATGCTCTCTAAGGAACCTTCTAGCTCTTGCCATTCTATGGTTCTATGAACTCAAAGATCATCCTTAGTTAGTCAGTAAATGTTTACTAAACTCTGACTGTATGCCAGACACAAAGTCACATAGATATTTAGAGGGGAGCACTGATTTACAGCTGAAAGAGACCTTCAGAGTCATCTAATCCAACTCCATTTTAGGAGAGGAGGGTTGGGAACTGAGATGCAGAGAGGGGAAGAAATTGGCCCAAGATCACAGGTTAATAAGTGGCCGAGTCAGGACTTAAACCCAGGTTCTTTAATTTCAAATCCAGCACTTCAAAACCACAGAAAATACATGCTTATCTATATATTTATATGGAAGTGTGTATTTTCTATCTGTACACATATAACATAAGCATTTAATACTTCTTTATTTTATACATGCACGTAAAATACACATGTATTTTATATGCATATATACATATACATATACACACCTATAGACCCCATTCATATATACACATATACACATACATATCCATAGAACCCATATACATTCACACACACATGCGCATACCCATACCCATAGATCCTATACACATTCATATTTAATTTGTATATAAAATATATATGTACACACACATATACTCACAAATCCTATATATATTCATATACATACACATACATATATATGTATATACAGACACGCATGTATACACTATGGACCCATTCATATTAATGTATATTTGTATATATATATATATACATACACGCACATATCTATATCTATCTGTGCGCATTCATATATACACACAGACAGACACATAGAACCATCGAACCACACACCAAGCCCTCAGTTAATGCAACGTGACAATGCTGCAGGTCTTTGGATAAGTTGCTTTTTCTTTTCTCCATTTCTTTGTCTTCCCTGAAAGGTGCCAATGATTAGCACCTTCTAGGTCACCATGTTTGGAGCTCAGAGGGAATACAAGACTCAGATGCTTCCAGCTGTCTCTGATCAAGAAGATCGTAGGGAGCCTGAAAATACATTTCCTGCTATCATCTCTCCAACCCAGAATGACTTCCATGATTATGGCGGGGGGGCAGGGGGAGAGAAGAGGAGGAAAGGGGAGAGAGATAACAGTACCAGCCAAACCTAGGATGGAATGTTAATGCCTTAAATTTTCATAGTAGATGAAAAAAAGAAGAGGATAGAGGGTGGAGAACTGAGAGTGGAGGGTGGGAGATAGAGGAGGGGTATATAGGGGAAGATGGAAGGGAAGGGATGGAAGGTGGAGGATAAAGGATGGAGGGTATAGGTAGAAGCAGGAAGGTAAAGATTGAAGCATGGAGGGTAGAGAGTGGAGAATGATGGATACAGGGTGTAGGGTGCTTGCTGAGTGGAGGGCAGAGAGTAGATAATGGAGGATGGAGAGCAGAGAATGAAGTATCTAGGACAGAGAGTGGAAAATTGGGAGTTCAAGAGTGAAATGTTGAATAGAGGGTAGAAGGCTGAGAACAAAGGATGGAGGATGGAAGGTAGATGGTGGAGGGTGGAGGGGAGAGGATGGAAGGTACAGGGTTCAGGGTAGACATATACCCCTTGCAGTCCTCACTCAGGACTGAGAGATTGCTGTCAAGGAGCTTGCCTGAGATACAAATCTAATCTCTCTGCAAGCACTGGGCTTTATTCCTAATGAAAACTCCCCCTTTCCCCTTTTCACGGAGCCCCCAGAAACCTCTCCAAGACTCTTCATGGCCTAAGCAGCCTCACTAGGGACAGGCTGAGTGTTTCTCAGCCCGTGCTGATCTCCAGGAGATATGCAGCTGCTCGTGCTTGCATAGGAACACTGATGCTCATGTGTGAGGGCCTCATCGCTCACCCCCCATCCAGCCTGTCTCTCTGTCTTGCTCTGGATAGATATATAATAAAATCTCTCTGCCCGCAACTCATTTGCTAGGAGACAGCATGGTCTTCTGAATTTTTTATGGTTCCACTTAGCTTGGAAGGAATCCAGAGGTCAAACCTGGAACAGCCGCGCCAGTCACCTTGCCAGTCAGCGAGGAGCACAGGCCCTCATCCCTCCGAATCTCTGCTCACCTACAGGGCACTAAATTACTGCTATTATACTGCAATCCGCCGCACGATATTACTTTGATACACTACCTGCTTTTGTCAGGCTGCAAGCAACCCAAGAGGCATGCATTATTTACCAGTTTGGGTATGATGCTGCTGCCTCTGCCCTTGCTTCCTGCTGGCGATACCGCTGAGCTAGAATCAGGACCTACTCGAAGTGGGGAGGGGATGGGGAAAACTGCTCACGTCTAGTTGGAAAGGCAGCTCAGTCTGGCCATGGCTCAGTGTCCATCTGTGCCGTTGTTGGCAGAACCCAGGGACCATTGTTCTGAAGACTGAAAGGGACCTTAGAGACCATCCAGTTCAATGCCCTTGTGTTACAGAGAGGGAGACTGGAACTTAGGGAGGGGAAACAATTAAAATTTAAAAAATCAATCACAAATATTTCTAAAGCACTTCTTATGTGCCCAGACACTAAGTACTATGCACACTGCAGGAGCAATTCCTGCTTTGGAAAAGCTTGCATTCACCTGAAGGTAGGAGGGACCGGTGGCGGTGGTGAAGGGGGTAGTATGCCCAAGGTCGCACAACAAATTATTGGCAGAATCTGGATGTAATTACTTTTTTTTTTTAATTTGGTGACCTTTTCACTACACAAGTTTTGTGTGTGTGTGTGTGTGTGTGTGTGTGTGTGAGTCTGTTAGCAAGTTTTCCTTATGTGCCTACTATGTATGTGCTAGGGATACAAAATCCAAAAATGAAACAATCCCGGCCCTCAAGAATTCATTCTATGGGGAAGATACTATGTATTCATGTAAGTATACAGAGGATTCACAAAATCCATACAAATCTATAATGTAACTGGGGAAGTGGAAGGCACTAGCAGCTGGTGGGGTGGAGGAAAGGTTTCATTTTGTAGCAATTTGAATTTGGGGGCAACTAGGAGGCACAGTGGATAGAGTGCCAAGCCTGGGGTCTTAGACACTTACTAGCCTCAGGCACTTACTAGTTGTGTGACTCTGGGTAAGTCACTTCACCTTATTTGCCTCAGTTTCCTCATCTGTAAAACGAGCTGAAAAAGGAAACCGCTCCATTGTCTTTGTCAAGAGAACCCTAAAAGGGGTCATGAAGAATTGGACAATAATGAAATGACTGAACAACAACAAAATTTGAAGTAGGAATGGAAGCTAGCTAGGATCCTGAGAGGGGGATATCAGGAGGGAGTGCCTGTGTATGGAGGAAGGCCTACCCTGATGTTTGTTGGAGGAAGGGGGACTGGGGCTGGAGATCCTCTTTCTGGGCCACTGCTTCTTTCCATCTTGTATAAAGGAGGGAGGAGGCAATGCCAGCTGGTGCCTGGGTGAAGGCCTGCCTTTCCCTCTGAATGACCTCTGCTCTTCAGGGCTGTTTAGACAGCTAAGGGGAGGTTCATTTTTGACATTTAACCAAGAAGATGTTTGCTTTTGGTGGTTTATCAGGGTCCTGGTTTCCTACCAACTCTTTCCCCAAGTAAAGTAGAGGTGATGCCCAAGGATAGTGCCCCACCCCCAACTATTCTCAGTGCAATCTTTATCTGGAGATAGGTAAGAGGGTCAAAACCCTCCCTCTTCTTTCTTTGTCCTGTTCCAAACATTCTTTCCCTTAGCATACTTGCTTATATTTCTCCCTTGACTGCTATTGTAGATTATAAATTTTTTGAGATCAGAGAGACTCTATACGATTTTAAAAATCTTTTATTTCCTGTAGATGGGCAGCAAGTCATAGGTAGCTAATGATTTGGCTTTGAGTCAGGAAGATCTGCGTCCTAGCTCTTCCTGTCATCTATTTGGCCTTTGTGACTTTGTGCAAATGCCTTTCCCCCGCAAGGTTATCATGCATCTGTTTCACATATCCAACCCAATTTGATAAACATTTATTAAGGACCTACTATGTGCGAAGCGCTGTGCAGTTAATAAAAAGAAAGACAATCCCTACCTTCATGGAGCTTACAATCTAAAAAGCAAGATAAATCACAAAAGGAAGAAAGAAAGGTGGGGGAGGGATAGTGGGGGTACCCAGTGCAGGGGCATCTTGTTCTGTGGAGTTGAAACTGGCAGAGCACCAGATGCAGAATGGAGTAAATTGAGAGTTCAGTTTCTGACCTCTGTAAAGGAAGGCACTGGGAAGAATTTGGTAATCCAGCTTCCAGTCAGAGGGGTGAGAAGGCTGATAGAGGTGGTGGCAATCAAAGCTGGAGTTCGTAGTATGGTGGTGGTGGTGGTAGTGGTGGGGTTAGAAATGATGAGATTAACCTGGGAGGGGCAGCTTGTTTTTTGGAGTTGCAGGCAGAGCAGCAGAGGCATAAGGAGTGAGACCTGTAGGTTTATATGCATGGACCTATGTCTTTCTAGGAGTCTTCAGTGTCTGACCTGCACATCCTGCACATCATGGCATCACATCCCTAATGTTATGGTCCTCTTGGAGAACAAAGGACAAACAGCCTCTGTGAGTATAGGAGCTGCCCCACTGGGGACCCAACGGGAACTGGCCAGCTGGGCAATGTAGCGCTCTCTCTCACTTCCTTCCTTCCTTCCTCTCTCTCCCTCCCTTCCTTCCCCCCTTCCCTCCTTCCCTCCCTCCCTCCCTCCTTCCCTCCTTCCCTCCTTCCCTCCTTCTCCCTCCTTCCCTCCCTCCCTCCCTCCTTCCTTCCTTCCCCCTTCCCTCCTTCCCTCCCTCCCTCCTTCCTTCCTTCCTTCCTTCCTCCCTCCCTTCCTTCCTTCCTCCCTCCCTTCCTTCCTTCCTTCCTTCCTTCCTTCCTTCCTTCCTTCCTTCCTTCCTTCCTTCCTTCCTTCCTTCCTTCCTTCCTTCCTTCCTTCCTTCCTCCCTCCCTTCCTTCCTTCCCTCCTTCCTTCCTTCCTTCCTTCCTTCCTTCCTTCCTTCCTTCCTTCCTTCCTTCCTTCCTCCCTTCCTTCCTTCCTTCCTTCCTCCCTCCCTCCCTCCCTCCCTCCCTCCCTCCCTTCCTTCCTTCCTTCCTTCCTTCCTTCCTTCCTTCCTTCCTTCCTTCCTTCCTTCCTTCCTTTCCTCTATCTAAATAGAATATCATACTCTTACCTGAAGGTGCTCTGCCCAAAGGAATGTAAATTTTGATGCTGAAACCGTTATTTTCTTTAGGACTATTGCTTAAACTCAGATCACTCTATTTCTCTTTGCTTGGCCAACAGTAGGTCCCAGCCCAAGTCTTACTTGGGCATTATTTAGGCTATGATGACTCAGAACGATTGTAAATAGTAGTTGTTTTTGTAGAAACCCTGAGGGTCTTTTCCTCCCAGATTTTTTTTTAACTAAGTAAAGAGGCCATTCTCTGCCTCATTTCTCACCTTAGCCTTAATCTCTGAAAGAGTGTTGCTCCAGTCAAACTGAGACCTGTTAAAGACTTTACCTTAAAAAGACCAAGGTTTCCTATTGCATGGGGATGGGGGTGGGGCAGCATCTCCAGTCATCCTGATCTATATCTTGTCACTGGACCCAGATGGCTCCAGAGGAGAAAGTGAGGCTGGGACTTTGCACAGGCCTCCCTCACTTAAATCCAATTCACTAGCATGTCATAGCATCACCTCCCTGATGTCATGGTCCTCTTTAAGAATGAACAAGCAACAATGTCTTACCAAGCTCTAAAACTCCATGTTACCTGCTTCAGCCACCTTCTTGGTCATTGGAACAAATTCTTCTCATTTGCCCATTTCCACCGGGGGAAGTGTGGCTGGCTGTGGCTGCTGTGCATGCTACAGCGTCTTGGAGCCACAGGTGAGAGCATTGGGTGAAAGTGGACCCCAAAGGTGGATGAGCAATCCTGAAAAGGGCTGAGCAGGGATAACACCAGAGGTCCTCCCCCAAAACTCCATCATCCACTGCCTTCTGGGCCCATGGCCAGTCATCTTCACTTCTGTCTTGCTGCTGGACTTCAGTGACTATGGAAGAAAAAGTGAGGGTGTTGACTTTGTGCATCTCACAATCCAGCTCACTCATAAGTCAAGACATCACCCCATGATGGCATTGGTCCCATTCCAAGAAGATGAACAGTAACAACTATGTCTTCCCCTTTAGATTTTAGGCTCCTTGGGGGCAGGTACTATCTTGATTTGTTTTTGGTCCTGTGTTCTCAGTGCCTAGTACGGTAATAAGCATTTAATAAATGTTTCTTGAATTATTGATGAATTTTACCTCTCAGTGACCCTGAGTAGGTGTCAAAGTGGCAAAACAGTATTCCTCCCTGAGAGGTCCCTACACCAAGGAAATCACAAGTCTAGTAAAAAACAGTGGTCTTATTACTATGTGCTGGTAGGAACTTCATAACTTTTCATAGGATCATATCTTCAGGATTTAGAGGTCATCTGGTCAAACTCATAGGCGAATTGTAAACAGAAAATGGTCTGTGTTTTAGGGGACAGTGGTTATGGATTGCTTCCTTTTCTTTCCCCTCCTTATTGAGGTTTAGAGCCTAGGTTACCTCTATGTGGTCTGGGGCCAGGGTGCTTCCTCCCCACCCCCTTGACTGAGGAGTGAGGGAGGAGGGTGAAGGATGGAGGGGTTGGAGGATTTGTTAGCTGTTTTCCCCATTATTGCTTGGCATTGGGGAGCTAGATTGCAGGTTACCTTTTCTACTTTTATCCAAAGGCAGTCCTTAAAGGAAGATGGATTTCTGATTGAAACCCAGTCAATCACTGTTGAGATTTGTCTGACACAGCATGAGCACACTTCTAGGGAAATTGCTGAGGTGGAGTGGGGGCAGTGGGGAACGGGACGATGAACCTCCTTCCCTTTCCCACTAGGCAGGTCTCCGTCTCCAGTCTCTCCCCCAACCCTTTAAATACAGGGCAGGACTGAACTACCTGATTGAGGTCCTGGGGTAAGCTCATTGAGCCTTCCTCCCTCCTCCCCTGGGCAAGGTCAGTTGCTTTAACTGAGTGCAGGCTGGAGTGGGGGAGGGCGGGGGGAGGGGGGATCACAGACGTTTGAGCCTTTCAGCCAGAAGGGCCTCTGAGAACATTATAGGCAATCATAACAATAGCTGATATTTATATAGGATTTTACAGTTTGCAGATTGCTTTCCATACATTATCTCATTTGAGCCTCATAATGACCCTGTGAAGTGGGTACTATTACTATCTGAATCTTATGGATGAGAAAACCGGAGCTCAGAATGGGAAAATGACAAAGAGCTAGTCAGTATCTCAGGTGAAATTTGAACCCAGACCTACTTAACTCCAAGTCCAGGAGATGCTGGCAACCAAGTAATGAATTAGTCAGTTCAGGGGGAAAGGGGTTCTGCTCTCCTTACAAAGCAGAAGCCATACCCTTTCTGAGTAGATCATCCTGGGCAAGTCCTACCAATCATAAAGGGAAGAGTGTTGTGTTAGCTGGTTAAAGCAGGTGCAGAAGTAGCTGAATTAGAAAGGACCTTTAGAGACCATTAAAAACACCCCCTCCATTTTATAGCCAAGGAAAATGAGGGGAAAATTTCCCAGAGACGGGAGATGATTTGCACTAAATCACATAATTGCAGAGAACGAGACTTGAACTCAGGTCCTCTGGCTTCACATACAAAGCCCTTCCTATAATTGCAAATATCTTTCTGTGGCAGAGGGCAAGCAGTGCTGCCTCTGGGGTCAGCAGAGCAGGGGTCAAATTCCCTTCCTTTCTTTCCCATATTTATTAGCTGGTTTTCTTTGGGTAAGTAATTTACCTTTCTGTCTGGATCTTCTCTCCCTTGTCTGTAAAATTAGTATTTTGGAATAGATATCCTCCTGCTCTTGATCTATAATTCCATCAGGAACCAGAGACAGAGTCAGAAATACAGAATCTTGGGACAGGCAGAGCCCTTAGAGACAATCTAACCTGATCCATGGTATAGTGGATGGATCCAGAACTAGAAGGACAAAGCTTCAGTTTCTGCCTCTGACATTTACTAGTTGGGGGTCCTTGGACAAGTCATTTAACTTTTCTAAGACTTAGTTTCCTCATTTGTAAAGTGGTAGTGGTGGGGATGGACTTGATTACCTTGAGAGTTTCCTTTAGCTTTAAGTCTATTTTCCTTATTTTATGGAGGGAGAAATTGAGTCCCCCAAAAGGGTGATATTTCCTTGGTGCAGTAGAAGGAGCACTGACCTGGGAATGGGAAGATGGAGTTTCTAGCCCTGGCTTTGTCACATGACCTTGAGCAAGGATCTTTCCCTATCTCTTCTTCTTGTTCCAGAGGCTCCCGTCTACCTCTGACATTCCCCCTCAGATCTACAAGCATCCTGTGGTTCACACAGCTGGTTAGTAACTGAAGTGGTGGCTTGAATCCAAGTTTCCTGGCTCTTGGTCCAGCTGCCTTTCCCCAGTTAAACTTTTCCATCCTATCCTTTGGTGATGCACAAATTTTTGCTAGCAGGAGTCCCGTGCAAAGCAGTTGAGCCTGTGATCCATCTCAGCTGGATGGCTTTTGTGTGCTCTGGACTCCCTCCTCATGTCTGCTCAGCCTGTGAAGCAGCTCAACTCGTCAATGCTTGTTGATATATTATTCTATAAATGTATTCTTAAGAGTTCTTAAATTTCTTCTCAAGAGCTCCCCAAGTGCAGAGACTAGGGCCAATCCTACATGAAGGTGGTGTGGGCGGTGTGATGTGAGGAGCCCTGGGAAACAGCCTTGAACTCAAAAATATCTCTCAGTGGAGTCCTGAAATCATACCATTAGTGAACCTTTCCTTTGGATTAGCTGCTACCCTTTATTTTAAAATGCAGATACCCCCCGGGAGAGGAGAATAATGATAATTGCTAGCATGTATACAGTGCTTAAAAGTTTGCAAAGCGCTTTGCATGTATTATGTCTTTTGATTTTCACAAGCTTGGGAGGTGCCATTATTTTTCTTCACTTTATTGATGAGGAAACTGAGGCTGAGAGAAGTTAAATGACTTGCCCAGGGTCACACATCTAGCAGAGAAGGAGGGAGCAAGTATTTATTAATAGCTTATCATATGTTGTGCACTATTGGATGCTTTACAAATATCACCTCATTTGATCCTCAGAATAACCTTGGGAAGTAGTTGATTGTATTGTTCCCATTTTACAGTTGAAGAAACTGAGGCAGACAGTTATCAAATCCTGTTTTAAATTGTTCTGTAATTGTATATTGTAAATCTTTTATGTTTAGCATTTCTTTTGTGTGTAGGAAACAAGTAACTGTCCCATGCCTGATTCATATTGTACATTGAGTATCTTTTACTCCCCACTTTGGGGGAGTGCCATGTTTAACCTGTGCCATATTTAACAAGCAGTTTGGGATGTAAGACTAGACCTCAGAAGAGAGACTAGGGCTGGATAAATAGCTCTTTGAGTCAACGGTAACGGGATGAACAGTTGAACCCATGGGAGCAGATAAGATCATTAAGAATGAGAATGTAGAGAGAAAACCAGTAGACAACTACCCCCTGGGATACATTTTATGGTATATTTTGGATGGAGTGAATCTCAAAGCAGTAAAAGGTTGCTTAATGATGGTGGCTGGGGATTACCAGAAAGTAGCAGTAGGGAACAACTCTTGCTACTGGTTCAGTATGTCAAGTGAGGGGCATGATAAGGTTTACCTAGCACTGGAAAGAGTGGACGTCATCTTCTGGAAAGAGTAAGGCTGCTGCAAGCCCCAGAAGATGAAAGTAGTATAGGAAGAAAAGGTCTCAAATAAAAGGAAATTTGTTAGCAAAACAATGGTTTCTCAGGGGGCACAGTGGAATTAGAGAGATGATTCAGGTGGGAACTTGAGAAGATTATGGCTGAGGTGCATGAAAAAGAGAGGACTGAGAACGACAGCAGGGAAGGAGCAATAACTTTTGTTTAGGGAGCTGTAGGTTTTATATTACTGGGGTTAGGAGAGGAGGAAATGGGAATTTGCTGGCTATAGGATGGGGATATAGTACTTTGGGAATGGAAATGCCACCCACAAGGGTCCTGAGAATGGCAGCACCTATCATTAATTCTTTTTTAAGCACTAGGAAAGAAGGCAAATACGTATAAATATATCAGTGCCCTATTCATTCATGTGGTCCAGATAGCAAGAGGTCTGGTGTCTCCTGGGCTATGTCCAATCCAACAAATGTAGCTTTGTCCAGTTCCAGCCCAGTGATAATGTCAATCTGTGGGGTTATTGCTGAAGCTAGGGACAGGTGAAGGATCACTCCAGAGTAGTCTAGACCAAAGTAGATTCCAGGACAAGAGGCTAGGGGTCATGATGAGTTTAGGAGAGAGGCTAGGGAAATTGCTTAAGGTCCCAAAAGATAGTGTCCTGGCTCCCCTGATGAAAGCACATGAAAAGCTAACTCAGCCTCCTCTATTTTAACCTTGCTCTTGCTCCTTCAGTCTCCCTTGTTTTACAGATAAGGAAGCTGAGGCCCAGAGAAAGGGAGACCACTTTTCTCCAGTCACAAAAGTAGAGCCAGAATTTGAACTCAGATTCTTTAACTTCAAATTCAGCCTTTTTGGTTTTTGTGCCACAATGCCTCTGTTTGTGTATGAAAGACAGCACATTGTATAATATTATTCCAGAAATCACAGTCAGAATCACAAAAAATTATTGTTGGGAAGGATTATAGAGATAATCTAGTGCAATCCCCTCATTTTTCATATAAGGAAACTGAGGCCCAAAATGTAGAAGCATGCAAAATAATGTGGCTAAATAAATGTAGGAGCCAAGATTGAAACACAGGTTGTCTTTCTCTGAGTGGTGTTCTTTCCTTTACTGGCAGAGGATATAATTCTGTTAGCTTGCCTTGGGCCAATAGAGAAATCATCCTTTCTGTCTCTACATAGGCCAACCTAAAATGTTTCCAGGGGATCTCTGAGAAAACATAGGATGCTCAAAATGGAGGTCTGAACTCATTGTCACACTAGGACAAAGCAGCTATCTCAAAAAGATGTGGAAGAAATCCGGATGAACACAAAAATGTCTGCCCCCTCAAATGAAATCATGAGCACTTGAAAGTTATTGAAAATCAACCCTCACACCTGCATGTGTCCTTAAGGTATACCTCATGTTCTAGGGGTTCCTCATAAGGGATTCTGAGCTTAAATAGACTAAGGCTTTTTCCTGGGGGCCTTACCTGAAGAGAGAGCCAGATTTTTTCTCCCCATAGATTAAACCTCCAGGGATATCTCTAACTCCAAACTTATACAACAGCTCATTTCTAAAGTTTCCCTAAATGTGAGTAACAGGGTGCCCTCCCCCAAAGGTATGATGGACCTCCTCCATGTGCAGTGTGGATATCCTGTACAAATAGCCTTTATTTCACTCCAAAGAGTGATTAAACTGCCGATACCCTTTGACTCAACAACACCCCTACTAGATCTATTTCCAAAGATGATTAGGGAAAAAGGAAAAGGACCTATATGTTCTAAAATGCAGCTCTCTTGGTGGTGGCAAAGAACTGGAAATTGTCAAGATGCCCCTCAACTGTGGAATGACTGAACAAGTTGTGATATATGATTGTGATAGAATACTACTGTGCTATAAGAAATGATGAGCTCAGTGATCTTCGAAAAACATGGAAGGACTGGCACGAAATAATGAAAAGTGAAATGAGCAAAAAAAAGAGAACCTTGTAAATAGAAACAGCAATATTGTTTTAAGAATGACTTTGAGTAAATAAGTCATTTTCACTGTTATAAATACCCAAACTATGTATACACTCCCCCACACCCCCCCTCACCATCCCTGCACATATATAAAGGACATATGAAGAAAGACACTATCTACGTCCAGGAAAATAACTGATAAATAGAAGTAGGTATAGAATAATTTTACATATAAACATATCTATTTGTACCTAATGGTGGTCATCTGTAAGCCAGGGATAGGGGTGGGGGAGGGAAGAAAAAAAGGAAAAAAAGAAAACAAAAGAAATTTACATGATAGCCTTGTTGTATATTTAAAAGAAAGAGCAAGTTGTACAAAGTAGATTTGCAGTTTCATGTGCAGTCATATTTTTTATTACACTATTATGGAAATGCTTGTTTTATTCCGTAAATTAAAAATAAAACAAATTTTAAAGAAAATGCATAAAATGGAAAAAACTCAAAGGCATTTATGAATAAATCTAGAAAATACACACTATTAAAATAGCCATAATATTCATTATATGGTCTTCCCATCACTTTCTGTGGGACTGCAGAACAGATATTTTGCAGTCATCTCCAATGTGTGCCATCCCAGCAATTCATAGCAATTAGCATGAGGGATTGACAAGGTCCACATTTCTTGGCTGGCTAGGACATGGCTTTCTTTAGTCTTTCAGATACAGGGTGATCCTGGTGGTGGTGGTATTCTCACCAATGAGGAAATCTCCTCCTGAATAATCAGCACTAAACTCTAGAACTCAGAAATTTTCTACCTTGGGATTACTTATGAGGTGGGATAGCAGGAAACATAATTGGAAACTCTGGAAATATTCATTTTTCAGGATCACTAGTCATTGACCTGTGCTCAGAAAGAGAAATAAAAGAAAAGAAAAGGCAGCCAAGGAGGCAGGGTCCAGTATCAAGATCACCTAGGTGAACACATCTCTCTCTGCCCTGTGCTTCTTCTCCCAACCTGCCACTGGGGGGTTGGGAAGAGATAGAAATTCCCTCTCAATGCCTTGCTGGAAGTCCAAGTTGAGAGAGAGCTCTGGAAGAGTCCTAAGGCAAGAAGAATCTAAAAGAGGGTGCAGACTCATCTTATAGTCTGGTTCCTTCTGGTGAGAATCTGGGCTATTGAACTTCAGTTACTACTCACCTACACAACCCCAACTACTGAGGATCAATCAAGAGTTCAATGTATCCTCCAGCAGGGATCAAGCTCTCTAGCCAAAGGGTTAGGGTGGGGGGAAATTCCTAGCAGAAGTCCAGATCCCATGACAGATGCCCCTTTCTGAAAAAGGTAATATCCTCTAATCCCCTCATATTGATCATCCTTCTATTACCTCTATAAAGATACATACATAGCTGGGTGATACAGTGGATAGAGCACCAGCTCTGGAGTCAGGAGGACCTGAGTTCAAATTCAGCCTCAGACACTTGACTCTCATTAGCTGTGTGACCCTGGGCAAGTCACTTAGCTCCAATTGCCTTGCTTGCCTCCCAAAAAGATGCAGAGATAAAACAAAGACTAGTTGTGGTGAAAGAAAATGTGTTGAAAGGACTTCGGTGTAGGGGTAAAAGCACTTAGCTGAGTACTTAGGCATTGAAACATGGGTTTTATTCCCTATTTTTCCATTGACTGCCCTGATTCCCTTCTCTGGCCCTCAGATTTTTTTCTGGATGGAAACGGGTGAGACAATTCATAACATCCCTTCTTGTTTCTACATTAATAGCAACACACGTTCATATACTAGGTTACAACTACCCTGGGGGGGAGGGCAGAGAATTCTCACCCCTGATTTAGAAATGAGTTCCACAAGGGAGTGTCTTGTCCAAGGTCATATAACAAGGAAGCTGCAGAGGTAAGAAGAACTGAGGTCTCCTAACATTTAGTACAGGTGTTTCCTCCTTCTACCATAGTATCTATTTCTTATTCTATATTTTGCTCTTTTTTTTTTCTGAAGGCCAAAAAAGGGTCCATTTGTTGTTGAATTGTGTCCAACTTTTCATGAGCTCATTTGGGGTTTTCTTGGTAGAAATTCTGGAGTGGTTTGCCATTTCCTTCTCCTGCTCATTTTACAGATGAGGAAACTGAGGCAAACAAGGTTAAGTGACTTGCCCAGGGTCAAACAGCTAGTAAATGTTGGAGGTTAGATTTGAACTCAGGAAAATGAGTCTTCTTGACTCTAGGTCAGGCACTCTATCCACTTTGCCAAAAGGATCCATTACCCCTCAATAAGAGGGACAGAATGAGGATTCCAGAATCTCTTGCCAGGGGATGAATTTTTATATAGGTATTTAGAGGTGAGACCGATAATGAACATAAATCTCCTGTCCATAAGTAACATAGAGCCACATCCCAAATCACTTCTGTATTTATAAATTATGGCGCATAATAGCTTATTTATAGGCCAGCTTTCTCCATAGCCAGGCTGGGGTTCCTTCCTTTCAATCTGCTCTCATTGAATCAAAGAAGTTCCCTTAGTAAGGAAGGTCCTTGAGACCTGGTTCTAGGAACAATTGGTCAACAGGAATTTGTTAAGTATATACTATGTGCTAGTCACCCTGCTAAGCACTGTCTGACTGCTGACTGATACTGTTTAACTGAGAAGACTGTCTCCTGTAACGTTTTACTTAACATTATATTTTAAAGTAAGTACTATTCATATGGATTATTTGTGCCTGACCTATGGTAGAGCCTTTTCAGCTTTGTATTGGTCTGATCAGCCATAGTCAGGTACTCTGTACCTTGACCCCAACAGAGTGAGGTCATTTTGGTCCTCTTTGAGTACCAAGGATAACAACCAACCAACCAGCCAACCAACCAACCAACTAATCACCGCAAGGTAGAATGTCTCTGCCAGTGCTTAGAAATCCAAAGAATATCACCATCTTCTCAGTACTTTCTGGAGCGTCCTTAAGCCAGAACCATGGAATCCTAGATATCAGAGTTGGAAAGGTTTTAGGAGAATATCTCTAGGTCATTCCTTTCATTTTATGGGGGGGTGGGGTGGGGGGGTGGAACTGCTGGGTGACTGACAGAAAAGCCAGCCACTTAAAACTTAGTACCTTGTATTCAATAGGCACTCAGTGAATGCTTACTTGCTGAATAAATGAATGATGGGTCATTGGTTCAAAAGATATTTTACTCTTCACCTTGAGTGAATGGGAGGAGGTAGATGGGTCTCTTTCCTTCTCTGGGCCCTAGTTTCTTTCTCTATAGTCTATAGCATGATAAGATTGTGGTCTCCCTGACATTCTCTGATTTTAAGTCTCTGTCTTGTTCTCTTTCCCTCTCCCTCTCTTTCTCTCCATGGCTTAATTTGTTAAGCTGCAGAACTGACTTTTAAATTATTGAGGGCAATTTTTTTTAATGGCTTCTCTTATGGTCCCTGAGTGGAGGCCAGGGCGGAGAGCGGCAGGTACACAAATATGCTATTGGAAAGCCCTGTGGATTTGCAGCCCTGCCAGAGGAAAGAAAATTAACTTGAAAAAGCCATTGTTGCTTCATAGAAAGCCATGACGAGCCCTCTACTTAGAGGCAATTCCACCCCTGCCTCCCTCTCCCCCTTCCCCAGCTTTCTTGCTGGAGATCTTTGTCCTTCAGTCATCCACCTGCTGCTGCTGGGCCCCCTTCTCCACCTCCTTGTCCCCTAAGCAGCTCATTATGATGTCTCCAAAGGGAGATTAAGAATTTCCTAGTGTCACAGGGTGTGTGTGTAGGTGTGTGTGGGGTGCACATTTGTTATGGGTCAGAACAGTTATGAGGGGACTGTGGGGTATGGGGAGGTTGGTCCCCAAAGATTCCGTTTACCACTATCTCCCGGGGGAAGTGAGTGAATTTGGAACAGGGGAGGAGGCAGATGGAAATGATTTTCCAGGTCAGCAGAATTTCTGGGAGGGAGAATAGTATTGAAAGTTTCCCAGAGGGATGTGTGATTCACTGGCCCCATGATAGAGAGAGGCAATGGGCATGTCTCCCTTTTCTCCCTTGTGGAGAAAGGAAAAGGGTAGAAAAGCAAAAAAAAAAAAATACTCCATCACAGCCTTAGGAGGATTGTGATGTTCATGTACGTAGGGTCATATGTTCAGGTATATACATGTACTTGTGTATAGAGTGGTAAACTAGCGTGTAGTGGAAAGCCTGGACTTGGAATTCAGTGAGACTGAGTCTCAGTTTCTTTTCCTGTGGAAACAGGTACCTGGGCTAGTCACTTAACCTGAGTCCCTCAGGCAACACTCTAAGGTCATAGAACTGAAGCAAAGTTGGTCCATTTGTGTGGATGGAAGGAATTTCTATATAGGGAGTTTAAAATATCAGTGAAATCAGAGGTTCAGACTGTCTTCTCTCCCAAAAAGAACGATGTATTTGGATTTGGAGAACAAGGCCTTCAGTTCAGGTCAAGCTCTGTTAGGTACAGTTGCTATGACTTTGGCCAAGTCTCAGCATTTCTAGGCTTCAGTTTCTTCATCCATAAAATGATTAGTTGAATTAAATGACATTTGTCATTTCTTCCAGTTCTAAGGCAGCTGATGATATTGTTGGTAGGGCATGGACTTGGACTCAGGAAGACCTGAGTTCAAATCAGGCCTGACATTATTAGTTATGTGACCCTGAGCAACTTATTTAATTTTTGTTTACCTTAGTTTCCTCACTTGTAAAATGCGGATCATAATAGCACCTGCCTCCCAGAGTTGTAAAGATGAGATGAGATAATATTTGTAAGAAGCTCTTGGAACAGTGAAGGTCAGCTAGATGCTGCAGTGGAAAGAGTGCCTGGCATGGAGTCAGGAAGACTTATCTTCCTGGGTTCAAATCCAGCCTCAGACATGTACTAGCTGTGTGACCCTAGGGATGTCACTTCACCCTGTTTGTCTCAGTTTTCTCATCTATAAAATGAGCTGTAGAAGGAAATGCCAAACCACTTGAGGATCTTTGCCAAGAAAACCCCAAATAGGGTCACGAAGAATTGGACACAGCTGAAATGACTGAACTTACCACATGTGCCTGGCACATAGTTGGCACTCTATAAATGCTTATTCCTTTCCCCTTCCTCCTAAATCTCTTCTATGTGATTCTGCTTCACAGGGTGGTTGTAAGACTCAAATTCTAGGTGGCATAGAAGGTAGAGTGCCAGGCTAGGAGTCTGAAAGGCCTATGCTTCAGTCCTGCCTCAGATACTTACTAGTTGGGGAACTCTGGGCACACTCTTTCAGTCTCAGATTCCTCATCTGGAAAATGGGCATGATAATAATAGCACCTACCTCCTAGGGTTGTTGCAAGGATAAAATGAGATCTTATATTTAAAGCACTTTGCAAACCTTTACAGCACTCTATGTTAGCTATCATTATTGTTTCAGATAAAAGGCACTTTGCAAACCTAAGATTACTATGTAAATTCCAGTTCTAGCCTGTATATGTAAATATCCATGAGTATACTCGAACTTCAGTTTTCAGAAGTGCTGGGGACTCGAAGTGGGAGACAGAGGGGGACCTTTTGGAAAAAAAAATGATTTTCAAGGTTAATCTTAAGTTGGTTTTTTTTATCCTTGTGTTGAAAATGTCTCTAAAATGCCCCAATGCCTTTTTCTCAGCACAAGGCAATACACCCAACTGAATCCTTGACTTCTAATTGAGAAACCAGTAGTGCCTTGGGGGAAAGACCATTCAGATACAAGATTCCTCATAGTCCAGGTCAAATATCAAGGTCAAATAATAATGCTAACAGCATCTATTTACATAATCATAGCTGACATTTAGATGATTCTGAAAGGTTTGGAGAACACTTTATATAAAGTTTCTCCTTTGATTCTCAAAACCCTGGCAAGTAAGTGTGTCAGGTATATTGTCTCCATTTTACAGATGAGGAAACTGAGGTATAAGTGACAAAACTAAGTTTCATAGTTTGAAGCTAGGCCCTAGGGTTCTTTTTTCCCCCCCACCCCCCCTCCATGATACTAGGACAGATGTGGTGAAATATGGTGCAGTGGGTAGAACACTGGGCTTGGAATCAGGAAGCCTTATGTTCATGAGTTCAAATCCAGACAGACTCTCACTTAGTTGTGTGACTCTGGGTAAGTCATTGAACTTTGTTTGCCTCAGTTCCCTTATCTGTAAAATGAGCTGGAGAAGGAAATGGCAAACTATTCCAGTATTTCTGCCAAGAAAACCCCAAATGGGGTCATGAAGAGTCAGACGTGACTGAAACGACTGAACAATGATCATGTGAATGCTGTAAGTAAGACAATGAATGAATGAATCAGTGAAAGAATAAAGCATTTAAGTGCTTACTGTGGTAAGTGTTGGGGATGCAGGCAGAAAAGTAAGAAAGTCCCTGCTCTCAAGGGGGACAAACACAGGGACAGTTTTAGCTCCAAGTCAGATGGAAAGGTCCCAAGATCCTTAAGGGGTGTACCAAAGCAAATGATGACTTTTACAATACCATTTTCATTGACAAAGTCATATCAGTTTGTAATGTTGAACCTTTGACAGTGATCAGTGCACATACTACACTGGTACCTCCACCCTCCCTCACTATCTCCCCCCTCCGCAACACTAACCTATGGATCTGACCATGTTATTCTAAAAACTTTAGTAGTTCCCTGTTGCCTTTAGGGTAAAATACAAGCTTCCCCACCTTTACATTTTAAGATTTTCTACAATCTGACTTCAATTTTACTTTTCCAATCTTCTTTCACATGCTTTATTTCCAGTTCACCTCAATTACTAACAATTCTCTGAACTCAACATTCTACCTCCCGACTGTGTATACATGCACAGAATGAATGGATGTGCATGCTCCCCATGCCTGGAATGCCCTCCTCCATTTCTGCCTCTCAGAATACTTGTCTTTCCTTCAAGAGAAGTCTCAGGTACCAGGACCACCAAGAAACCTTTGTTTGTTAATGCTTTCTCCCCTCAAAGAGCTGTATATTTTTTACTTATCTTGGCTTGTATTTTATTCTCTTGGTAAAATATTGCTGTTGCTTCTCTCCATTCTTGAAGAGGACTAGGACATCAGGAAGATGATGCCATGACTTCCAAGTGGATTGAAGTGAGGCAGAACTGTGGAAGGTCACCAGCCTCACTTTCACCTCCAGAGCCATCTGGGTCTAATGGCAAGATACAGATCAGGACAACTGGAGATGACCCTCAGTAGAGCATAAGCACTTTGAGGATGAAGAGTATTTCATGTTGGTCTTTGAATACCCAGCTACTGTCTGGATAGTGTCGTGCAGAGAGTAGGCATTTAAAAATGTCTGTTGAACGTAATTGAATGGAGCTTGTTAAACAGAACTATCATTATATGAATATTTCCTTTTATTCCACAAATTATAGGGCTTATTATGTTCTGAGTCTTGTGCTAGAGGCTATGGGGGTGACAAGATGTATAAAAAACAAGTCTCTGACCTCTGGGAGTTTATGCTCTAGTTGGTAAAACAAAATATATTCATGAAAATTAAAAAAAATAATGCAAGACAACTAACTATGTAAGAGATGCCATATGGCATTCACTCACTCCCTTATTCACTCATTCGTTTATTCATTCATTAGTTCCTTGGGTCTACCGTATGCAACGTATTTGTACGAGACAAACAATAGAGAATATGTGGACCTAAGAGATTCCCTGTTCTCTTACAGTCTTATTGCAGAGGTGAGACAGATATATGAGTGTCTATAGTGCCCGACACTAATAGGAGACATAGCTCCTTGGGGTACTTTTACCCCTAATCAATTTTATGGAAGAGTTCCCCCCACCAGATAATGCTACCCTAAGTTCAAGGTATTCTGAGGGTCCACATTCCCTCCAAACCATGGTTCATAAGCCCCCATTCTATCCATGTAGAGTACTGGATGTATTTACCTTTACTAGTCAGTGGGAGGATATGATTAGGAAGGAAAAATACAGACATTTATTAAGCACCTACTGTTTGCCAGGCATTCTGCTAACCACTTTACAAGTATTATCTCATTTGATCCTCACAACAACATGCAGGATAGGGCCTATTATTTTGTCCATTTTACAGTTGAGTAAACTGATAAAGACAGAGGTTAAGTGACTTGCTCAGGTCACACAACTGGTAAATGTCTGAGACCAGATTTGAACTTGGGTGTTCTTGACTTTAGGCCTAACGCTCTATCCATCATGCCACTTAGCTTCCTTTAGTTAAAAGAAAGCATTTTTAATGCTACAGTACAGAACGAAAGGTAGCAATGAAACATTTCCCCATAAATCTGGGCATAATCTTCCACAAATACATACACTTTCATGGCAAAGAGGGAACAGATGGAAAGAGTCACCAAGGGCACACAAGTGGAAGGCAATTCATCTCTCCAGTTCTTTAGGACTGCTGATGTTTCCTGATGATATGGTAACTTCCCTAACTCAGGGCTACTTCCTTCTTACCTCTCCCAGGTGCACTGTGCTTTGCTGCACACACAGTTTTTGCTGACCACTTATAGTTATAGTTCCCCCAGCCATATAGTTGTGGGACTTGTGTCAGAGACTGGCTTCTGACTTCAGTTAAAGTTCCTCATGAGAAGAGGTGGCTCTACTTTGCTCTTTTAGGTTGAAGCCCTATGCCCATAGCTCTTGCAGAGGAGCCCTGAACACCTCACCTAGATGTTTTGTCTAGGAGGAAAAAAACCCCTTTGTTTCCTCCCCCAAAGAATGGTCTGTAAGACTCTCAGATCATAGGCTAGAAGAGGCTTTTCATCTTCAGCAAGAAGTTCTTTGCCTTAAGTGACAAGCTCTGCCATATAACATAGAGCCATTCCTATCTAAATGGCTGATGCTTACTGCTTAGTGTATTTTTTTGAACTCAACTTCCTGGTCACCCAGTGTTAAACAGTGAAGAGATCTTGAAGACCTGAGTTCAAATTCAGCTCTAGGTGCTACCTGTGTCACTGTGCCTCAGTTTCTTCATCTATAAAATGGGGATAATGACAGCACCTAACCCTAAGGATTGTTGTTTTGAGGCTCATATGAGATAATAATTGTAAAACACTTAGCACAGTGCCCAGCACCTAATAAAGCCTTCTTCTTCTTCTTTTTCTTCTTCTTCTTCTTCCTCTTTCTTTTCCTCCTCCTTTCTTCATTCTTCCTTTCCCCTTTTCCTTTCCTTTCCTTTCCTTTCCTTTCCTTTCCTTTCCTTTCCTTTCCTTTCCTTTCCTTTCCTTTCCTTTCCTTTCCTTTCCTTTCCTTTCCTTTCCTTTCCTTTCCTTCCCTTTCCTTTCCTTCCCTTTCCTTTCCTTTCCTTTCTTTTCCTTTCCTTCCTTCTTTCCTTCCTTCTTCTCCTCCTCCACTAGAGATCCCATTCTACCTTATAGTGGGTATTCCCTATGCTTCTTGGATTTGGCTTGCTGGTTCCTAGACCACCTAACGAGCTTCCATTCTACAAGCTACCCTCCTAACAAGCAGACAGGGTTTTTGAAGTCTGAGACCCCCCAGTTTCTCAATTCTAAAAACCTACTCTCCTATGCATGTTTGATGGGGTTGGGGAGAGGGGGAAGAAGGAGGATGGAAAAGGGCAGAGACTAAACTAAGCCCAAGGTCAAGGTCACTATCTTCCCCTTTCCCTAGCCACAGTCTTATCTTTTTCATGTATTTATTACAAATAAAACATTTTAGGTTTGGGGTATACTCTTATGAGGCCAATGAACGTTTGTGGTTGATGATAATTAGGAGGACTAGAACAGTTAAATAAGGACAGAACATGATTACTTGCTAAATGAGGGGTACAGACAGTAAGAGCTGTTGGAACTGAGGAGGAAGAGATTCTGGTGGACTGGGCCACTCCAGGGGAAAGCTTCATTAGGGGAAATGGAGTTTGATCTGGGTCATGAATGACAGGTAAGATTTGGAGAGGTCAACAGGAGGACAGGACTTGTGACATTACAGAAAAAAAACCCATTGGATCAGGAAATCTGAGTGTGAGGTGACCTTGGGCAAGCCTTTCTGTGACTTGTTTTATCTGTAGAATGGGGATGGTAATACTGAAGAGACAATATGGCTGAGTGAATGGAGTTCAGAAAAGCAGAATTCAGACACTAACTCTGACATTTAGTAGGTGTATCAACATGGCACAGTCACTTAACCTCTGAACTTCAGTTTTCTGATTTGTAAAATGGAGATGATGATGCTTAAGATGCTTTGGGAGATTTAGATGAGATAAGGAAGGTAAATTGCTTTGCAAACTTTAAAGTGCCTCATAAATGTCAGTTATTATTGACTACCTCACATGGCTGTCAAGGGAAGTACTCTATAAAATGTCTGGTAGGGTTGGGGGGCTGGGAAAGGAAACGGAAGATGATGCACTTGGCTCCAGCTGGGACATATGATCTGAATTGTGTCCTCATTAGTGGGGATGGATTGCAGTGAGAAATCATATTCTTTCATCAGCCCCTTCCTCCCTCCTTCTCACCCATCTCCACTTTACCTGGTAAACAATGGCTCTAATCTGTAATGAGCCTGGATGTGGTTGGGTAGTGGGGTGGTGTGTGGTCAGCAAATGGAGTTCTTTTAGAGATGTTAAGTAGCTTAAGAAAGAGATAACCTATGACTGTATCCACATTAGTATTGAGCTCTGGTGTCTTGAGCTTAACCGGCCAAGATGTAGTAAGTAACACACAAACTCACACGTACACACCCACACACCCCTACCAAGGAGGATTAGCTGTGCTGTTTGGATCATTATATGAGTCATTGACAGCATCTTCAATGCCATATTCACTGAGTCCATGCTGCCAATATTAATCATTGAGTGTTTGAGCTGGAAGGAAAGTTAGAAACTATCTTTTCCAGTCCTCCTGCCTATCCCCTCTCCCTTTTTACAGGAGAAGAAACTGAGACCCAGGGAGGAAATGTTCTTCCAGGCTTTTGATATAAAATCCTCAGTTTGGTGTTCAAAGCCCTTCATGACCTAGACCCCTTTTGCCTTTCCAGTCTTGTACTTTACCCCTCTCCATATACTCTGATCCAGTGATACCGGTTTCCTGGTTGTTCCTTGAAAATAACACTCTGTTTCATTATTGAGTTTTTTTACAGGCTGCATCCCATGCCTCTCTCTCCCCTCCTTCCTCTCTCTCCTTCTTTCTCCCTCCTTTTTGTTTTCTCTCTCCTTCCTTCTTTCTCTCCCTCTCCTCTCTCTTTTTCTTTCTCTTTCTCTCCCTTTTCCTCTCTCCCTCCCTCCCTCTCTCTCTTTCTCTCTCTTCCTCCTTCTACTTTTTCTTCTTCTCCCCCTCTCTGTCTCTCTTTCATCTCTTCCTCCTGTTCTTCCGTCTCTCTCTCCCCTCCCCATCTTCTCCTCCTCCTGGCTTCCATGGTTTGTGTCACTTTTAGTTAAAGCATCACCTTCTGCAAGAAGTTTTCCCCAGTCCTCCATAATCTTAGTGCTTTCCTCTGACACTATCCCTGATTTATCTTCCATATATCTTGTTTTTACATAGTTGTTTGCATTGTCAGTCTATTAGATTGTGTGCTCCTTGAGAGCAGGGACCGATGATACCTTTTTCTGTATCCTCAGTGTCAAATGTTGTTGTTCAGTCATTTTCAGTCATTCCAACTCTTTCTGACCCCATTTGGGGTTTTCTTGGCAAAGATACTAGAGTGTTTGCCATTTCTTTCTCCAGCTTATTTTACAAATGAGGAAACTGGGGCAAAGAGGGTTTGGTGATTTACCCAGGGTTACACAGCTAGCAAGTGTTTGAGGCCAGATTTGAACTCAGGAAGACAAGTCCTCCTGACTCCAGGTCCCAGTGTCACATAGTAGGTACTTAATAAATGCATGTTGCTTGACTAAAGTCACAGGGCTAATTAGTGATACAGCCAGGATTAGAATTTAGGTCTCTTGACTCCAAATTCAGAACTTTTGCTACTAACATCCTGGGAAAGGTAATAAAAAAACTTATGAATGAACATAATGAACTTATGAATGAACATGAATCCTTCCCCTAACACATGCATACCTTTATCGCCCAAATGTCAATCTTTCTGGGTCTCAGTTCCCCTATAAAATGGAGTTGGACTAAAGTATTTCTAATGTCACTTCCAGCCCCCAAATCCTATAATCCTATATATGAACAATACTAGATCACATTTATAAGGTGCTTTTTAAGGTTTACAAAGGACATTCTTAACAACAACATTATGGGGGTAGTTAGTACCAGCATTATTATGCCCATTTTATAGATGAAGAAGCAGACTTAGATAGTGACTTGCCCAGATTCACAGAGCTAGTAAAAAGTTTGAATCCAGATCTCTGGATGCTCAGTCCAGAGCCCTTTCCTTTTCTCCATGATGCTGAGGTGAAGGTGATAAATTTGGAGTACTGATCATGCTAATGCTATAAGGGAGAAGATGGTTAGGGGTGAGAGAGTAAGAGAGAGATAGGAAAGGACCAAAGGATTTAAGAGTTGGAAGGGAACTTTGAGATCAGCTACAAAAGGACCAAGGCAGTTAGGTGGTACCATAGTGCACAGAATGTTGGGCTTGGAGTCAGGAAGACTTATCTTCCTGAGTTCAAATCTAGCCTCAGACTCTTCCTAGCAGTATGATTCTGGGCAAGTCACTTCATTCTGTTTGCCTCCATTTCCTCATTTGTCAAAGGAGCTGGAGAAGGAAATGGCAAACCACTCCAGTGTCTTTGCCAAGAAAACCCCAAATGGGGTCATGGAGAATAGACTGTGACTGAAACAACTCAACAATGACAAAGGTTTTCTTGGTATTCAAGAAAAATAGATAACTGACCTGTTTAGGGAATGGAGTAGGGAAGTACAGATTCATAGACTGTCAGAACTGGAAGGGAGCTTTGAGATAATCTTGTCTAATCCTCTCATTTGGTGGATGAGGAAAGTGAGACCCGTAGAGGTTAAGAGAAGATTGTTGAAGGTCACACAACCAGTCTGTGGCAAAGCTGGCAATCAAACCCAGGATCCGGGTCTCCTTATTCCAAGTCCAATGTTCCTTCTACTGTAACATGCTGCTTTCTGTAAATATAAGTTGGCAAAGTGGCAATGTCAGACTCTAAAGGGCAAAGCAGGAAAATGTGGTCTAAGGTCAGGCAAGAGTCCAAAAAACCAGATGTCCAAATGGGTTTGAGCTCATAGGAGAGGTATCTTTTCCAATTTGACTCATTCAGGTAGGTGGCTGTGCCATGTTCTTTTGAGACCTAATTTTCCCACATCTCTTAATCTCTAGCTGTGGACAGCTTCCCGAATTGCCAGCGTGGGACATTAAGAGGATCATTAATAGGTGTGCTGCTCTTTAGGAGACATGATGGGAGAAAAGACACTACAGGAACCATGAAAGGGGAAAGGTTAGGATCATAGGAAAACCGTTTTTGAAGGAGAAATAATCATGTGCCTTCTGTGTGAAGAATGCCATGCCAGGTTCTTGGGGTGAAACTTTACAGTCTTGGTAGGGAGAGACAGAAACATATACAACTTTAATGCAGAATAAAGCATACAAAATTACTCAGAGATATAAATGTCCATGCCTGTCTCCCTTTCTCCACTAACTCCTTATCATCATCGGGTGGCATTTTCTGGTTCAATCAAGAGACCAAGCAGTTGAATATCAACTTCAGTCTGAATATTCAATCCTTACTATAGTAACAAAAACCTAGGCAAACAACAGGATAGAATCAGTAAAAACATTTAATTAGAATAGAAAAGAAAATAAAAAATATAGGAACATAGGAAATCATTCTCCAAGTGATTTGGAGTTTTTGCTTATCATTTTTCTAGCACGGCCTGAGTTTCTTCTCTTCCACTCCAGGCTCCTACCTGGAAATCAGAGAGTATCTTGGTAGTTTTGGGCACAAATGATTGTTCAAACATTCAATCATGTCTGACTCTTTGTGACCACATGGACCATGCTGTCCATAGGGTTTTCTTAGTAGAGATCCTAGAGAGGTTTGCATTTTGTTCTCCAGTGGATTAAGGCAAACAGAGGTTAAGTGACTTGTCTAGGGTCACACAGCTAGTAAATGTCTAAGGCTAGAGTTGAACTCAGGTCTTTCTGACTTTAACTATTGAGTACTCCAGCTATTGAGCTACCTAGCTGTCCCCATGCTGCTTGTAGCTCCTGACTATACCTTTCCAAAGCCTCTACATATCACAGTCATCTAGATCCTAGCAATTTTCAGTTAAATTACCTCATCTTCTTATAGTTTATCTAATCAATTCTTGGCTAAGTATTGGCTCCATGATTCAGTACCCCTGCACAACCCTCTGTGTAGTTCCAATTTCTCTTTCTTTTTTCTCTGTGTCTTCTTCATCATCATAATATCCCCTCCTTTGTTAAGTAATTAAAAGGAGTTTAACTTTCCTTGGTCTGGTTCAGAAAAGGGTGAAGTTCAGGCTCCACCTGACCCTTTTTTCATCTTCATATACACTTTTTCATATCCCACTTATGGGACATATTAAGTTTTACTCCTTTCCTCCTCATTTTTCTCCTAGTATGTTAATTTTCCCTTTCTTTTTCTTTCCTCTCTTAAGACCATTAAAACAGAACAAAATTACACCCTAAACAAAAAATTACAACAAAACTAAACAAAACACACTTGTGCTTGCCTTATTTAGGAGCCTCTGTGACCTCAAAGACATTAGGATTTTGAGGAGGTACAATTCCTTTTCCCTTGTTAGAATATAAGTACTTCATCATCTTTTATCTCCTTCCAAGTTGCTCAAATATAATTACTCTTCTATGGTTTTTTTTTTATTTCTGTATTGCATTCAGTGTTTCTATTCAGCTTTGGTCTTTTCATTTGGAATATTTGAAAATCCTCCATTCCCTTAAAGGTCCATTTTTTTTCCTTGTAAGATTAATTTCAGTTTCACAGGGTAAGTTATTTTTGAATCTAAGCTTCCTTCTTTTGCCCTCTAGGAGGGTATAGTCCAAGATTTTCTCTCCTTCATGGTATTTGATGTCAAGTTTTATGTGATGTTGACTGTGATTTCTTGATACTTGAATGCTTTCTATCTGGTTGTTTGCAGTATTTTTCGTTGACCTAGAAGACCTAGATTTTATCCATGAATTTCCAGATCAGTTTTACTTACATTTTTTCATTTTTTCTCAGTCTTTTGATTGTGTACTAATATTTCTTCTAGTTTCATGAAGTCACCAAGCTTTGTTTGAACTATTCTAATTTTCAGGGAATCTGTTACTTAGGTAGAGTTTCCTACATTCTATTCTAAGTTACTTATTATTCCTCTAGTTATTTCCTCTACAATTCTTATTTAACTTGTAATTCCAATTAAAAAAATTTCTTGCTTCTTTTCTTCCAGTTATACTTGTAGTCAAGTCACTTTTCTTTCCATTTCAGATTCTACTTATAGTTGTGGAGTTACTCTTTCCTTCTGGGTTTATCTCTTGAACATCTCTTGACCCATAATATTTCTTCATAGAGAAGCTAAGTGGCACAGTGGATAGAATGCTGGAGTCAGTAAGACTTGTCTTCCTCAGTTCAAATCTGGTCTCACACACATACTAGCTGTGTGACCTAGGGCAAATCACTTAACTCTGTTTGTCTCAGTTTCCTTATCTGTAAAATGAGCTAGATAAGGAAATGGCAAACTATTCCAGTATCTTTGCCAAGAAAATCCTAAATGGGATCATGAAAAATCAGACATGACCGAAAGACAACTTCTCCAAAATGTTTCATTGCTTTTTATGTCCCATTGTTCACTCAAATAATCAACTTCAGTTCCCAATTTAGGTTTTTGAGCCTAGATGAGATTTTGCCTTCCTGCTCCCAGCCTCCCTTCTACTTCATGTTCTTCATGAGGAAATTGAGGCAAACAGGCTTAAGTGACTTGCCCAGGGTCACCCAGCTAGTAGGTGTCTGAGGCTATATTTGAACTCAAGAAGATGAATCTTCCTGACTCCACCTCTGGCATTCTACCTACTGGTCCTGGCTTTTATTTCCTGAACTTCTTCTGATGGCTTCTATCCCTTCTTGAACAAGAGAAAACTTGAAGCTTCTGGAGGAGCTGCTTCTCCTTTTGATGTCAGTGCCTCCCAGGCTCATGACTCTTAAGTGGCAGACCAGGGATCACAACTCAGTTCAGAATGCCAAAAGTCACGTGCCCACCACTAGACTTCACTGTCTCTCAAATGCATCTGTTCTTAGACTTCAGTGTTGCTGGTCATATCTCTGCAGTTGGCTATCCCTGCACACTATCAGGACACTACTGAAATCTTATATCCTCCCGGACCTGCCCTTATTTTAGTGCTACTGTGGACCTCCATCTCCTCCAGTGTTTTCCTATTCCAAGAGCTCTTGTGTGGGCTTCTGTCCTGCTCACCTGAGCTCATCACTTTGCCTTTCCTAGCAAACCTCTGATCATACTCATTTTCCTAGTGGAATATTTCTTCCAGGATGTGTGGCTTCTGAATGTCTTTTTGTGTGTGTGCAGTCCTTGGCAGGAGGAAGAAACTTGTTGATGTTTTTCTTCGGATTTGTTGATTATTTTTTAATCTGGTACAATTTTTAGATCATTGCTATAATGCAAATAGGAAATCCACTCTCCCCTATGACTTCTTACTCTCCATCTTAACTGGGATTCCTTGACTTAAACTTTAAAGGACAGTGGGAATTCAACAAATATTTGGGAATGGAGGAAATTTGAGCAAGAGTAATCAGGAAGAGTCATGAAACTGTCATACTGTTGCCCAAGATACCATTGCAGGTCAAGTCACTATGCCTTTCCTTCTCTCCCCTCACTTTTTTTCTAAAACATTTTTCCTAAAACAGGAAAGTTTCAGAACCCATGATTTTGATGTTACATGAGACAAGAGCTGACCTTATAGACTTTGATCATGGCATTCTCTGTTGATATATTGATGAATACAGGGAGGGTACCAAGATCCACATCACTACCCTACCCTCATACATAAGCTTTCCTACACAGGACCCAGTTCTTACAGATCCATCACGTCTGAACTTGCTTCAGCAAGCAGGGGACTTGGACAGTTCTCTTAGTCCCCACTGAATGCTCAATGATGCAATTCTCACATGTTACAGACTCCCTCAACTCCAGTCTTCAAGTTTTCTCCACGTACACTCAGAAAGTACTTGGCATTGAAGCTGTTCCCATTTCCATTACTAGCCCTTTTTCCTTTGCTGCCTTAATATCTGCTCTCTAATCACTGGCCCTGCCAGACACCAGGGGTGAGAACGCCTCTTGCTGACTTTGAAATCTCCCGCACCTGCAGCATCCCTTTGATGCTCCCAGAGCAGCTGGTTCTCATTTAGATATCACTGCCTTCCTGGCTCCTGACTCTAAGTGGCAGACCAGGGATCACAACCCAGCCCAGCCTACGATGGCAAGAGTTATGCAGCCACTATTAGACCTCACTGCGTCTCAGAGGGGTGAGGAGGTAGAGCAGGTAGCAGAGGAGATTCCTCCTACCCTTCTCCTCTTCCATCCTGTTCTCAGTCTCAGGCTTTGGGATGATGGATTCCCTTCTTTGGGGGCAAACAGTAGCCTGAAAGTGAGGATGGAATCAGCAGGGGATGTCTGAGGATTAAAACTAAGTCACATCCTCTTGTCTCTGAGGCTCTGCAATCCCCTCCTGTTTTTTCCTCCCTCCCCTAAGAAAGCCAACAGCCTTGAGGTTGTCCAGGCACCAAGGCAGTGTGGCCCGAGAGCATGTTGGGTTGTAAATTAAAAGCCCTTTTGAGCTGGGAAGGTTCATCCAGCCTCGGACAGATGGTAACCCCAGTTGGGGGTGGGAAAACGCCATTAGCAGCTCAGGCTTGTCTCTTTCTAGCATCAGGACCATTTTGCTTTGACTTCTTTCCAAAGTGAAGGTGAGTCTTGTGGAGCACAAGATGGTGAAGGTCTGGGGCAGAAGAAGGATCCCTGGTGGTCAAGTTGGGGGCAACTCACCCTCCACAACTCTGAAGGTCAGACCACTGATCAAAGAATCCAGGAGTTTGAGCCACTGCTGCCCAAATGTGCCCTGCTATCTCATCAGTTTTTTACCCAAAATGCAGACAGGGCTCAATCTTCCTTCATGCCTCAGGGTCCAGGGTGTACCCTGGTACAGTGCCTGGCACATAGCAGGAAGCTTAGTGAGTGTTTGTTCATTGATTGATGGGAAATTTGCTCCATTGCCCTCTGGGGGAGAGGGATTCCCCTTTGTTGTCTGTGAGTAGGCTTTGAGCCTATGAGAGGTAAGTAATAGAAAGTGTGTTGGTCTTGGTATCGGAAGACCTGGATTCAAATCCTGACTCCTCCACTTACTAGCTGTGTGACCTAGAGGAAGTCACTTTACTTCTTTGAGAGTCAATTTCCACATTCTCAGTAGCCTCGGTGATATCAATACTTCTATTGTAGATCTCATAGGTTGATTGGTAGGCAGGTACCAATGCATGCTTCTGCTCCTAGAATAGTTAGAATATTAGATACTGAGTCAGAAAATCTTGGTTCACATGTCATACTTTTTGCCTGTGTGGCCTTGGACAAGTCATTTCATCCCTGAGCACCTCAGTTTAATTGAGAGGAGTAGGACATTCAAGATGAACTTTAAGGCCTCTTTGGAGCTCTATAAATGTGAGCTGCTAGTGTGAAGCAGGCCAGGTGGTCAGTGACAAATGCCAGTCTGGGCTGAGTGCCAAGAGAAATGTATTTATGTATTTACCAGGTTTTAATCCTCTAGGCTTATAAGCTCAAGAGATCATGGATTTAGAATGGGAAGGAATCTTAAGGGTGATCTGGTCCCATGACCTCACATTTCAGATAAGGAAACTGAAGCTCAGAGGTTCAGGCATTTGTTCAAGGACACACAGGTAGTAAGTAGCAGCCAGGATTTGAACTCAGGTCCCATGACCCCAAGTTTTTCTATTCCATTTTAGCTTTCAAGTTAGAAGGAACCTAAGAGATCATCCATCTATCAGGGATTCAGGAACTTGTTTTCTATTTTATTTAAAAATTTTTGTTGTTTTAAAAAATATTTTCTTCTTTTTTGGAGGGAGGAAGACAAGGTAATTGGGGTTAAATGACTTGCCCAAGGTCATAGAGCTAGTAAGTGTCAAGTGTCTGAGGCTGGATTTGAATTCAGGTCCATCCTAACTCCAGGGCCAGTGTCTTACTGCACTACGTGGCTGCCCCTAAAATTACTTTGAAAGCTGGTTATAATCAGTATCTTTTGTGACCCTCTAGCTTTTATTTTATGCATTTAAAGATGTTATTCTGAGGGGTCCCTAAGCTTTATCAGACTACCATTCCTCCAAAAAAAAAATAAAGGTGAAGAGCCCCTGATTAGATCAATCCCTTCATTTTCCAGAATCCTTAGTACAAAGAACACAGGAGAGAGGGTTAAGAAACTTAGATGGTGCTCCCAGCTCTGCCATTAACTGGGCATGTGGCCTTGGGTAAGTAACTTCTTTCTGGGTTTCAGTTTTCCCTTCTGTAAAAAGAGGATGTTGGATTCAGTGATCCCTAAGGTCATGTCTAACTCTGGCATTCCATGATTCTACTTCTGGAGTTCTGTAATTTCAAGGAAAAAGCAAAAAAAAAAGGCCAATATTTATAACATGCTTTCAGGTTTTCCAGATGCTTTGCATTCACTTTGACCCCTCACAACATCCTTGTTGGATGGGTGCTTTTAGTATTCCCGTTTTACAGACTAGGAAACAAGTTCAGGATAATTTCTTGGCTAGAGTCTGGGGATAGTAAGTGTCTGAGGCAGGATTTGAACCCAGTTCAAATCCAACACTCTATCTACCATGTCATGGTGCCATAAGGACAAGCCACCTAACCTTTCCCATATCCAAGAGGAAGAAACCTCAGTCTTTGTTGGCTGATGTGTCTTTAACTAGGAGAATTACAAGGAACTCCCTTTTGCTAGCCTGAAGATTCTCTTTTATTCAGTTACCTAACCCTCCTCCCTGTAGAGCACCCCCCTTCAATTTCTGACCTTATTAACTTTTTCCTGACCTAATAAATTATTTACCTCTAATTCCTTTGATGATTTTTCTGCTGGGGAAATGTTCTTGTCTTTGCCTATGTTACAATTGCTTCACCCTGGTGGTTATCAAAGAATTTTGTTTTTTCCTTATCCTTATGATGGTTATACTTTTCCATTTAATTTATATTTTTATCTCTCTGAGTCTTAGTTTTAATCATCATAAAATGGGTACAATAATACCCTCAAACCTCATAAACCCTTGTGAAGATTAAATGAGAGAATATTTGTGAAGCGGCATAGAGCATTTAAAGCTCATGCTTCTGTAGAACTACAGACGTTCACAAAACACTTTCCTCATAATGGCCCTATTAGGTAGGTAGGGTAAGGATCTCCATTTTATAGATGAGGAAACTGAGGCCCAGAGAGTTAAAGCTATTTGATTACGATCTCTTAGCTTAGAAATAGTACTGTTAGAAACTGATCTAGAATCAGATCTGTCACTCAAACATAAGGGATCATTTTATAAATATCCATTATCATCTTATTCTGAGATGCTTCTGGTTATGATTTTTCTTCCTCATCCTTGATTCTATGCTCAAATGGACCAGATGTGATTCTGAAGCCTGAGCCCCACGGGATCATAGTTGCTTTTTAGCTTGTTGTGCCACCTCAGAATTTAAACTGGGAAAATCTTCAAATAGAACTTGAGTCTAGATTTTCCCAAATGTGGTTAACAGGGTCTCTAGTTCCTATACAAGTCTTCAAGTTTGGGAGTACATATGGGTGGAGGACAGCCTTTAATGATTAAAAGTAATGATAATGACTAGCATTTATATAGACTTTCAAGGTTTGCAAAAGCACTTTACAAATATGATCTCGTTTTATCCTCACAACAGCTCTGAGGGTAGGTCCCTGTGGACAAGCTTGCACTCTTTATGGGGAGGTGACTTCTTGACCCTAGACAAAGACTCATGCCAGTGAGCACATTAAGTAATCAGAGACTCCTTTGATAATTCTTTCCATCATTCTAACCTTCCCTACTCCTTAACACTTTTAATGATTTTTAGTTATTTTGGCTTTAGTTACTAGGTTGTATCTGACAGTCCAAAGACTAGACTACCATCTTAAGCATTGATTCCTATGCTGTTATAAGGGAACCTTAAAGCCTGAAAAGGTTTTGCTGGCCCAGATACATATGAAAGACCAGAAAAGAGTTCAGGCAGAAAATAAATACCCTCTGGGATAAACTTTTGAGTTTGTTTAGATTCCTTTGAATAGTAGAAGCAAAATATTTTGGGTTTCCAAAGATAGGATAGAGTCAGATGCACAGTTAGATTTGCAGAGTGTCTGTGGTGGAGCTAACCTAAAATGAATTGAAGGACATGGGAGTCCCAACTGGGAATTAAACAAGGAATCATATTGACTTTCTAGATATGGGAAAGGGATAGAGGCACATACAGAGAGAGGGAGAGAGAGAGATAGAAAGAAAGAGCTAGAGAAAGTGAGAGTGAGAGGGAGGGAGAGAGAGAGCACACCAGCCTAGAGCAAAGAATATAATTTTGGAGAGGAAAGGCCTTTCTAGGTAAGTTTTTGGAAGAAATAGATCATTTCTTATGGAGGAAAAAAAAGCAAGAAAGGGATACTTTCTAGGAAGGGCTCTCTCCACCCAACCCCTGCCCTTCCCCTTCACCTGCTAAGTCCACTGGCTCAGTGTGTTGTAGCAGGGAAAGCCTCTGGAATTTAAGCTAAAAGAGCATGGCAGGGCCCACTTATCCTCATAAAAGGAACAGATATCACCTCAGCTAAGGACTCTAAGATTGGTACCTTCTTCAAGCCATATACCCATTGGAGTTTCAGCTGCAAGTCCATGCCATGACTTGCAGATCAACAATCAATCAATAAACATTCATTAAGTACCTACTGTGTACCAGGCACCGTGGTAAGTGCCTAGAGTACAAAAAGAGGCAAAAGATAGTCCCTGCCCCCAAGGAGGGAGCCAATAAGTAGAGACTTAATACTTAGTGGAAACAACAGGTCCAGCTAGGACGGTGGGCCATAGGATACTTTAGGAGAACAGGCCCAGTAGAAGCTGTATCCTCAGAAGACGCTGATGTCCTTAGAGTATCACAGGCAGGAATTGTTCCCTCTGCCTGTGCACCTGAAGTTTATGTGTTCCCTAAGCATGCACCCTAGCTATAAATAAGGATGCATCTACTCTTCCTGCGGCTGGTGTGTGCATTTGTGGGAGAATGTGTTCCTGATTTGTTGGTGAAATGTTTTATTGTACCTTTTTTATTATGCTATTTCATTAAGTGTCTTTTTTCTAAACTAATAATTATGTGCTCTGGCTTGGTGTCAAACTCAAATAAAAATTTAGGCCACTATGTTGCACACAATGATCCCTGTGGGTAGCATGTTGACTTAATTTTCATGTGTAACACTATCTATGTTGTATTGTATTTTTATTTATTTTGGTAAATATTTCCAAATTACATTTTAATTTGTTTGGGGCCTCACTTAGGTGTGTTTGATATCTCTGCTCTGGATAATTAGAAAAGGTAAACCCATTAGTAGGGGCTTAAGAGCTATGGTTGTCAGTTGATGTGTTACTTTGAACCAAGGTTAGTCTGGGAAGGGCCACCTGTGAGGTGAGGGGATGCCTCAGATGCTACTTTGTGATGAAGTAATCTAAGCCTGATTGGGCATTGAGCTTTCTTCCGTCTTACCAGAGAAGGGTTGTGAGGGAATATGTATGTATATGAGGGATAGCTAGGTGGCAAGTTGGACAGCTAAGTGGTGCAGTGGAGAGAGTGCTGGACCTGGAGTCAGAAAGATGATTCTTCCTGGCCTCAGATACTTACTAGCTGTGGGACCCTGGGAAAGTCATTTCACTTTGTTTGCCTCATCTTCAAATGAACTGGAGAAAGAAATGGCAAACCCCTCCAAGTATCTTTGCCAAAAAAATCCCAAATGGGGTCAGAGAGAGTTAGACACAACTGAAAAATGTCTGAATATGTATGTTTATCTCCAGTTGTGGGGCTGAGTCAGAGGGGAGTGATACAATAGGCTCTCAAGAAATGCTTACTGAAATCAAAACAACTCTGAGGTACCATATGATACCTTTCAGATTGGCTAACATGACAAAAGAGGAAGATGATAAATGTTGGAGAAGATGTGGGAGAACTGGAACACTAATTCATTGCTGGTGGAGCTGTGAGCTGATCCAGCCATTCTGGAGAGCAATTTGGAACTATGCCCAAAGGGCTAGAAAAATGTGCATACCCTTTGACCCAGCAACATCACTTCTAGGGCTGTATCCCCAAGAGATCATAAAAATGGGAAAAGGTACCACATGTACAAAAATATTTATAGCAGCTCTTTTTGTGGTGTCCAAGAACTGGATATTGAGAGGATGCCCATCAGCTGGGGAATGGCTGAGCAAGTTGTGGTATATGAATGTAATTGAATACTATTGTGCTATATAATAAATGATGAACAGTCAGACTTAAGAAAAATCAGGAAAGACATATTATCAACTGATGCTGAGTGAAGTAAGCAGAACCAGGAGAACATTATACACAGTAACAGCCACAGTGTGTGAGGACTGTTTCTGATAGACTTAGCCCTTCATAGCAATCCAAGGACCTAAAATATTTCCAAAGGACTCTTGATGCAAAATGCCATCCACATCCAGAGAAAGAACTAGAGACCTGGAATGCAGAATGATGCAGACTATTTTCTCTTGTGTTATGTTATGTTTTGTTTTTTTCTCATGGTTTCTCCTATTTGTTTTAATTCTTCTATGCAACATGACTAATGTGAAAATATGTTTAATAAGAATGTATGTGTAGAAGCCATCTAAGATTGCATGCTGTCTTGGGGAGGAAGCAGAGAGGGAGGGGGAGAAAACTTAAAACAGAAAGAAGTGATTGTTGAAAACTGAAAACAAATAAATTAATAAAAAAGAGAAATGTTTGCTGAATTGAAGTAAGTTGAAATTAATAGACCCCCACACAGGAGGGCAGAGTTGGGGGAGAAGAAAGAGAGAGCATTTGCCCCTCCTTGAAACTCATAGAATATTGCAGCAAGAAAATACTGAGATCATCAGTAATATTAAAAAACAAGTTTATCTTCTTACAGCCCTTTGCAATTTACAATGCACTTTCTTCCCAACAGTCTTGGGAGGCAGGTGAGTGTAAATGTTATTTATCCCCATTTCATAGGTTCAAAAATTGAGGCTTAAGAAGGTCACACAGCATGTGAGTGGCAGAGCAGGTTCAGGTGACCTGGATGTAAGGTAAGGAAATGGAGTGAATAATAGGGCGAGGGGTTCCTGAGGACAGATGCTCAGAGTTGGTCCTGGTTCCCCCCAAACAAAATAAACTGTCCCACCTCCTCCAACGATATGAATGGAATTTGTCACATAGGCCTCTAAAAGTATCACTAGTTTGTTGCCGGAATAATAAACACACCTCTTTATCCTCTCCAACAAGGAAGATTTTGTTACTTCTTTGTTTTCTCCTTGCCAACCAACTAATAAGATCCTTGCTTTATCGCCAACCACAGACACATTGAGCGAGTTAAGGGTTGTTCCCATGGCTGGTGTTTGCCAGAGCATCTAAGAGGAGAACTGGGTCCCATTGCCGCTCCTCTGTAGCTGTTCCCCATTAACTTTCTTTGCTTTTTAATAGTCACACATCATGAGCCCAGTCCCCTAATCTCTTTTTCAATCTTTGCTTATAACACCTTATTAATTCCACAACCATATGGCATGCTGGGGCCTGTGAGTCTCAGACCTGGTGAGATAGAACCCTAGCGCATTATAGCTGGATAAGTGTGTGTGGAGGAGGGGAAAGGGGAAGGTTGGAGAACCTTAAAGACTCTAGTTTGACCCCACTTGTTTGACAGAGGGAGAAACTGAGGCCCAGAGAGGCAAAGTGATTTCTCCAATGGAGAAAGCACTGGGCTGAGAGTTAGAAGACCTTGGTGCAACTCCCCGCTTTACCACTATCTGTGTGAACTTGAAAAAGTCACTTACTCTATCACTCATTTTCTTTCCTGTAAAATGAAGGTCCATATATGATCATTAGGTCTCTGTTCTGCTCTAAGATTTGGGGAGAGAGACGGTACTAGAATAACAGAATTTCATATTAGGATGGAATTTGGGAGATTATTTATTTAGTTCAATGCCTCTTATTTATTATAGATGAGGAAAGTGGTGTAATTGAAGTAGGACGACCTGGATTCCAGTCCTGGATCTATCGTTTGCAATCCTTTTTTCCTCCAAATAATATTTTATTTTTCCCACAATTCCATGTAAAAACAGTTTTTGAACATTCTTTTTTTTGAGGCAATTGGTGTTAAATGACTTGCTCAGGGTCACACAACTTGCAAATCTCTGAGGTCTTCCTGACTCCAGGCCTGGTTCTCTATCCATTGTGCTACTCAGGTTCCCCTTGAACATTCATTTTTGAAGACTTTGAGTTCCAAATTGTCTCCCTTCCTCCCTTTCCTCCTCAACTTTTGATATGGTAAGTAAACGGATACATATTACACACGTGCAATCATGTAAAACATATTTACATCCTCATCATTTTGTATCACTTATAATCCTGGGTGATCTCTCTGCATCTCAGCTTCTTAATTGAAGAAATAAGGGGTTGGACTAGATTAACAAATCTCGAACTTTTCAGTTCCAAGACCCCTTTACAGTCTTAAGATTATTGAGGACTCCAATGTGCTTTTGTTAATATTAATTCTTTTGTTGTGGTTCAGTCATTTCAGTTGTGTTCAACTGTTCATGACCCCATTTAGGATTTTCTTGGCAAAGATACTGGAGGGGTTTGCCATTTCCTGGCAAATTTTCTAAATGAGGAAACTGAGGCAAATAGGGTGAACTGACTTTTCCAGGGTCACACAGCTCGTAAGTGTTTGATAATATTGATTATATCCATAGATATTTATTGTATTAGAAATTAGAACATCTTAGTATTATTATTATAAAAATAGTTTTGACATGGTGGATCCCCTGAGAGAGTACTGGGAACTCTCAGGAGACCACAGACCCTACTTTGAGAACCACTAGAAGAGATGATCGAATCCTAGCTCTGTTACTTGCTACCTGTGGGCAAGACCCTTAACCTCTTTAGGCCTCAGTTTTCTTATCTACGTAATTTAAGAATAGGACTAGATAACCTTCTTGCTTTATGAGATTCAGGTAGCAAGGTACAGGGAAGGTACATGGTACATGGGCTTTGGAGAGAGAAGACCTGGGCTGAAATCCTATTTTTGTCCCTTGCTAGGTGTGTGAAGGCCACTTGACATCTCTATGACACAGGAGTCTCATTTGTAAAATGATGATGACCTCCAATCAACCAATCATTTCATCAATCACTCAACAAGCAATTTCAGGTCTAAATTTATGATTCTACTGCAGTGAGGCTCTTACTGAACTTATTTTCCTAGAGCAAGGCTTCCTATATCTCCCTCTAAAGGTTCTAGCAGTCCCACTGAAGAGTTCTCTATCGCTGTCAGCATGATCTCTCCCATGGTTGTGTTCTCACTATTAGCCACTAGTGACTAGTGACCCAGATCTTTTTAGCCTACTGATATTGATTAGCTTTTACAAAGGAATTTCTTCTTCAAGGATATGGCATTAACCTAAGTGCAAACATTTCCCCCCAACAGCTTCATGACACACTCTCCCCATACTTCCTTGGATTCTGGGGAAAGTGGGCTCAGACTTAATCAAGTCCCATCAAGTTCACATCCAAACGTGGCATTGCTGCTGGCATGAATTCTGAAGGTAACATTTATGATCATCTAAATTGGGCTGGCTGAAAAAACCTGACTTAGATCTGACTCCTGGGCTCCTGACCTCCCAGAAAACTTGTTCTGACCTTTCAAACCTTACAAAGTTATAGCCTCTAAACTCCTTCACCAAGGGCAGGTGATTGAGACAAACAAGAATTGAGGCCTGTATTCATGGTTTTGCATTGGCTTAAGTCAGGGGAAGGCTGGAGACTTGTCTTACGCCATTGTCTCTCCCCAGATGATGTCAGCTAAAAAAAAGTCTGCTCAAGAGACCCAACCAAGGGAAAGGTGCCAAGACCAATTAAAGCCTTTTGAAGATATCCCCAGTTTCTATTCTACAACTGCAGTCAAAGAGGCTGCTATTCAATATTTGATGAACAGATTGAAACTAGTTGTAGAATGTCTACACGTACTCCAACATCTCTCCAAAGTACTTCAATTATATAGCACAGCTCCCTCAGAAACAAGCTTCATAGTCTCTCCCATGTGAGGAATTGTGCCAGACATATTCTGCGCATACTCATGGGTATTGGACTCATTGGCCTATCCCAGAGAAGTAGAGATTTGTCCTAGGTCACAGAGCTAGTAAATGGTAGACTTGATTAAGAATCTCTCCTTGGGAAGTAGGGGAGTAGAACAGAGGTGACCAGTGCTCTTTCCAGTACTGTAAGTTGAGGGTGCCCTGGGAGGTTGGTAGATGGACATTAGGACTTCTAAAATGTTCCAGATGGAAGATACCCACCCCTAATACCTCACTGGACAGATAAGTGGAAAAATAGGTCCAGTGGATCTTGAAACCACCAACTCTCTTTCAGGTGTGCAAGGAGGGAGTCTTACTCCCCATATCCTCTTCCTTTCATGTATCCCAAGAGAAGATGCTTCTATACCCCTCCACTAGATGAATCTTGTATTCTGAATGCTGGAATGGATCAAATTCTCCCAGTTCTTCATTCACCTCTTAAGGAAGTGAACCAGCTTTGGGAGGGAGGGGGCTGTTGAAGTGGTGTAATATCCCATCGCTTTATTACCTCCTCTTCTGAGCTCAAGGCCCCCTGTGCAAAGAACCATTAGTTTAGCTTTCCTCTCTGCCAAGCAGCCTACTATTGAGCAAGTAATTAAATGCCTTATTCAGCAGAAACATCTACATTCCCAGCCTCTGACATAACCACATTCATTTCCCCAATTTTTACACTTGGGAAGCTTTTATAGCTAGAACCATCTAAATAACACAGTCAATTAGCTCATAATGCCGGCCCATATTGCTGGTCAGAGTGCAGGATATGGTGGTAAGTAAATGGCAGTCAGAGAGGGACCATTCATCTTTAGATTCAAGGTCTAGAAAATAAGACCTCCAGGGACAGGCTAAAGGAATGGAGCCCTATCACCCTAGAGAGGAGAAGGCTGAAGGAGGGAGTGCATCCCTCAGACTGTTCTCTCAGTGTGATGTAGGCTTACAAAGAGCATAGGCTCAGGAGATGAGCATATCTTAGGGGAGCATTCCTATTGACTCACCCCTTGTTGGCCCTTCCATGGTGACACGATGATGCTTTATCAGTTCTGAGTCCTAGAACGTAGAGTATCAGAGTTGGAAGAGCCCTTTGTGGAATGTCAGAACAGAGAAAATAGAATGTTCGAGCTAGACAAGTCTGTAGAAGAGAGATTATTTTTATTTCATTTTTCAATTAATGAGCGTTTGTTCTCCCCTCCCTCCAATGAAAAAAAAAGAAAAAAATACCCTTGTAACAAGTCTGCATAGTCAGGCAAAACAAATTCCCCCGTTGGCGGTGTCCAAAAATGCATGTCTCATTCTACATCTTGAATATGGATTCATCTCTCTGTCAGAAAATGGGTAGCATCGATCATTGCAAGTCCTCTGGAATCATAGCTGGTCATTGTATTGATTGGAAGTCTTAAATCTTTCAAAGAAGAACATAGATTGTTAAAATAAAGAGCTAGAAAGGCCTTAGGAAATGTCTCTTCCAATTCCCTTATTTTAGAGAGCATGGCCTACAAAGTGAGAGCTGGGATCCACTGGGAGACTATAGCCTGATCCCGCAGAATGTATAATTAACCAGTAGAAGGGTGGAAAGATGGGGTCCTGCCATCTTGCCATGTGTGTGCTGTTAAATGTTTAACAACCAACTCTCTGAAAATAATGTATACCCAACATACTCTTAAGTTTAACCAGCATTTTAAACATTTCCCCCATCATTTCTTAAGTTTAGACAATCAACAAAACAATAAATCCAGCCCTGCTTTGTAGTATTTGTCAATTTCTGGGGTGTAAGTGCTCACACTAAAAATTAAACAATTGGCTCTTAGGGGCCTGACAGATGAGTTCCATTTCATCCAGTGCTCCATGTGATAATCTGATATCTGATACAACCACATCTATCCTTATTCATCCACCCTGTCACTTTCTCTCTCTCTTAATTCATCTGTATAACTACTAGCTTCCTTCCTTCTGAGTCAGATATGATCTGCTTGTACAGATAGAAACCAACTTTCATAGTAATAGTTACCCAGGTGCCATTGGGAAAATTCTGCCCCCTACCCCATTCCCTCTGCCCCTCAGATTACCTTGTAGCTGCAACAAAAGCCTTTCAAAAGGAGCTCAGGGGACAGCGACCAGTGAGTAAGAACCCCTCTTCCCTTCTTTTGGTTTAGGGCAGAGGGAGTCCCATAGGATGAATTAGCAGGGATGTGTTCATTGAGGTGGCAAGATCTCATCACATTATTTTCCCCACTGAACCCAACTCTCTTCCAATTTCCCTATTTCTACTTCAGGTACTGCCATCTTTCCAGGCATTTAGATTTGAAAGCTCAATGTTCTCAGTTCCTCTTTCTCCTTACCCTGTTTATCCAATCAGTTGCCAGAACTGAGCATTTTCAATTCTACATCTCTTCCATGTGTCCCCTCCTGTCTAGCCACACAATGAACCCTCTGGATCAGGCCATTATCACTTCTCATCTGGACTATCGCAAATAGTCTCTGCTTCAACTATTTCTCCCTGCTCCAATCTCTCCTTCACTCAGCAGAGAAAGTGATTTTCCTAAAATTCAGATCTGACCATGTCATTCCCCTACTTCATAAAATCTGGTGGTTCCCTATTGGTTTTAGGATCAGATAGTCTCTCATTTTTTAAAAAAAGTTCAATTTGGCATGTTAATCATAATAAAAGCTAGCATTTTTATAGACCTTTAAGGTTTGTAAAGTGCTTTATAAATATTATCTCATTTGATATTCACAACAACTCTGGGAGGTAGGTGCTATAATCTCGATTTAGCAGATAAGGAAACTGAGGCAGAGAGAGGTTTAAGATGCAACCTTGACCAAGGTTACATAGGTAGTGTCTGAGGGGGTTTTGAACTCAGGTCTTACTGAAATCAAATATTTGTGTGGGCTATTTGTGCCTAATCTGTAGTGGAGTCTTCCATGCTTGTATTGGTCTGATCAGCCACAGCTGGACACACTGTACCTTGATTCTGATGTAGTGTTATCATTTTGGTCCTCTTTGAGAACATATTACGATCAGACAAACAACCAACCAATCAACTATCCAAGCAGCCAATCCTAAATCTAGGTCCAGCTGATTTGTTCTATCTACTGTGCCACCTAGCTGCCTGTTTTATAACAAATATAATTATTAGTATGGGGAGTAGTGAGGTGGATAGAGCACTAGGCCTGGAATCAGGAAGACTTTATCTTCCTGAGTTCAAATCTAGCCTCAAGCGCTTACTAGGTGTATGGCCCTGGATGAGTCACTTAACCCTATTTGCCTCAATTTTCTCAGCTGTCAAATGAGCTGGAGAAGGAAACGGTAAACTACTGCAGTATTTCTGCCAAGAAAACCCCAAATGGGGTCACGAAGAGTTAGATTCGACTGAGAGGACTGTACAACAATGAATTATTAGTATGTTGGCAATGCGTAGAATTTGTTACTAAGTAAATATACACATTTTGGGGGTGCATGCTCAATTTATTTTACTGACAGGGTGATGATAAAAAAGTTCAGAGAAAATTAGTATAGAGTAGGAAGCCGAGCCGAGAATCTTGTCCAAGGTCATGAAGGACGTTGAGTCCAGAGCTAAAAGTCCAGCCCAGATTTCTAGCCTGCTAGTTGCTAGCTTTTTCTATTGTTTCTCCACATCATGCAGCTCCTCTCCTTCACAGAGGGAAACGTCCTAAACTGTCTTTCCAGTCATTTCTGGCCTCAGTAGTTTCAGGTATAAGACCCCTGAGGTCAGGCTCATTAAAGCTCCCCTTTCCCCACTCTTCCCTCTTCTCTCCTTCTGAGATCCAACTGGAGCAATTACACTCTGACCTCAGAAGAAAAGGCAAGGAAACGAATAGTCATATCACTTGATTTGGAGAGCAGAGCAGAGGGTGGAGGGAGGAGACTGGGCACCTGGGGCACCCCAAAGAGCAAAGGCCAGATCTGTCACTCCCAGCAAGGTGGTTCTTTAAGCTGCTGTATCTCCCCCTCTCTCATACTCAAAGAAAAGGATGGGGAGTAGAGGCTTTGTTTGGATCACTTCTTTAGAGTTTTCATTAACCTCAGACCAAAGTGTTCCCAGCTAGATCCATCTCTGCCTGAGTCTGACACCCCCTTCTTCCCTTGGACTCCTCCTCCCTCTCCTGCTCTTCCTTGGCAACCCCAGCCATGGAGGATTGGATGAAATTTAAGTTCCCCTCTCACATAATCGCTTCAGTCCCCACCTGAGTGGCATTTCCCGGGGATCCCTTAAGATGGGGAGCTTGACAGCCTCTAAGTCAGGCCGTATGATACTTGGAGAGCTTGACACATCAGCCCACTGGCCTTTTAGCATCAGGTGGGCACAGTGAGTGATCCTTCCTTGAAACCGTTTTTTCTCATCCTACGTAAAACATTTCAGCAGCTCTTTCCTTCCCTTCCCTCTCCTCTCTTCCCCTCCTCTCTCCTCCCTCCTCTCCTCCCCACTTTTTTTTCTTCCTTGACATTTAAATTTCCATTTACCACCTTCTCCTCCCTGTCCAAAGAGCCAGCCTTAGTTACTCCTGGTCACCTTGTCTGGGCAGCCAGCAAACCTGCTTCTGTCCTTGCTAATGGCAGTCCCTGGTTATGCCCCACCCCTCCAAGGGTACAGCAGGGTAAACTTAGCACATCTATAAGCTGTAAATGTGTGTTCAGGGCAACTGAACGATCAGTTTGAATTAGAAACAAAGTCTTCTGAAAACCAAAATGAGAAAAATGAAAAAAATTAGTAGATGAAAAACAGTGCTCAGTAAATGTTCTGGTCATAGAGGAAAGCGTGCTGATCTTAGGAAGATGTGAATTCAAATCCTGACTCGAGCACTTAATCTATGACCTGGAAAGTCAATTTCCCCCTTTAAAATTCAGTTTCTTCATCTGTAAAATGAAGGACTTGGACTAAGTGGCTTCCAAGGCCCCATCTCTTGCTAACAGTCTTGTATTGTCTTAATCCGGGTATCCACCTCACTTCCCAGTCATCCTCAGACCATGGTCTCCACTCAATCCTTCGTCCCTATCTCTTCTCTACTGGAAACTTAGGCTCTGCTCTTGGGACTACCCTGGGCTCTGATAGGTGGGTTTTTACCTTTCTTGCCTGGATTAAGGTCTTCACCCCCACCCCCTTCCCTGACAGCTCCATCCTCTAACTGCACATCCTTTTCTAGCTCTTTTTTATGGGTTTCTTCCAATAGAATGTAAGGTTCTTGAGGATTGAAACTATTTTACTTATTTGTACAATATCTGATACATAGTAAATGCCCAATAAATGCTCCATCCATCTCTCTCTCTCTCTCTCTCTCTCTCTCTCTCTCTCTCTCTCTCTCTCTCTCTCATCTTTCTATCTATCTACCATAAGGGCATGTGTGCACTGCCTTACTCATGTATGTTATGTGTGTCCATATGGGTCTGTCCAGAAGTAATCCACAGGGAGGCATGAATCTGCTCTCCCCACCCCTGCCCCCTTCTTCAAGAGAAACCATTTCCTGCCAGGAGGGGAAGCAGGAGATTTGGAGCTAGAGGCTAATCACTTCCTTGTCCTCAGAGAAAGACAATACCACACTAGAATTATATCTGTCTTCTCACTAAATATTCATAGTCTTGGGGAAATAATTTTTAGGTTCAAGCTGAGTTCCTGATCGTTATTCCATAATGGGGAAAGGTTACCCCAAGCTATATAGCCAAGACTTAACTGGCTCATTCCACAATGAACACATAGCAAATTGCAAATAAACCCATTTACCCAAGCCCGAAAGCAAACAGAAATGAGAAGGTATACAGATGAGAATATCTACTAGACAATACAGAGTGAATGAATTTTCCCATTGAGAGTGAGAAATATCTTAGCTCAGTCTAAAGAGAGGATCTCAGATCTCATCCAAGTAGAAATTCCCCAAAGTCTCTGGTGAAGTAAACTGGGGAGAGTGATATGATTGAGGTGTGGGCTTTCTTCCTTGCTCGCTTCTTCCCAGAGTCTTTCTTCCCCTTCAGGGAGCTGAAGGGAGTTTGGAATCATGTCTTATGTCTCACAGTAGGAAGCTAGAAGAGCAAGATCTTTCTTCTCTCAAGTTCTTCCCAATTCCATCTCTCAATAAGGCACAGAGCATTGAGTAATCAATGTCCACCAACAGGAAAAGTCCTCTGTAAATAGATTTTGAGGTGTGGGTTACACTTCCATATATAAGACTCATGTGTGGGGAAGGAGAAAGAAGAAAAAGGTATTCATTGAATCACCTCCACAAAGGAATGCAGACACATCAGTGGCATGTGAAAAGCACTGTACTGGAAGTCAGGAGATCTGAGTTCCAGTCTTGGACTTGCTATTTGGTCTCGGGCAAATCATATTTCCTCTCTGGGTCTCAGTGTACCAATCTGTAAAATGAGTGGGTTGGATTAGATGGTGTTTGAGGTCCCTACTAGCTCTTACATTCAAGGATTTTAAATATCTGAACATATTAATCAATCAAAGAATAAGCAAACATGTATTAGGTACCTATTATGTAGGTGTGCTGAGGCACTGTGCTGAATGCTAGGAATATGAAGACAGAAGTGAAACATATTCTTAGTTATCCTTGGTAAGGGGTAGGGAGGGCATATCAAGGTCTGTTCTCTAGACTTCCGCTCTACTCAGGACTGCATGAGGCCAAGCATGAGAGGAAGAAATCTTCCACAATCTTTTTCCGTAGGTCCTGTGATCCCCTCCCCCTCCACCCCACTAGCAGAGGTATAACTAGGACAGGCAATCTGGGCTCTGTCCTAGGGTGTCAAATTTAGCAGGCAACAAATTTAGAGGATTTTGATAGCTCTTGCAGTCTTTCAGCTCTATAGAAAGAACATAATTTAGCATCTATTTAGCACGACCAATTAGTTAAAATAGGAATCTACCAGATGGAGAGCTCTTTCCCTTCCCTTTCCTGCTCTCCCCTATTCCTTCAACAGAGGGCACTTTACATGTTGGTTGTCCTAGGCATAATTTATATCACTTATCTCAGCAGCAAAAATTTCTAGTTATATCTCTGTTGCCTAGACTGTAAGTGAACTGGAGGTGGACAAAGATTCTTTGTGCCTTCTCTTTCTTTCTTTTCCGCGGTCCCATCCTCCTCTGCCAGGGCCCATATTCAGCCCTAAGGGAGGCCTTATTGACTACTTTCTATGTGAGGTTATGAAACCACTCAGGCTGTATTGGAGAGACTGCCTGGGCACACCCTGATGACCTTACATGACTCCCTGAATCCTGGGGAGCCTCTCCCTCCCTGCTCAGCCCCTCATCTTATGTTTCCCTTTCTTTTTCCTCCCTCTGTGAATCTTATTAGGTCCCTGTTTGCTTTTTGTCTATAAGTCTCTCCCTCTCCCTCTCCCTCTCCCTCTCCCTCTCCCTCTCCCTCTCCCTCTCCCTCTCCCTCTCCCTCTCTCTCTCTCTCTCTCTCTCTCTCTCTCTCTCTCTCTCTCTCTCTCTCTCTCTCTCTCTCTCTCTCTGCCTGATTCCCACATCTCTGCCTCTCTCTCTTTTCTCCCTAACTCTGTCTCTGTCCTTTCCCTCTCTCTGTCTCTCCATCTTTTTTATTTCTGGACCTTTCTCTCCATCTCCTCATTTCCTGTTCTTATCTCAGCTGCTATACATCTTAGCCCCTCCAGCCCAGTGCTCTTTATTCTGATAATCTCTGTTTCTGTCCTTGCCCTCTAGCTTGCAGGGTCCCTGCCTCCTCCTTTACCATGCTTTGACCCTAAGTGTCTCAGATGGGGGCCACCTGTTCCTAGCTTGTGGCTGAGCCCCACACCTGCTGCATTAGTTCGGCTCACTCTTGGCCAGTCCTCCTGACCTTGGATTGGCAGGCAGCAGCTTTGGGAGCTCCTCATTGCCCGGCTGCTAGTGCCCACAGCAAGTGACAGTCTGGTAAGTCACGCAGCACCAGGCCTGGGACCTGGTCCTGGCTCACCAGAGCTGCCTGACCTACTCTGTGTTGGGGTCTCCAGTCTACCTTAAGGTACAATCTACACCACTGTTTCTCTGTGAAGCCAGAAGCAAACAAACAAAAAAAGCCTAGAGTATCACAAACAATCATAATTTCCTTGTATTCTCCAACTGGAGTCAGAGAGGCAGGAGAGCTGGAATATGGCTGGTTTCTCTCCTTTTCTTACTTCAGTTTTTTTTCTGATATTCCAAGTATAGTGCATGAGGGTCTTTCAGATTCCCTCATACCTGCCCTTCTCCTGTTAGTGGTGAGAAGCTCTTGAGTCTTCTTGCCCAACGTCATTGAGCATCTGTGGGAACCTTTAACCACCGGTGATCGTATATCATATCATATCATATCATATCATATCATATCATATCATATCATATCATATCATATCATCATTATTATTCAGTTGTTTCTGTTATATCCGACTCTTTGTGACTCCATTTCTGGTTTTCTTGGCAAAGATACTGGAGTGGTTTGCCATTTCTTTCTCTAGTTAATTTTACAGATGAGGAAACTGAGGCAAACAGGGTGAAGTAACTTGCCCAGGGTCATTTAGCTAGTAAGTGTCTGAGGTTGGATTTGAACTCAGGTCCTCCTGACTCCAGGGTGTCACCTAGCTGCCCCTATTTTCTACTAGGTCCTATTTACTTGCATTTATTCTCTTTATATTTATTCTGCATATAGTTATGTATGTATTGGTTATCTCTCCCTAGTAAACTCCTGGAGAGTAGGCTTTGCTTATGTGCCCAGCACCTAGGACAGTGCCTAAAACATAATGAGTGCTTGATAAATACTTGTTGATTGATTAATCTGGAACTGGAATGGCTACCGACATGACCTAATCTACAAATGGGGAAACTGAGGCGCAGAGAGGGGGTTGCAATTTGCTCTAGGTCACTGGGCTAATGAGGAGTAGTAGCTGATATTACAGTCCAGACCTTTTGACTCCAGATCTAGTCACTGCCTTCCCAAATCTTCTAATTTATATTAATAAAAATTTATTTATAATTTATAAATTATAGTTTATCTATAGTAATTAATTATTAATAATAATTTATCAATACTTTTTAATTAATAATAGACCCTAAAGAGTTTAGTTATTGCTTTTTTTAATCCCTTCCTATTGAGGCCACAGAAAATAGCTTGGATTTACTGGATCATTGTAAGGTTTGAAAAGCACTTCACAGGCATTGTCTCATTTGATTCTCACAACAACCCTGGGAGGTAGGTACCTTTTACAGATGAGGAAACTGAGGCAGACAGACTTGCCCAGGGTTACTTAGCTACTAAGTGCTTGAGGCAGAATTCAAACTCAGATGAAGCAGACCATTTTCTTTTGTGTTATGTTTTGTTTTATAGTTTCTCCCATTCATTTTAATCTTCTATGCATCATGACTAAGGTGAAAATGTATTTAATAGGAACATATGTGTAGAACCTAAATAAGATCTTGGAGAGGGAGTCAGGAGGGAGGGGGAAAGGAGGAGGAGGTAGGGGAAAAAAATCTAAGATTTATGGAAGTGATTGTAGAACACTGAAAACAAATAAAAAAAGAATTCAAACTCAGGTCTTCCTTATTCTAAATCTTCTGCTCTAGTCCCTGGACCACCCAAGATTTGTACATCACCTCCATCCCTTGTCCCCTATCAAACCCCACCCTTCCAAGAGAGGGTGAGGCAGCCTAGACTTCTCATGCTTTCTTTAAGCATAATTGCTGATATGAGACCCAGAGGAGGCATTTTAGGGATTTTGGGAGACTGTGCCCCATTTCTGACAGCATCTGGAGAGATGAATATGGAGGAGGTGAAGGCAAGACCTCCATTGCAAATTTCCAGGTCTTTCCATCAGATTGTCCCACTGATCTCTGACCCCAATCCATGAGCTGTTCAGAGAAGACCTTGCCTACTCTTTTTGCCTTTCCCTTCACACAAACTCCAGTCTCTCTTAAGCTCTAGGCAGTCTCCATTGATGGAATTTACCCACAATCCTCAGCACAGAATCCCCCTCCATTGCCTCTCCTCCACATGCAGTCTGTCCTCACCTTTGCTCACTCCTTTATTGAGATCTTTTATCAGGACAGACTTACTCTGTCTTCCCTTCTGCCTCAGAGCCCTTAACACAGGCTATTCTTCTACCTCTTGTGCCCTTCTGTATCTTAGAGTCCTTTGATTTAGAGCTAGAAAGTTACTAAAAGATTCCAAGCTTTCGTTTTATGGATGGGGAAACTAAGATCCAGACAACAAAAATGACTTATCAGGGGCCAAATAACAAGTAGCACTCTCAAATCTGGATCAAGTATGGAACCGCCAAGGATTTTGTTTTATATGGCAACGTCTCAGAGACTTGATTCTGCTCTTGGAAGGTGGAAGGCAAACTTTCTCTCCCAGATGCCTGCTTTATGGGTACAGCCCACTTTCTCTTTTTTCCCTCACCTTGTCACTGATTAATCTCCCTCTCCCCCAGTAAGTTAGTCTCTAGCTTATGTATGTATGTGTATGGGATGTTCAGGGAGGGCTAGCACCTCTGGTGTGAGGGCTGCTCATCCACCTTTGGTGTCCACCTCTCACCCAACTCTCACCTGTGGCTCCAAGAAGCGATAGCATCCACATACCACAGTAAACTATCTCAGCAGATGGGTTAAACCAGTTTGAGAGTAACTGACAGGCCTCAAACCCATCGCTGAGTTAGGAGGATGTCTACTCCAAGCATGTGAAGACTTCCCCTGGTGGGACAAGAATAGTCCCAGCAGCCGTGAAGGTGGCTGAAGCTGGCACTGTGGAGGACTTAAAAGCTTGGACAGATATCAAAGATGCCAAGGTCATTCACTGCATCCTGGGCCATCGAGTCATCTTCACCTTTGTCGTGCCACTGGACTTTAATGACTCTGGAAGAGAGGGAATGAGATGGACAGTTGTGTACAACTCTGCCTCACTTAAATCCAGTTCCCATGCAGGTCAAGTCATCACCTGCGATGTTACTGATCCTCTTTGAAAATGAAGGACAAACAAGAAGTCTCTACCTCAGAGTTTTCCTCACCAAAATCCTTGGCCTCCTAGGTCTCCAATCCTCCCAACTCTCATGGTCTCTAGTTCTAGTCTACCTCAATCATGCATACCTTAGCCATACTCTATCCCTGTCCTGCCAAAGGATTTTCCCCCCCAGAGGCCAAAATTTCTAGTAAGGTCTCTGAGTATAATATAACAGAATTAACATTAGATTTGGAGGACCTGGGTTTGAATCTCAGCTCTTCTGCTTACTGCCCAAGTGAATTATTCTTTCTGTGCCTCAGTTTCCCCACCTGTAAAAGGAGGGGATTGAATCAGGTAGTTTCACAGATCCCTTCCCAAAACTAAATCCTATGACAGTAAATTATTCGCAGAGCAGGATTGGCAGAGTCTGGAAGATCTTGGTTCAAATCTGATTTTAAACACTTTAGTTGTACGACCCTAGGCAAATCTCTTAACCCTGTTTGCCTCAGTTTCCTCATCTGCAAAATGAGCTGGAGAAGAAAATGGCAAAGCACTTCAGTATCTTTGCCAAGAAAACCTCAAATGGGCTCAGAAAGAGTAGGACACTACTGAAATGACTGAACCACAAAGGATTAGGATCAAACATTTAAAACTAGAAAAGAATCTAGAGACCATGTAGTCTAACCTTCTCATTTTATAGATGAAGACAAGAATTTACTCAGAGAGTTCCATGGAGCTTAAGTAACATATTGTGACTGTACAGGCAGTAAGTGTCAGAGGTAAGATTTGCATTTGTATCCTCTGATTCCAGAATTGAGTTGATCTACCACTTGTTGCCTTAGCTCTAGGAAATAGAAACCTCCTCCTCAGTCAGCTACCTCTTTTGCCTCTTGTTCTGTAAACACCGATCAGATCAATAATACCACCATCAATTCTGGGAAGGGAAATTGATTGCCCTATGGCTCCACCCACCATCCCCACGACTTTACTCTTCCCTGACCATTACTCCTTCTCTGTGTTTTCTCCCTCTAATAGAATGTAAGATGCTTTTGAAAAAAAAGAAAGAAAAGACAAAAAAGTAAGACCCCTGAAGGCAGGGATTCTCTTTTAAAATTTTGTTTTTCAATTCACAAACATTTTCTCCCTCTCACAACCCCTTTCTTTTTCTATTTGTATCCCCAGCTCTTAGCACAGTGCCTGGCACATGTAAGTTCTTAGTAAATTTGTTGTTTGTTTGTTCGATTCTTTCTGGAGGATTAACTTAATGGTGATGTGTAGAAAAGGCACTGTCCCAGAAAACAGGAGATTTGGTTTCTAATTCTGATTTTCTCATTGAATTGGAGGGGTCTAAGGGATCATCTCATCCAGCCTCCTCATTTGACAGAAGAAACTGAAATTCAGAGAAGGGACCTTTGGTGCCAGAGGTCATTGAAATAGCAAGAGACAAGACTGGGTCTTGAACCATCAGGATTTCAGTTTCTTCCTCAGCAAAATTGAGGGTCCTGGACTAAATGATCTTTGAGACCTCCCAGCTCTATCATCTCATGCTCTAGGATTCTTTCCCTTTGTTTGCCTCTGCATCTCACCTATATATCTTGATTTTTCCATTACAGCTAAAGCTTGCTGCAGCCAGAATCATGACTGGAAATTCCCTCTGGAATTGAGTCCTCTTTACGTGTTTCTTCCCTCTTCTCCCAGTGAGGTAGTGGAGAATTATCTCCTCCGCTTCTCCCCTCACTCTCTAGCATCCCTAGGCAGCTAGGTGGATTCAACACTGGACCTGGAGTCAGGAAGATCTGAGTTGAATTGAACCTCATACACTTTCTGGACAAGTCATTTCACCTCTCTCTGCCTCAGTTTCCTCAACTACAAAATGGGAACATTATTTGTACCTACCTTGCAGGAATATTCTGAGGGATCAAATGAGATAATATTTTGAAGTGATTAGCACAGTGTCCTTTCCTCTTATATCAGCTTCCAAAAAAAAAAACAACCAACCCAACAACCAGATCTAAGGGCACTGGTTAGAATTCTAGGAAATAACTACAAAAAACTGTAAGTAGGGTGGGGTAAATGGGACTTTGTTGCAGAGAGATGACATCTAGGTCAGACTGAATTCTTGACAACAGCAGCTATGCTATCACTTAGCACAACTTTCCTCAGGCTTCCTCACCCTATTGTCCTCTTAGGACTTACCTTCGCCCCAAATCCCTTCAGAAATGAGGGCAACAGTCTTTGGGGGACAGTCCACTTTCTCTGCCCTTATGACTGAACTTGTGGTTGGATAGTTTTCTATACCCCCCTGTATCTCTACAAGGGTGGCTAAGTGGTACAATGGATAGAGTGCTGGGTCTGAAATCAAGAAGACTTATCTTCTTGAGTTCAAATCTGGTTTCAGATACTTCCTAACTATGTGACCCTGGGCAAGCCACTTAACTCCTGTTTGCCTCAGTTCCATGTCTATAAAATGAGCTGGAGAAGGAAATAGCAAATCACTTTAGTATCTCTGTCAAGAAAACCCCAAATGTCCAAGACAACTCCAAAAGACCCATGATGGAAGATGCTATCCATATCCAGAGAAGGAACTTTGGAGTCTGAATACAAATGGAAGCAAGCTATTTGCTCTCCTTTTCTTTTGCTGTTTTGTTTTGTTTCTTCTTTCTCTTGGTTCCTCCCATAAGTCCTAATTCTTCTTTATATCATGACTATTGTGAAAATATGTTTAATATGAATGTATAAGTAGAATCTGTAGCAGATTGCATGCCATCTTGGGAAGAGGGAAGGAGAGGGAGGAGGAGAAAATTGAAAACTCAAAATCTTATGAAAGTGAATGTTGAAAACTCAAAATAAATAAATAAATAATATATAAAAAAGAAAACCCTGAATGAGATCCCAAAGAGTCAGACATGACTGAGATGACTGCTCAACAACAACATACCTCTACCAAAACAGTTTTTGTAGGAGGTGGAAGAATTCCTAATAATGGCTTTGCCTGAAATTCCAATAGATAGATCCTGGTCTCTGCCATAGACCACTTCCTCTAAAAGGTCTTTATTCCTTTGCCTTCCCCTATTTAAAAAAGAAATACAAAATTTGGACCTGGAAGTCACTTTAGACATATCTAGTTCAATCCACTCATTTTACAGATTGAGAAATGGAGGACCAGAGAAGGGAAAAATCAAGATCTCATACCAAGTAATAGAAACAGGATAGAACTGAGTCCTGATTCTAAACCTAATGTTCTTTACAAAGTATTGTGACTTCTTACTTGTACAGTCAAATAGAGCATGACATGGTTTTTAAACAGTCAGTCAATAAGTATCTGTTAAGTGCCTACTCTGTGCTAGGTACTGTGCCAAGTACTGGAATAAAAATAAAAGAAAAACAATCCCCGCCCTCAATCTACAATCTAATGGAATATACTACATGCAAACAGTTATGTACAAACAGTCACCACAGTCTATTTTGAGTTACTTTAAGGAAGTTCATTGTATTTTCTTAACCTGGCATTCAAGACCCTCTATGACCTGACTCAAAGATACAATTCAATGAAATTCAACAGGCACTTAAAATTTTATTTTCTTTCGATTAGCAAAAAAATCTATTTTCTCTTCTTCCTGCTTCCTGCCCCCTCATGAAAAAAGACAAGAAAAACAAAACCCTTGTAACAAATATAGAAAACCAAGCAGAATGATTACCTAATTGGCCAAGTCCCATAATATGTCTCATTCTGCACCCTGAGTCTATCTGCACCCTCTCTGTCAGGTGGTGGATAGTTCACTTCGTCATAGGATCTCTGGAATCAATGATCTTTGCATTGATCCGGATTCTTGAGTGTTTCAAAGTTCAACAGAGATCTTAAAAGCCCCATGTATGAGTAAGGTGCAGTATTAGCCCTCTTAAGGAGGATCTAGCCAAAATGAACTACTTACCATTTTCATAACACCTCATCCACATTTCTCTTTTTTACCTTTGTTCATGCTGTTCCCCAGGCTTGGTTTGTCCTCCCCCTCATCTCTGCCTGTTTTAATCTTATCCATCCCTCAAGGCTCAGCTCAAATATCAACTCCTCACTGAAGCTTTCCCTGAGCAATCCTACTGGAATTGATGTCTCCTTGCCCTGATCTCTCTTAGAGCATCTTCTTAAAATATGCTGTTTTTTGCTTATTGGTTTTCAGTTGTGTCTGACTCTTTGTGATCCCATTTAGGGTTTTCTCAGCAAAGGTTTGCCATTTCCTTCTCCAGTTTATTTTACAGATGAGGAAACTGAGGCAAATAGGGTTAAGTGACTTATCCAGGGTCATACAGCTAATAAATGTCTGAGACCAGATTTGAACCAAAGAAGATGAGTCTTTCTGACTCCAAACCCAGCACTCTATCAACTGTGTCACCTAGCTGCCCCATTTCAGGGCTGCTTTCCACCTTTGGGGTCCATGTGTTCCACCCAACTCTCACCTGTAGCTCCAAGAAGCTGTAGCATGCACAGAGGCCACACCCTGTTGAACCATTTCAGCAGATGGGCTAAGGCAGGTTGAGGAGAACCGAGAGGTCTCAAACCTTTTGGTGAGTTGGGGGTGTCTACTTCAAGCACGTGAAGATTCCCCGCAGTGGAATGGGTGGATGAGAACAATTTGTTCCCATGACCATGAAGGCAGCTGAAGTAGGCACTGTGGAGTGCTTAGAGCTAGATTAGACACCAAAGACACTGAGGTCACTCACAGCATCTTGAGCCATCACCAGTCATCTTGACGCTATCCTGCCACTGGACTGTGATGGCTCTGGAAGACAGAGTGAGACTTGCAACTTTGTGCATCTCTGCCTCACTTAAATCCAATTTACACATGAATCAAAGACATCACCAATCGCCCGTACCATTTTACCATTATACCTAACTCAAAGTCCTGTGGCAACAGGTATGTGATGAATCCCAGTGAGGATACACTGGGAGCTGTGGTCACAATCCTGCACACAGGTGGCCCAGGCCATAGGGTCATTTCTCACTGAAAGCAGCAGTGGGACTCGCAGCCCCCTGGGTGTCTGAGCAGTCTTTTAAGGATCTCACCTCTCATCTCCTGGTGTGAGGAAGGGGCTAGGAAAGGTGCCCTAAAAATTGTCTGTTTACCTAACCTTGGTCTGATTACCGCAGCAGGTAGGGATCCTACCCTGTGGTCAAAACACAAAAAAATATACAAAAACTTCTGCGAAAATGGTTCTACTCATCATCAGTACATGGAATGTGCACACAGACAACACAAAATCCAGTAAACCTGAAAGATGAACGGTTCTTGTTGCAAGAGAACTCAGCAGGTATTGCATCCAAATAAGTTTCCCTGTGCTAAACAAGGTTGGAAAATGAAGGCTAACTTATTGAAGTTGGAGCTGAATACACATTTTTCTGAAGTGACCGAAGTGAAGAGGAGCACCATGAAACTGGTGTAGGTTTTGCAATCCAAACTAATCTGGTCAACAACTTCATCAATGCCTATATTCCTACCATGACGAATCCCAATGAGGTCAAAGAAAATTTTTACGAAGACCTGGAGACCCTTATCGTTAATGTGCCAAAAGAGGACAAGCTTTTAATTCTGGGGAACTTTAATGCTAGAGTAGGCACAAACTACCAGACATGACAGGGAGTCTTAGGGAGGAATGGAGTTGGAAACAGCAACATCAATGGTCACCTACTACTGAAGATTTGTGCATCTCAAGACCTCATCACCAATGCTGTCTTCCATTTACCTAAATTCAATAAACTTCCTGGATGCACCCTTGCAGCAAACATTGACATTTAATACACTATGTTATTGTAAGGAGTAGAAACAGACAGGATGTGAGAGTGATGAAGACAATGTATGATGTGGAGTGCTGGACTGATCACAGACATCCTCTCCAAGCTAAATATTTGCATTCAACAAAAGTGGTGGCCTCAAGGCAAAATGACTACCAGGAGAATTAATATCAACAGATTAGAATACTTCTTTGAACAAGAACATTTTGTTGCTAACTTGGAGGGAAAGTTGAGCCAAAACAGTTGGCAACAGTGGAGTAGAAAGCAGTGACCAACTTTCAGAGATTTGGTGTACTGCACTGCATTTGTTCATCTGGGTCAGAACACTCACAAACATCATGACTGGTTTGATGAAAATGATGGGGAAATCCAGAAGGTGCTGAATGAAAAATGAGAACTCCACAGGGTTTACCAGCAGGATAGCTCATTCATCTCCAAGAAAGCAACATTTAATTCCAACAAAAGTAAAGTACAAGTGAAGCTTAGAGAGATGCAGAATTCATGGCTCAATATGAAAGCAGATGAAATTCAGTTTTATGCTGACGATAATAATCCAAAGCACTTTTATAATGCCCCGAAGGCTATTTATGGGCCAAAAACCTATGGTGCATCTCAATTACTCAGTGCTGATGGAGCCATATTGATTAGTGATAAGGACATGGTCCTAGAGGGATGGGCTGAACACTTCCATAGTGTTCTCAACATCATCAATCAATGCTGAGGCCATTGACTGTTTACCTCAGGTTGAAGACAGTCCCTCCTTAGCTGAACTTCCAACTGAAGAAGAGGTTTTGAGGGCCATTATGCTTCTCTCATGTGCAAAGCATCTGGTGCTGATTCTATTCCAGTTGAAATTTACAAGGTAGGGGGATCATTGCTCATACAAAGGCTGACTAAAATTTTCCAGTTTATATGGCAAGAGGAGGTTGTCCCCCAGGAGTTCAAGGATGCCTCCATTGTCCATCATTATAAAGGTAAAGGGAATAGATTGTCCTGAGACAATCACAGGGGTGGAGAGTCCTTTCTCTTAATCATTGATTTCAAGATTTTTGCTAGAATCCTCCTTAAGAGGCTGATCCTTCACTTGTAAGATGATCATCTACATGAGAGCCAATGTGGCTTCAGAAAGGGCCAGGGAACAATTGATAGGGTGTTTGCTGCCTGACAACGCCAGGAGAAATTCCAGGAACAGAACAGAGGTCTGTACACAGTGTTTGTAGATCTGACCAACACCCTTGATACTGTTAATTGTGAGGGCTTATGGAAATTTATGTCAAAATTTGGTTGCCCAGAGAAGTTCATCAGTATTTATTGTGTTAATTTCATGACAGCATGCTTGTCTGGATTCTGGGTAACAGAAGATACTCTTGCACTTTCCCAGTCATCAGTGGAGTGAAACAAGGCTTTATGCTTACTTCTGTGCTTTGTAGCCTGATATTTTCAGCCATGTTCTCAAATGTCTTCAATGAGGACAAACATGACATGAGGGTCAGCTATTGCATTGATGGTAAATTCTTCAACTTGAAAAAGCTACAAGCCAAGACTAAAGTAGAGGGAGTGTTGGTGCATGATTTTCTGTTTGCAGTGCACTGGATGCAGCCTCTGAAGCTGAGATGCAACAAAATATGGATCAATTCTCTGCTGTTTGTGATTATTTTGACCTAAAAATGAACATGAAGAAAACACAGGTGTTCCATCAACCAGTACCACACCATCAGTTGGAAGCATCAGTTACAGCAAATGGAGAAATTTTGAATACTGTGGATAAGTTCACTTACCTTGGCAGTGTACTTTCTAGGGAAATACATACTGATAATGAGGTTGACATGTCTTTCCAGAGCTGGCTCAGTGTTAGGGAGGCTCCGAAGGAAAGTGTGGGAGAGAAGAGATATTGGATTGACTACTAAACTGAAAGTCTAGAGAGACATTGTGCTGACATCATTGTTGTATTCTTGTGAAACCTAGACAGTCTACTAATGCCATGTCAGAAAACAGAATCACTTTTATCTGAATTGTCTTAGGAATATTCTGAAGATCATCTAGCAGGATAAGGTACCAGACACTGAGGTCCCCTTACTCAAAGTAAATTAGTGTGAAGCATTCAAACTCCAGTGCAGAGAGCGAAACTACAACACGCTGACCATGTTGTTGGAATGCCAAATGTACTCTTGCCTAAAAGACTTTTATGGAGAATTCACGCAGGACAAGCACTCATGTGGTGGTCAGAAAAAGCAATCAAAATCTCTCTTATGAGCTTTGGAATTGATTGTATGACAGGAGAAACACTGGCACAGGACCGTCCAGCATGGTGTCATGCCCACATCAGAGAAGGTGCTGTACTCTATGAGCAAAGCAGAATTAAAGTAGCTCAAAAGAAATGCAAGAAAGGCAAATTTAGAGAATCCACCTCAAAGGTTCACATAGACTATTTGTGCCCAACCTGTGGTAGTACATTCTGGGCTTATATTAGTCTAACCAGCCATAGTTGGATACACTAACTTGTCTCTAACATAGTGATATCATTTTGGTCCTCCTTGAGAATGAAGGACAACAACCAACCAACCAATCTACATACATACATACATACATGTGACTGGGATATATATATATATATATATACACATATATATATATATGCATACACAAATGTGTTCGGAATATATGTGTATGTGCATACATGTGACTGGTATATATGTATATATATACATATACGTATGTGACTGGGATATATCTGTATATGCATAGATGTGATTGTGATATATATCTGTACATACATATGTAAATGTGATGGGGATATAAATGTATATATACATCCATATGACTGGGTGTTTGTGTATACATACATATGTGTGACTGGGACATATATTATGTATATAAATATATGTGACTGGGATATCTGTGTGTACAAACACGTGTGATGGGATATATATTATGCATATACATAAATGTGACTGGGATATATGTGTGTGTATATATACACTTATGTGTGGCTGGGCTGGAGATACATACACAGAGGCACACATGAGCTGTAGTCCTCTCTCTCAAACAACCTGCTTGAAATCTTCCTCTGGATAGCCTGATGGCATCTCAGACTTCACTTATTCAAAACTGAATTCATTATTTTCTCCACCAAATCTAACCCACCCTATTTCTATTCATGCTATCTCCATCTTTCTTGTTGTCCAGGCATGAAACTCTGGCATAATGGTTTCCTTTTCTCTCCCCATCTTCCCCCCCCCCCCAAATGTTTACATCCAATTGGTTTCAGGTTCTGTCAATGGCTTAGCTCAGAGAAGTTAAACAGGAGGCCTGCAGGTGGCCCACAATACTCCCAAGTATGGACAGAGTCAGATTAAAATGTAATTGAGAAATATTTAACAAAATAAGTGAAAATATTATAGAGCATAGATAGTGTTAATTTGTGGTTTTCTAGGTCAATAAGTTCCCACAGGGATCCTTAGGTAGAAGTTAGTGATTCCTTTTCTATTTGAATTTAACTCCACTGGCTTAGCTGACACCTCTTCAATTTGTTCTCTCCTCTTCATTTTCACTGACCCCGCACTAGCTGGCCCTTATCACTGCTCATTGGGACTACTGTGAAAGCCTCCTAAGCCATCTTCCTGACTATAAACCCTCTCTCCTCCAATTCTTCATTCAAAATAATCTTAGTTCATAAGTTTGACCACATAACTCCCCAGATCAAAGTGCTATTGGATTTCACATTTAAAAGATCACTTTTGATAGAGCAGTTTCATTTGAGTGGAGGGGTAAGAAGCTAGACTGCCAAGGGATTGTGTTATTAGTGTGTGATGAGGAAATAGAGAAAAATAGCACAGACTTCCTAGGATATCACAGTTACAAAAGAGAGATATAACATGATCTTTTGAGGAGAGCTGATACTGATCTCCCTCCTCAATCACAGAAGCATAGGGTAGAGTAGAGAATGAGTATTTATTATGCATGTTCTGTGTGCCAGGCACTGTGCTAACAACACTTTTACAAATATAATTTCATTTGATCTTCACGAGGAGGCAGTGGTTGTTATTCCCATTTTACAGAGGAGGAAATTGAAGCAAACAAAGAGACTTGCCAAGGATCACACAGGTGTTATCCTCATTTTACATTTGAGGCAAACAGAGGTTAAGTGACTTGCCCAGGGTCACACAGCTGATAAGTGTTGAGGCCAGATTAGAATTCAGGTCTTCCTGATTCCAAGCCCAGCACTCTATCCACTGTGCTACCAGGTGCCTCAAGCATAGATTTAAGGTTTAAAAGGTGGGAATCAGGGAAGAAGGAAAGGAGGGAAGTAACTCCTACCTTAAATTTGAAATCTCATGTTTTTTAAGTTGAATTGGAGTTTTTAAATCTTTGGGAAACAGAAAAAAGAAGACAGTCTTAGGTGAGCCAACGTAGAAAAAAGAGAAAATTTGCAATACACTTTTGGAATACTGCAATTTCCTAATCTTTATACCCATATTATTTTCTTTGTGGAACATTTTGTTCACTCCTGCTTTCAAATAGCATTTTTAATTTAATTTTTTCAACTAATAAAAATTCCCAAAGGATTCATCTAAAAAAATGCTACCTACCTCCATAGAGGAAGAACTGATGAACTCTGAATGCAGATTGAAGTATCATTTTCTTTCTTCCTTTCATCTTTCTTTCTTTTCTTTCTTCCTTTCTGCTAACATAAAAATATCTTTTGCCTGATTTCACATGAGGAAAAAAAAAGAAAAAGAAAAACCCTTGTAGCATATATGCATAATCAACCAAAACAAATTTCCATGTTGGCCTTGTCCAAAAACATCTGTGTCTCATTTTGCACCTCGGGTTCATCTCTTCTTTGTCAAGAAGGGGGAAGCATCCTTTTTCATAGGTTCTGAGGAATCATTGTCTTACTCAGAATTCTCAAAGGTGTTTGTTTTTACAATGAATGTCGTTGTTATTGTATAAATTGTCCTCTTGATTTTCCTCACTTCACTATGTATCAGTTCAAGTCTTTTCAGGTTTTTTTTCTGAAATCATCCTTATTGTAATTTTTTTATGGCATAATAGTATCCCATTATATTCATACACTGTAAGTTGGTTAGCTGTTCCTCAATTGATACAACAAGCATTTATGAAATGCTTTTCAGGCACTGTGCTGGGTTCCGAGCATACAAAGATGAAACCCAAATAGTCCCTGCCTTCAAGGAACTTCCATCCTATTGGAAGGAAAGGTTATTTCTAGTGATTAGTTACAAAGGGGACAAGGTGAAGGGGTGGGGAGTAGGACTTGTTGATCCTAACAGAGTGTGGGGAATTTGAGATATTCCAGAGAGGCAGGCCAGAGTGGGACTAGTGGCAGTGTCCTTGTGAACCTCAATCTCCCTAATGTGGGCATTTAGGGATTCTGAGAGTAAAATGTGTGTGTGTGTGTGTGTGTGTGTGTGTGTGTGTGTGTACGTACATGAGTGTATGTGTGTTTACTTCTCTCTACACATCTCTGCCTTCCTGTTTTCTGGCTTTCTGTAGTCTTCTCCTCCTCCTCTCTGTGTGTGTCCAAGGTTCTTCCTATTTATGTCTCTCTCTCTTTTTCTCTGTGGTTCCATCACTTTCTCTGTCCCCTTGGGCCCCCCTATCTCCATTCTGTTTTTCTCTGTCTCTCTCTGTATTTCTCTGTTTCCACATGTTAGATGTGTTCTTGCTTAGTAAGTATTTGACCCAAACAGAGACGGGAAAAGGGCTGGGGTATGGGGAGGGGAGGTGAGGAGGAAGGAAGGTGAGAGGAGGGGGGCAGGGGGATAAAAAAGCAAAGAGCAGGAGTCAGTGTGAAATAGCACTGAATACATACCCAGCTGTCTCCCTTATCTTTCTCTGGCAAAAGGAGAGGAGCATCAGGGCAGAACGAGTATTTGAAGGAAGGGTGTGAGGGGAAGATGACTGCAGAACAGCAGGATAGATAGATAAATGGGTGCCAGCTACAGGGCCTGAGATAAAGGGAATCTATAAAGACCACACACAGAGGAACATTGCCTCAACCCAGCAGCTCCTGGGCCCCCAGGGGAGGGCAGTTTTGTTGCTGGCCTCCGAGGTTAAGGAATGGCAACCAGGTATTATGAAAAGAACGCTTCCCTGGGAAGCAGGAGATGTGGGGTGGAGTCCTGTTTTCGCTGCTGATTCATTACAGTCATAGAATCGTAGACCAGAGCTGGAAAGGGTCCTCAGATGGCCTCTAGTCCGAGGAAACTGAGACCCAGGGAGATAAAATCATTTGCCTAAGATTGCATGGACAGCAAGTGTCTCAGGTAGGATTTGAACACAGGTCTCTGACTCTAGAGTCCATATTCTTTCCACGGTTCTTTTCCCTCTGGACCTCAGTTTCCTCACTGTAAAACTGGAGGGAGGGGTCATGGTGACACCTTCCTTCTAGTATATTACAGGGACATTGTAAGGATCCGATGAGATAATGTCAATAAAGTGTAATCATGGAAAGTTATAAAATGGTGAATCTTCTTCTTCTTCCTCTTCTTCTTCTCCTCCTTCTTCTCCTTTGTCTTCTCCATCATCATCATCATCATCATCATCATCATCATCATCATCATCATCATCATCATCATCATCAATCTCTTCCTCCTCCTCCTGCTCTTCCTCCTCTTCCTCTGTCTTCTCAGAAGATGGGGCATTTTGGAAAAATAGAAGGATAAAGTAAGGGAAACACCAGAACAGACTAGGTTGGGGTAGGATAGCAGAATATCTGCATGTAAATATGTACCTTTCTGTAGGATCTTCTCTTAGAAAAATCCTGATAATTACACCTTGTTGGTTGTATGACCTTGACCATATGCTAATACTGTCAGCATTGCTGTGAATATTTCTCCCAAAGAAATTATCCTGAATTTACTATATGTCTATCTATCTATGTATCTATGTATCTACCTATCTATCTACTCACACATATATGCATGTATATGTATATGTATATATATATAATATATTTATGTAAATAGATGAACTGGACAGATCACTTAATTTCTGCTTGCCTCAGTTTCCCTATTTACAAAATGGGAATAATTGATAGCACCTATTTCACCTATTGTGAGGATCAAATGAATTCATATTTGTAAAGTGCTTTGCAAACCTTAAAACCCTATCAATTATTGTTACTTATATGTGTGCTTAGTGCCCCCTTCCTCTCCTATAGATTAAGAAAAACTCCTTGAGGACAGTGATCATTTCATTTCTATCCTTATATTCCCACCATTTCACTCAATACTTGACATATAGTAGGCATTTAATAAATGCTTCTTTGCTTGCTTAATAATACCAATACTGCACTAGCTTCCATTTATATAGCATTTTTAAGTTTACAATGTGCTTTACATACGTTATCTCATAATCTCTCTGGGCCTCAGTTTCTCCATCTATAAAATGAGAGTGTTAATGTCTGTACTCACAAAGAAGTATAACACAGAGTATGATGTGTTAGGCAGCTAAGTAGTGAGGTGTTTAGAGAGCTGGACTTAGAGTCAAGAAGACCGAGTTCAAATCCAACTTCAGACGGTTAGCCGGCTGTATGACCTTGGTCAAGTCACTTAACCTATGCCTTCTTCAGTTTCCTCCTCCGTAAAATGGGGATAATAATAGAATCTCTCTCCCAGGATTGTTGTGAGAATAAAAATCATATTTGTAAAGTGCTTTGCAAACCTTATAGTGCTATGCAAATGCTAGCTGCTGCTATTATTATGAGATGTAATAGGACCAAGGAAGAGATGCAAAGTGCTTTGGGAAAATGAATGGAAATCAAAAGCACTTTCACTGGTAGGGGAAGAGGGCTGCTCTAGGAAATGGCACCAAACTGAGTCTTGAAGGAAGATTTTAAAAGGTAGAGGTGGAGGAGTCCATGTGAAGAGGAGGTGTGTAAAATGAGGTTGGAAAGATGGGTGACAAGAAGGCTGTGAGGCACCTGGAATGCAAGTTTTGTATGAGGATTGTATAGGGAACCACTGGGGCCTTTTGAGAAGGTGAGTAATATGGACAGAACTATGCCTTAGGAAAATTTATATGAGCGATGTAAAAGATGGATTGGAGAGGCTGGTGAGAAAAGACAGAGAGATCCATTAGGAATTAGAATCTGGGGGAATTTGGGATATTGCTGTGCATGAAGCTAGGATGGAACTGATGGTAGCCAATCATAGCACAGGAGCAGTTGTGAGAAACCCTAGGGTCTATACTTGGGAAGTGGATTGCTAGACGTTTTAATAGGGGCAGATGGTTATCTATATTTTGTATCTACAAAACAAGGCGCAGCTAGATGGTTCAGTGGTTAGAGCGAGGATGGGGAGCCTATGGTCTCGAGGCCCCATGTGGCCCTCTAGGTCCTCAAGGGCAGCCCTTTGACTGAATCCAAGCTTCACAGAACAAATTTCAGTCAAAAGGCCACACTTGAGGACCTAGAGGATTACATATGGTATCCTCGAAGCCCACAGGTTCCCTACCCCAGGGTTAGAGCACTGGACCTGGAGTCAGGAAGCATTTTTGAGTTCAAATCTGGCCTCAGACACTTACTAGCTATGTGACCTTGGGCTCTTTACTCTGCTTGCCTCCGTTTCCTCATCTGTAAAATGAGCTGGAGAAGGAAATGGCAAACCACTCCAGTATTTGTGCCAAGAAAACCCCAAATGGGGTCATGAAGAGTCGGACATGACTGAAAAACCACTGAACAACGATATAGCTAAATATCATGGAGATAGAACTGATAGGAATTGAAAACTGATTAGATATAGGTATGTGGCACATTGAGAGGAAGCAAGTCAAATATTAGTCTGAGTTTATGGGTGAATGAGAGGATAGTGGTATTTTCAACAGAAATAGGAAATGTTTGGAGGTGAGGCAAGTTGAGGGGGAAGGACAAGTTCAGTTTGGGATATATGGGGTTTGAGGTGCAGGTCACAAATGGTAATATGTATGGAGATGTGAAGAAAGCAGCTAATGATGAAATTAGCTAATGATCTTGAGAGGTGGTTTGCAGAATAGACAACAAGGTTGCATTTATAGATTTGAGAGTCATCTGAACAGAGGTGATAATTTAACCCATAGTAGAGAATGAGATCATCGAGAGAGAAGCAGCCCAGGGCAGAATCTCAAAAGGTGCCCAGTCTTAGGGGGCAGGAGATGGATATTCATCCAGCAAAGGAGACTGAGACAGGAGGAGAGCCTGGAGAGAAGAATGTAACGGATGCCCAGGGAGGCAAGAGTCTCGAGAAGGAGGGTGGACAGGAGTGTCAGAAGCTTCAGAAATATCAAGGAGGAAAAGCATTAAGAAAATGCTACTGTGTGGGGCAGCTAGGTGGTGCAGTGGATAGAGCACAGGTCCTGGACTCAGGAGGACCTGACTTCAAATCTGACCCAAGAAACTTACTAGTTGTGTGACCTTGGGCAAGTCACTCAATCCCAATTACTTCCCCCCCCCCAAAAAAAAAGTGCTACTGGATTTTACATTTGAAAGATCATGCTTTACTTTTGATAAATCAGTCACATTTGAGTAGAGGGGTAAGAATCTAGATTGCTGAGGATTAGGGTATTAGTGTATGATGAGAAAATAGAAGAAAAAAAGCATAGACTTCCTAAGAAATTACAAAGGAGAGATGTCGCGCAATCATTTGGGGGAAGCTGATTCTAATCGACATAAATGGGAGCAAGAGAGTAATTTGTACCATGACCACATTAGTGTAGAGGAAAACAACATTGAAAGACTTCTGAACTCTGATCAATGCAGTGATCAGTTGTGTCTTCAGAGGATGGAAAATGAAACATTCTCTTGTTTCTTCACAGAGAGGTGGTGGACTATAGGTATGGAATGAGGTATACATTGCTAGATATGGCCAAAGGGTTCTTTTGTTTTGCCAAACTATTTTAAAAATTATTTTTTTTTACAAGAGAGGATTTAATTGGAGGTAGAGGTCATTTTTAAATGACAGAGATATTTAAAAAAGAGCATCAGAACATTTAAAAAAGAGAGACTGTCAGAGATGAATCAAAGGATTGCTAAGCAGCACGAGGATAAATTTGTATTGGGCTCCAGTTGACAGTTTCATGACTTCCTTGACAGCAGCTAAGGAGCGGGAATGAAGGAGGTAGATTGTGGGAGTAGGACTGAGGATGAGGTAGAGAGGGAGGGAGTCTGTGAACCAGGTGCTGAATTCATTGAGAAAGGAAGACAAGTATACTTGGAGGTAAATAATAACAGCAAGGATTTGAACTGGATGATAGAGATGGATGGAGTGAACTTCACAGGAGGAGAGGTTGCTGACTGATGATGGCACGGGTAGTCCAGAAGTGGTGGTGGAGAACAGAGAGTATGCTGACCTCTTCCTGACCCCATAGGTGTTAGAGGGAGGGGGTCAGGAGAGAAGAAAAGGCTAGCCAACTCTGGAGAGAGTGATAATGGATCAAGTATCTTCAGAAGAGTCAAGTTTCTGTGATGGAAAGAGGAGAAGTGGGTGTGGGGGGGGGTCTGTTAATAACAAATCGGGGATTCTGGAGGACACAGAGAAATCAGAGGACAAAGGAGACTAGGGGAAGGGAGAGCTGGATTTGTCAAGAGTGAGAGAGGAGGGGGAAAGAGCAGAGTAGAAGGGAGTTTGCCACAGCACACAGGGACTCTGAATCACAGACCTAAGGAGAGCAGGATGTAGAAATTTGCCAGATATAGGGCTGGAAAAGTTCAAAGTATGAAGAAGCTCATAGTCTAAATGAACCTCAAAGTTGTAATTAGGATTCTGGGATGAAGGTGCTTGGACACTGGTGTCTGCTAGGTGGAGTTTCTTTCCTTCCTTCCTTCCTTCCTTCCTTCCTTCCTTCCTTCCTTCCTTCCTTCCTTCCTTCCTTCCTTTCTTCCTTCCTTCCTTCCTTTACTCCTTTTCTTTCTTTCCTCATTCCTTTCCTTTCTGTTTTCTTTCTTTTCCTTTTTCTTTCCTTCCTCCTTCCCTTCCTTCCCTTTTCCTTCCCTTCCCTCCCCTTCTGTCCCCTCTCCTCTCCTTTCCTTTCTTTCTTTCTTTTCAATAATTTTTATTGGTATCTTTTAAAAACATCACCTACATTTCTTATATTTTCATGGGTCTATGTGGGACAATGTACGTTGTTATCTTAATCATGTCTCTACCAGCATTCATACAGAATGTTATCAGGTCTCTTCATTAACTTGATTGGCTCCTTCTTGAAGGTCTCCAACTTGTCCACGGATAGTAGATAGTGTCAGGAACACCTGAATTCAAATCTGTCCTGACACTTACTACCTCTGTGACCCTGGGCAAGTCACCTAGCCTCGTCTCAGTTTCTTCAGCTGTAAAATAGGGATCACAAAAGCACCTCTCACCTAGGGTGGTTGTGAGGATCAAATAAGATGATATTTGTAAAGCACTTAGCACAGTGCCTGGCACATTCATGCTATATAAATATGGCTATTATAATTATCATTATTAGAATGTCACCTGAAACCTGGTATTACTGCTGTATTCTGACCAAGACAGAGCACAACAGGATTGCCACCTCCTTTTTCCTGGGCATTATGTCTCTTTTAATGAAACCAATGATTTCATTCAATTCTTGACCATTACACTACTCTATTTGGGGCAGCTAGGTGGTACAGTGCCAGGTCTGGAGTCAGGAGAACCTGAGTTCAAACCCTAATTAGCTGTGTGACCTGGGCAAGTCACTTCATCCTCTTTGCCTCAGTTTCCTCATCTGTAAAATGAGCTAGAGAAGAAAACCCCAAATGGGTCATGAGAAGTCAGACATGCATGAAATGACTAGACAATAACTAAACCAACTATTAACTTATAATTGAACTTGCAGTCCACTGAATGTTCCCACAAATTTTCTTTGTACAGACTGTTACCAAGCTGTATCTCTTCCACACTATACTTGTAAATCCGAGTTTTTGAACTGAAATTCATGACTTTTCTTTTTTTTCTTATCTTACCAGATTCAGCCTTTACTTTGTCATACAACATGTTAACTATTTCTCCTGGCTTTAAGACATCATCAGACCTGATAGCAAGCCATCATGCTCTGCTTGGGGTCATGATAAATAGATGGATGATTTCAGGTAGAAGATCAATGAAACAAGCCAGGCCTGGGAACAGTAACTAAAGAGGTTAGGGACCATCCACCCTGAGGTGGCTACAATCTTTCATACCCTCCTCTAATTGACTCGAGAGGTAGCATAGTATGGCAAATTGACAGCTGACCTGAAGTCAGTAGGATCCAGCCGGGTTTAACACCCACATCAGACATACATTAACTGTGTGTCCCTAGGCAAATCACTCAACCTCTGAGACAGAGTTGCAAAGGACAAATGAAGTCCCTTGTCTGTTTCCTGTCCCTAATTACCCTACTCTAGTGGATAACTTCTAAATTTTTTCTTTTCTCCAGGATATTGTCTTTCTTTTGTTCATGCTTAAAACAGCCTGGGTACTGCAAACGGAAAAAGGGAATAGAGGCTAGAACCTCACACCGAGAATAGAGAAAAGAGAAAAGACAGTACAGAAAGAAGAGGGTAGTGTAGAGACTGTATGAATACTTTCTCTAGCACAAGGATGTCCGAGGCCTCAGTGTTCCCATCTGGGGTTTATTGACTAGAAAAGTTTAGAAATAAGTAAAAGAGGAAAGTTCTTGGGCAAAGGCAAAGCTCCCTGGAGTTGGTCTGAGAAAAAAATCTGTTCACTAGGATGGTGCTGTGATCAACAAAGTCTAAAGGTTCAGCCCTGAATGCTTTCAAGTGGAACATCGATAAACTCAAGTTTCTGTACCTTCTGCCTCTGGTGAGCCAGAGAATCCTATTCTGAGGTCAGTCCCCAGATCTGGAGGGCTGTTGCTGGGAGGTAGCAGGAAGCTTAACCAAGGGGGCAGACAGATGAAAGGAGGAATGAAGAATGGGTTGGAGAAGGGCATCCAAATGGAAATGTGTGAAATGCACAGGGATCGATCTGTCATCTATCTGTTCATCAATCATGACTCTTTCTGTTCATTCATCCATCATCAATCTATACAACTACTAGCCTGTCAGCCACCTGCCCAGCTGTCTATGGATTAATCACCTATTGATGTATCTATCCATCTCCTTCAGACACCGACTGGTTGTGTGATCATGGGCAAGTCACTTGTCAGAGTGTGCTTCTTCTTCTGTAAAACGGGGGTAATGATACTCATCCCATCTGCCTCAAAGGGTTGTTGGGAGGGAAGTCCTTTGAAGACCTTAAAGGGTTATGTAAATGTGAGTTATTATTTTTGTTGTTGAAGAGGCAATATGACATAATGGGGAGGGAGAGAGAGACAGAGAAAGAGAGATGGAGAGAGACACACGCAGAGATTCACAGAGAGAGCCAGAGAGAGAGACAAAGAGGCAGACAGAAACACACACACAGACAGAGAAAGAGAGAGATACAGACACACACACACACACACACACACACACACACACACACACACACAGAAAGAGAGACACAGAGAGCTGGCCATGAGGCCAAGATGGCTGGAACTTAAGTCCATTTGACGCATACTAGCTGACACATGATTGTGGGCATCACTTAATCTGAGTCTCAGGGTTCTAGGTAACCCTCAGAGACTGTAAGTTTGCAGAGAAGGTGCCAATTCATATCAGTAGAGGGGATTTCCTTACCCAAGTGTTCCTTATATCAATGCAATCATACTTCCAGTTCTTATCCCATTCCCCATTATTGTTGGAAAGTAGCATGGCTTAGTGGAAAAAGGAGAGTTGGCCTTGGAACCAGAAAGAGTAAGTAAAAGTCCCACCTCTGACATTTATATTACATGTGCTAATTATGTGATCCTGGATAACTGACTTATCTTTCTGCTGCCTTTGACTACTAAGATTGTAAGTTACAGAAATTATATGGTTATATAGGAGTTATATAAGTTATGCATCCATGGAGGAAGTTTTCCAACTAAGGAATTCTGTCCAATGAAATCCCAAATCTGAATTAAAAAAAAAAAAACAAATCACCCCATCATCATCATTATCTATAGTTCTTTATTTATACCCCTATGATAGGTGTAATCATGGTCTTTATCAGAACAAAAAGTTCTTTAAGACTGACAAAGCATTTCTTCCTTCCTTCCTTCCTTTTCTTTTGAAGGCAATTGGGTTAAGTGACTTGCCCAGGGTCACACAGCTAGTGAGTGTTTGAGACCAGATTTTAACTCAGGTCCTCCCAACTCCAGGGCCAATGTTCTATCCACTGTGCTACCTAGCTGCCCCAAGATTGACAAAAGTACTTTTACATCTATTATTTGGATCTCTCCTCAGATCCGATTCTTGATACAATCCTGTAGGATTGGTAAAACGTCATTATACCAATTTTTCAGAGGAGGAAGCTAAGTCTCAGAGAAGCACTAGTAATTGGAGTAGTTTGTTATATGATCCCATGTCTTCCTGTTTTAAGCACAGCATCCTTTTTACTTTTGAGTCGCTTTTTCAATTGTATCCAACTCTTTGTGAACTCCTTTGGGATTTTCTTGTCAGAGATACTGGAGTGCTTTGTGATTTCCTTCTCTAATTTATTTGTACAGATGAGGAAACTGAGGCAAACAGGTTAAATGACTTTCCCAAGGCTGCACAACTAGTAAGTGTCTGAGCCAGATTTGAACTCAGGAAAGAGAGTCTTCCTGACTTCAGACCCAGTGCTCTATCCATTGTGCCGCCTAGTTGCTTCTCTTTCCACTTACCATGCTACCTCTTCATCATCTACCAGTGAACGTCTGTCTAGCTGCACATTTATCTATGTATCTCTATGCCTATTTCTTGTCTACTTTTCACCTACCTTCACATCTAACATCAATCTTTCTGCCTCTGTTAGCTGCCTACGTGTCTGTGTAACTACCTATGTATCTATTGTCAATGGATGGATGGGTAGATAGATGTATCTCGAAGGTGTGTTTTAGCTCCAAATCTATGATCCTATGATTCTGTGACTGACTGACCTGTTTGCTGTCATACATTAGCTACACATGAATTATCTATGTTTTTACTACACTTCACCCATACACATATCCATCTGTCCGTTAGCGATCATCTATCTACATACCCATCATTCGTGTACCTACTTATTTCTTTTCTTCATCTCTTAATTGCTCCACTACAGACTTTTCTGGTGCTTCATCATGGCATGGAGGTGACCCTGTGCTTGTGAAAGTTATGCCCACGCAGGGCAAGGGCTGACTGGCTCTACCAGCTTCAGATTCAGTAGTGGTGGAAAAGAAGGCAGAGGGTGTTAAAAATCACAGGTTCTAGAGATCATTGTCAAGGATGGATTTAACTCAGTGCAGCAAGCAGGTGTAGTGGATAGAGTGCTGGGTCTGGAGTCAAGAAGACTCCTCTTTCTGAGTTGAAATCTGGTCTAGACACTTACTAGCTGTGTGACCCTGGGCAAGTCACTTCACCCTATTTGCCTCAGTTTCCTCATCAGTAAAATGAACTGGAAAAGGAAATGGCAAACCATTCTAGTATCTTTGCTAAGAAAACCCCAAGTGAGGTCACAGAGTCAGAAACCACTGAAAAAATGATTGGTATGTGACATCATCCAATGACCAGAACAAGTTCATTGTTGTTCAGTTGTGTCTGACTCTTTGTGATCCCATTTGGGGTTTTCTGGACAGATACTGGAGTGGCTTGCCATTTTCTTCTTCAGCTCATTTTACAGATAAGGAAACTGAGACAAAGAGAGTTACATGACTTGCTCAGGGTCACACAGCTAGTAAGTATCTGAGGCCAGGGAAGATGAGCCTTCCTGACTCCAGGCCCGCATTGTAACCACCGCACCACCTAGCTACCCCCAACAAGTTCATATACTACTGGTTTTAGAAGCATATCCCTATTGATATTTTTGCTGTAAATGAAACCCAAGGACATAAATGAGTTCTAGATAATAGGAAAGATGACTTGCAGGCCATCTTTAACTTTATAAAAACCATAAAAACAATTCAAAAGAAAAAACTCACAAACATTTCACCCAACAGTGTCAAAAAAGTAAAGAGCACACAATGTATGAATTGGTGGTTGAATAAAGTCCACACTCTATTGTGATAGATGCTTTCGACATCTGTCAATTCTTCGCATTTGTTAGCTCAGGGTCTGTACAGATGAGATGAACTTGGAGCATATTTCTAACAGGAAGGCTGGTTTCAATCATTGATCTCGGTCTATCTGAGCCATGTATGCATTCATCTCAGCCTCCTGGTGTTCTTCTGTTATTGACATATGAATGCATCCAATTGGTTGTCAAGCTGCTCCTTGGTCTGCTCAGAGAGGTGAATAAAGCAGTCACTGGAGCTGGTCTCATTGTATACCCAATGGCGGCAAGAAATATTACTTCATGGAACATCTGGTCATCTTGCCTTGCAGTGCTCTTGATTAGCGTAAGCGAAAAGACTGCCATGATGAAGACTGCTGCTGAAATGCCAACATCTGTTATTGAAGATGAAGGAGACAAATTCTACCAGTGATTTGATTAAGTTCCACCAAACCAAGATGTTGTGTGTCTGATAGATTCTGGGTAAATTCAGAGCAAAGGTAGACCAGGGGAAAGACACTGAAAAACATCTTTTAAAAATATACAGTTTGGGATTAAGAAAAGAAAGAAGCTAAAGGTTTATAGATTACACAGAAGCCTCACACTTGCTTATCATGAATACTACTGGTGCTTTCCCTCTGAGATTATCTTTAATTTATAAGTAAATATGCACACATATATGTGTATACATATATATATACATATGCATAGATGTATATATGTATGTGTGTTTATATATATGTATGTATGGCAGCTAGGTGGCACAGACCACCAGATATGCAGTTGGAAATACTCACCTTCCTGCATTCAAATCTGGCCTCAGACACATGCTAGCTGTGTGACTCTGAGCAAGTCATTTACCGCTGTTTGCCTCAGTTTCTTCATCTGCAAAATGAGCTGGAGAAGCAAAGAGCAAACCACTTTAGTACCTCTGCCAAGAAAATCCTATAAGCAGTCATAAAGAGTTGGACATAATTGAACAATGACTCAATACCACCACCATCACCACACATACACAGACACATGTGTGTGTATTTCTGTGTGTATCTTGTTTATACATAGGTTTGCTCGTTGTCTCCCCATCAACCTGTGGCCTCCATGAGAACAGAGTTTGTTTTTTCCTTTCTTTGTATCCCCAGAAATTATCACCATATCTAGTAAATAGTAAATACTTAACTGAGGAAAAACCCATCTTCTAGACTTTACCACCATGCCTCCACTGCCTTCTTCTTCTGCCCCGTGGCCTCCTTCTCTCATTGGTGGGTTCTTCCTATAACCTTCATTTTGAGGAAGGGCCCAGGCCAACCATCCTTTCTTCTTGGGACTTTGCCATCCTGTCCCTAGCAGGTGCTTTGTCTTACTGCTCTGAATCCCATCTCCTTTTATAACTCGCTTATGTATTGTCTCCCTCTATTAGATAAGCTCTCTGAGGGCAGGAACCATCTTCCTTTTTGCTTGTATTTGTATACCCAGGTCTAGCATATTTGTTGTTGTTTGGTTATTTTTTAGTTGCGTTCTATTCTCTGTGACCCCATTTTCTTGATAAAGATACTGGAGTGGTTTGCCATTTCCTTCTCCTGCTGATTTTGCAGATGAGGAAACTGAGGCAAAAAGGATTACATGACTTGTCTAGGGTCACAGAGCTAGTAAGTGTCTGAGGTCATATTTGAACTCAGGAAGATGAGTCTTCCTGACTCCAGGCCTGGTGCTCTATTCACTGCACCATCTAGTTGCAAAGTACAGTAAATATATAATAAAGGCTTATTGACTTGACTTGGGATGAATAATCCCAGAATTGAATAAGCAGAAGAAGACAAAGGGAACACATTTGGGAGGTTTCATGATCCAAGCAACTCCTCAGCACAAAATCTTATCTTTTAAAATACCAGTCTTTCCCAACAAAAATAATAATAGCTAATAATTATAATAGTTTAAGGTTTACTATACATACTTTTCTCATCTGATCCTCATGAAAACCCTGTGAGATCAGTAGTATGGGCATTATCACCTCCATTTTACGTGAGTAATATGAGTCTCAGACAAGTTCGGTGACTCATCTGTGGTCACACAGCAAACAAGTGTTAGAGGTGAGATTCAAAACCAGGTCTTTCCTGACTCTAAGACAAGAGTTCTTACCTCAGCATCCACCTTAGTGATAGGACAAAGGGCAGTGAACCATGGAATTACATAGTCTCTAAAGATTCAAAATTGATCAGGACCCAAAAGGCTTTGAGATATGAGTAGTAAGCTGAAATCTTATCACCAATTATGAACCACTGGGTTCATAAAGTGTCTTAAAAGATATTATGGAGGAAATGTATGATTGGAAAAAAGAAGAAAGTACAGTAGATGGGTAGTCTCAGGATTGTATCCATGGGAGGTTAGATGACCCAGAGAAGACCTCAAAGCTTGCTGCATAGATCCTCTCTCTTGCATAGATTCACAGAAGGAAACAGACTACAATAGCACAGGATGAGAAAGCATACAGATTTTTTTTTCTATGCCTATGAAGGGAATAGGGCAACTAGGTGGTGCCATGGTGAACAGAGTGCAGACCTAGAGTCAGGAAGACTCATCTTCCTGGGTTCAAATCCAGTCTCAGACACTTACTAGCTGTGTGACCCTGGGCAAGTCACTTAAGCCTGCTTGCCTCAGTTTCCTCATCTGTAAAACGGGCTGGAGAAGGAAATGCCAAATCACTCGAGTATCTTTGCTAAGAAAACCCCACAAGGGGTCACAAAGAGTTGGACATGATGGAAAAATGACTAAACAAAAAAGTGGAGGGATTATCCACAGAGATGAACCTGTATGGATTGTGGATCCCATCATTGCTCCATGGTCCTTCATGAAACATCTAACCCCTCACGAAGAGTCAGTCTTGCTATGCCTGCTTTCTGAGGAACTCGTAGAACTAAGGCAATCTTGTTACCATCTCCTGCCTTTCTATGGTTGTAGTGATTTGGAGGTGATGGAAAGAAATAATGTTTGGAAGGAGACAGGAACCAAGAACTATGAAGAAAAAGAAGGGAAGGGAATACATATCTACTAAGTACCTACTATGGGTCAGGCCCTGGTGCACTTTACCAATATTCTCTCATTTGATTCTCATGAAAACCCTGGGAGACAGGTGCTATTATGACCATTTTACAATGGAAGAAACTGAGGCAGACAGAATTTAAGTGACTTGCTTAGGGTCCCACAGTCAATAAGTGTCTAAGGCTGGATTTTAATCCAGGTATTCCTGATTCTACACCCGGTGTGCTTTCCATTAGGCCACTTAGCTGACTCTTAAATAACACCAAGAAAAAGCTTTGGGATTATTTAAATTTCAGAAAAGATGACTAGGGGTTAGGATGGGGTGAAACTTTGGGCTTCCAGCCTGTTATACAAAAAGTCTGGTTCTCCTCTCTCCTAACCTTCCTCCCTCTCAACCACAGGACAAGAGGAAAATGCATTTTATGGACTTGACCTGACACAAGAGCTTAGGATAGGACACTCCTAAAGGACAGCAGATCAGATGGAACTCTAAAGAGGAAATGCTGCTTATAAGCTTGGAGCATCCATATTCACCTTTTGTGTTTGATACAGTTTGTGTGTTTATCCTTCATTGCTGAAGAAGACCATGCCATCAAAGAAATAATGATATGACTTGCACTTGACTTTGTTTTGAGTGAGGGAGGGCTGTGCAGGTCACCAGCCTCACTTCTCCTCCAGAGCCATCTGAATCCAGTGACCAGATACTCCTCAGGATGACTGGAGATGACCCAGGATGAGGCAATTGGGGTTAAGTGACTTGCCCAATGTCACCCAGCTAGTGAGTGTCAAGTGTCTGAGGTGAGATTTGAACTCATGTCCTCCTGACTCCTGCACTGGTGCTCTATCCACTGCACCACCTAGCTGCCCCTTGACTCAGTTTACCATTAGGTCAGTTTGACAATGAGTTTCCCTTAATCCACTGGAGAAAGAAATGGCGATCCACTCCAATACTTTAACAAGCATGGTGTGCTATGGTACACAGAGTCATGATGAGTCAGAAATGATTGAATGATGAAACAGCAAGAATACTGCTCAGAATTCAGGCGATACTTGCCCCCCTTTCTAACATCATACCCTATCCAAATGGCTGTGTGACTCAGGACAATTCATGCCTCTTCTCAGAGATTCAGTTTCTTCCTGCGTAAAAAGGGCTTGGGGGAGATGGCTTCTGAGAGTTCTTCCAGCTTGGACTTTCTAGGATTTCAAATGCCATAATTGAGACTCTTTCCTTTGACTTGATGCTTTGATCCTTCTTAAAAAGAAATAACACTGAAAGGAATAACACTTCCAGGTTCTTCAGTCATTCGCACCTCTTCAAGTTTATCTGAATAGGTTTTAACTGAGAGGGAGGAGGAAAAGGAGAGGGAAGAGAGGCTGAGGACCCTAGGAAGCTGCCAAAGGCGGTATAACTGAGTGGGAGTGGAGCAGCTCTGAAGATGTTTCCCTTCCATTTTACCTGGGGTCTCTGATCTCCACAAGAGGGTGGGCAGGTGGGTGGGAAGGATGGAGGACAAGGAAAAAGAGACAGGAAGGGAGAAAAGGAAAGGCCAAGAAGAAGTCAAGGGGGAAGAACTGAACCCAGGTCTTTCTCATTCTTCTGCCTCCCCTGAGCAAAAAGGCTTCAACTTCTACTGAAATGATCTCTTATTTACCAAATCCAATGACTTTTGTTGCCTCTTCACTGGTTTTGAACTCTCTGTTGTGGTCTATACCACTCACCATCTATCCTACCAGATACATTTTCCTTTTAAATATTTCTCATTGCTTTAATATTCTCCTTGCAATAAGTATTTATTAAGCATCTATTATATGCTGGAAAGGCAGACCTGAAGTCATACTGAAGGGTTTTGAATGTAAACAGAGGGGTTGGTATTTTACCCTATGAACAACAGGGAGCCATTAAAGGTGCTTCAGGTGAGTGATGTGGTCAGATTTATACTGTCAATTTGGCACGTAGGATGGATTAGAGAAGATAGAGCCTGGTGACAGAAGACCAATTAGAACACTATTCCAACAGTGAGACAAGAAAAAGGGTGGTGGCCATGTGAATAAAAAATGATTTGGATATGAGAGGTGTTGAGGAGGTAGAGTGGAGAAACTTTGGCAGCTAAATGGATATGGAGGGGGGAGTTTGAGAGCCAAGAAAGAGTTGAGGAAGACTGCATGTGCTGAAGGTGTTATCAATACTTATGGGCCTCAAACTAATAGGTGAGTTGCGGGGAGGTGTCAACCCCTGGCATGTGAAAACTTCCCCAGCAGAATGGGCAGATGATAACAATTTGACACAATGACCACCAAGGCGACTGAAGCAGGTGCTGTGGAGTGCTTAGTGCTTGGCCAGTCATCAAAGATGACAAGGTCATCCGTTGCATCCAGGGCCATCACCAATCATCCTGACCTTTGTCTTACCACTGGACTTCAGTGACTCAGGAAGAGATAGTGAGGCTGATGACTGTGCAATTCTGCCTCACTTAAATCCCATTCATGCACAAGTCAAGATATCTTCTGAGATGTCATTGGTTCTCTTAGAAAATGGAAACAAAGGATGAGCAACAACTGTGTCAGGCACTGTGCTAAGCCCTGAGGATACCAGAAAAGGTGAAACAAATAATCAGATTACAAAAACAACAGAAAACTACTTCTTTCCTTACCCTCTTAAAGTAGGTATCCTACCAGGTTTTTCTTCTTTGTCCTGCTTCTTTTTTCTCTCCATCTTTTGGCAGGGGCAGCTAGGTGGTGCAGTGGATAAAGCACCAGTGCAGGAGTCAGGAGGACATGAGTTCAAATCTTACCTCAGACACTCGACACTCACTAGCTGGGTAATCTTGGGCAAGTCGCTTAACCCCAATTGCCTCATCCTGGGTCATCTGCAGTCATCCTGATGAATATCTGGTCACTGGATTCAGATGGCTCTGGAGGAGAAGTGAGGCTGGTGACCTGCACAGCCCTCCCTCACTCAAAACAAAGTCAAGTGCAACTCATGTCATTATTTCTCCGATGGCATGGTCTTCTTTGGCAGCAAAGGATGAACACACACACACATCTTTTGGCAAAGGAGACACCTTTGACAATCTAATTTATTCTCCCGGCTTCAATTATCACATCTCTGGAGATGACTTTCTCTTGACCATTTTATACAATCAGCCACCTAATTTTCTTGTTATAATGATAACCTTACTAATCCTAATAATCTTATTGATTTTGCTTCTCTAATGTTTCTGTAGTCTGCCTTTGCTTTGGATTCGAATGCCCGCTGTTGTGGTCCTGGCTCTCATCACCCCTGAAGTGGACTATTTCAAAATCCTTCTGATTGGTTTCTGCAGTCTCTCACCATTCCAGTCTGTCCTATGCAAAGTTATGAGATTGGTTTTCCTAATGCATATCTCTAAAGCAGCTGGTGGTGTAGTGGTTAGAGCACTGGGTCTGGGGTCAGGAAGACCTGTGTTCAAATCTGATTTCAGACGTGTACTAACTGTGTAACCCTTGGTAAGTCACTTAATCTCTGTTTGCCTTGGGTTCCTCAAATATAAAATAGGGGTTGTAATAGCATCCTGTGGATCTAGGAGGCACAGTGGATTCAGTGTTGTGCCTGGAGTTAGGAGGACTCATCTTCCTGAGCTGTGGGACGTCACATAACCTGTTTGCCTCAGTTTCCTCATCTGTAAAAATGAGCTGGAGAATAAAATGGCAAATCATCCCAGCCTCTTTGCTAAGAAAACCCCAGATGGGGTCACGAAGCGTTGGACATGACTGAACAACAATAACGAGATACTTATTCCTTTGTTTTTTCTCTGATTACATTATCATCACTGCTGAAAAACCTTCAATGGCTCCCTATTACCTTCCTATAAAGTCCAAACACTTTAACCTGGTATTAAAAACCTTCTAAAGCTATGTACCTTCATAGCTTTACTTCTTAAATTTTGGTTCACATACAGAACTGAACTAATCACTACTCTGCAAGCATTTCCCTGTGGTTTCCCACCTCTGTGCTTTTGCTCAAGCTGTTTTCTCTTCTCCGAGTGCCTACCTCCTATCTGTGACAAAAGCCTGTTTATCCCTCCAGGTCTAGCTCAACTGCTTCTTCTCTCAAGAAGCCTTCCCTGTGGGCAAAAATGGTCCCTTTTTCTGAAGTCTCATGGTATTCTCTTAGCCTCTTAGAGGGTCTTCTATTGTAGTTATTTGGATATATATCTTATCTCCACTGCTAGATGCATCATAGAATTTAAGAGTTGGAAGACACTTCAGTGACCATTTAGTCCTACTCATACTTGAAAGGAATTCCAGAGATTCTGGTGGGGATGGTAGCTAGAATTCAGATGTCATGGTTTGGAGCCGGTATACAAAAAATGAAGTAGAAGCCTGGTTCTGGGCAAGATAGGACAAAAGGTCACCTATGAGTTCAAAATGAACCACATGTTACATACTTAACAAGTGTCATATCATCTTGTGCATGAAGACTTCCAAGAAAGTATTAGTCTGACTCTTTGTGACCCCATTTGGGGTTTTCTTGGCAGAGATACTGGAGTGGTTTGCCATTTCCTTCTCCAGCTCATTTTACAAATGAGGAAGCTGAGGCAAACAGGGTTAAGTGACTTATCTAGGGTCACACAGCTAGTAGGTATCTGAGGCTGGATTTGAACTTAAGAAGGTGAGTCTTCCTGTCACCACGTCTGGTCATCTGCACACTATGGCGTCACCTAGCAGCCCCTTCCAAGAAAGGGAAATCTACTTCCCAAAGCAGCCTATTATACTCTAATTATCATGAAATTTTTCCTGACATCATGCCAAAATTTGTGTTTTTGTTTCTGGTTCTGCTCTCCAGGGCCAAGTAGAACAAATTTAATCATCTCTTCACATAAGAGCCCTTCAGATACTTGAAGATAGCTATCGTATCTCCCCTGAGACTTCTCTTCTGTAGGAGAAACATCCCAAGTTTCTCTAACCAATCCTCATAAGAGATGGACTCAAGGCCTTTCATTATCCCAGTTGCTTTCCTTTGATCATTTTCTAGCTCATTAGCATCCTTCTAAAACTGCAAAAGTAGTACTCCAGATGAAGTCTCAAGAGGGCAGACAATGTACGGCGGGACTATGGACTACCTATTCTTGGAAGCTGGGCCTTCTGGCCCATTGCAACAGTCTCTCCGTTGGTCTTCCTATCTCAGATCTCTCCTTGCTCCAATCCATCCTTCACTCAGCTGTCAAACTGATCATCCCCAAAATCACAGGTATGACCATATTTCCCTCAATCCCCCACTTAAAAAAAAAGGTCAATAAACTCCATTGGAATAGAAATATTCTTTGCCCCCATTGCAACATCCAGATCTTGCCTCTAACACGATTACTTAGCTACTTCTCCTCCTTTGAGATTCATTCAATCCATATCTACCATACAGGCAAAATCCAGTAGGTTGTGATTATCTCCTGACCTTCAGAATACTTTCCTTCCTTCCTCAGTGAGTTCAGGGCTTAGCTCACAATATTTATTCTCTTCCTGAACTCCTGCCCTCATACTTGGGAACTTAAATATATATACTGACTCCCTTTAACTTCCAGTTCTTCAACTTGCTTATTTTCATGATTTATTCCTCCAACCCACTCAGCCACACATGAAGATATCTTTGATCTTGCCAACATCCACAAATGTACCATTCCCATGGTCCTGAACTCTCAAATTGACTTATTGGATCACAATTTGCTGGCATTTCACCTCTCTCTCTCAGCCTTGTGACCCCAAATTCTGTTCTTCAGTCACATTGTGGCCTCTGATCCCTACCCCCCTTCTCTCCCAGGCCATCACCATGGCACAAGTTATACTCTCCTCTCTATTTTAATGGCTATTGAATCAATCCAACTCTACATTGTCCTCTTCAGGCCCTTGTCTACTTATCATGTCTCCAAATTTACCCAACAAAACTTTGATGGCTCACTCCCTTCATAACTCCCCTTTCTCCTATATATGTACTGCTGAATAAAGTTGGAAAATACCATAAAACTTTTACAAATGTATGTTACATAACCTCAAAGGGACCTCACTACTGTAAGGCAGTCCTTTTACAGCCTCCTTAATCAGCTTATTATCCCACTCTCCACAGAGGTTCTGGCAAACCTTTTCATCCTTCCTCAAACCTCTCATTCCTCCTCCCTCACTCCCTCTCCCCCTGGTCCAGCTGAGAACTTTGGCTCATATTTTACTAAATGAAAATTGAGGCCCTTTGCTGAGAGTTCTCTCTTTTCTCCCCCTCCTCATGTCATGTCACTCAGATACTTTCTGCTATTATCTCTCCTCCACCTCTGTCTCACACGAAGAGATGGTCCTTCTCCTTGCCAAAGCAAATCTTTCTACTTGTGCAAGTGATTCCTTTCTATCCTGTCTTATCCAGAAGATTGCCTCCCATCATCCTCATTTTCTTACTTATCTTCTATCTCTCTATCGATTGCTTCTTTACTGCCTACCAAACTCCAATGTCTCTCCCATCGTCAAAAAAGCCTTCATTTGATCTGTCCATCTGTGCTGTCATCCCATATCTCTCCTGCATTTTGTGCTGAAATTCCTAGGGATTGTTTAAGTACCTCCATATTTTTTCTCTCACTCTCTTTTTAACTCTCTACAGTCTGGCTTCAAACCTCATCATTCAATCAAAACTGCTCCCTCTAATATTACCAATGATCTCTTAATTGCCAAATCCAATGGCCTTCTGTCAGTCCTCATCCTTCTTGTCCTCTCTACAACCTTTGACACTGTTGATCAACCTCTTCTTCATGCCCTTTCTAGGTTTTCATGATGCCACTCCTGGTTCTCTTTCTACTTATCTAACTGCTCCTTCTCAGTCTCCTTTATTGTATCTGCATCCAGGTCCCACCTGGGTGAGGGTCCCTCAGGACTCTATGGTACTCTTTCTTATCTTCTCCCTTTACACTATTTTACCTGGTGACCTCTTCAACTCCCATGAGTTTTATGATCATTTGTAAGCTGATGATTCTAAAATTTACTTAGCCAGCTCTAAATGCTCTGCTGATATCTAGCCTCAAATCCTCCAACTGCCTATTGGACATCTAGAAATGGATATTTCACAGATATCTTAAAAGGGTTGTCCTTCATTCTCGAAGAGGACTGTAATGAGACCACTATGGTAGAGTTAAGTTACAGTGTGTCTGATTGTGATTGGTCAGACCAATACGAGCTTGGAATGTTCTACTACAGGTTGGTCACAAATAGTTCATGTGAACATTTGGAGTGGATTCTCTAAATTTGTGCATCTCACACTTCTTTTGAACTACTTCAATTCTGCTTTGCTCATAGAGCACAGCACCTTCTCTGATGTGGGTATGATGCCATGCTGAGTGGTCTTGTGCCAGTGCCTCCCTTGTCACACAATCAATTCCAAAGTTCCTATGAGAGTGTCCTTATATTGCTTCTTCTGACCACCATGTGAACTCTTGCTTTGTGTCAGTTTTCCACAAAATAGTCTTTTAGGTAAGCGAATATCTGGCATTTGAACATGGCCAGCCCATTGGAGCTATGCTCTCTTAAAATCAACATATCTAAATTAGAACTCATTATATCACATCCCTCTGCCCCAAGCCTCCTTGGTTCTAAGCTTCCCTATTACTGTTGAGGCTGTCACCATCCTCAGCCACATAGGCTGGAAATCTAGGTGTCATCCTCAACTCTTCACTCTCTCTCACCCTCCAAATCCAATCTGTTGCCAAAGCTTATTGATTTTACCTTTGTAACATCTCTAGCATATGCTCCCTTCACTTCTCTGATGCTATCCCCACCTGATGCAGCCCCTTATCATCTCACAACTGTACTATCAAAATATCCTGCCCATGGGTCTAATAGCCCCATTCCTGTCCACTCAGATGTCAGTGAGCCCTGATCATGTCACTTTTCTATTCATTCAACTCCAATGGCTCTCTATCAATTCCAGGACTTAAAAAAATCCTTTGTTTTGTATCCAAAGCCTTTTATAACCTGCCCCTCACTTCCAGTCTTCTTATCCCAACCCCACTGACATGTACTGACCTTCTTGTTGTTTCTTTAACAAGACACTCCATCTCTAGACTCTGGAGATAGTCACTGAGCATCCCCATGCCCAGAAAGTTCTCCCTCCTCATCCCTGCCTCCCTTCAGATCTCATTAAATCTTACTTTAAATCTCAGCTAAAATCTTACCCTGTACAAGAAGCCTTTTACAATCCCCATTAATTCTGGAGCCTCCCCTATATTGATTACTTCCACTGTATCACCTGTACTGAGTTATTTCCATGTCTCTCCCATTAGATTGTGATCTCCTTGAGGGAAGGAATTGTCTTTTGCCTTTCTTTGTGTCCCCAGCACTTAACTCAGTGCCTGGTACATAGTAGGTGACTTAATTCTCTTAATGGCACCCAAGACCACAGTAGCTTGTTTGGCTACCACCTTACACTGCTGACTCATATTGAGCTTGCAGTCCTCTGAAACCCCCAGACCTTTTTCAAGAACAACTATGTCGCCACCATCTTGGACTTATGAAGTTGATCTTTGTACCCAAGTACTAGTTTTGACACATCCTAATTGAATTCAATTTTATTAGATTTATCTCAATGCTCCAGCCCAAAGGTTCTTAACTTTTTTATGTCATGTACTCCTTTAGCAATCTGGTGAAGCCTAGTCCCTCTTCTTTTCTCTCTTTATACTATTTCACTTGGTGATTTCTTCAGCTCTCCTGAATTTGATGATCATTTATATGCTGATGATTCTCAAATTTACTTAGCCAGCTCTAAACTCTCTGCTGAAATCCATTCTCAAATTTCCAACTGCCTATTGGACATCTCAAAATGGATGTCCCACAGCTATCTTAAACTCAGCATATCCAAATTAGAATTCATTATTTTACACCCTCTTACATACACACTCACTATTTTGTTACCTACCTTCATTTTTGAAGGAAATACTCATTTTAAGGTAGAGTTTAATGAAAATAAATATGTAATTTATTCCCATCCAAAATTCAAAGAATCCTCCTCCCCTAATTCAGACCTCCTGAGAGTCCATAAAACTGCGTTTAAGAACCTCAGCTCTAAGCCTTTAGGACATTTTTGGATGCTGTCCCCTACCTATTCTTCCCAGCTTTGTGGCATTTGAAAATCTTATGTGTGCCATCTATGTTTCTATCCAAGTCACTGGTTAAAATGTTAAAATAGCCCAGGGCAAAGCTCAGATCCTGGGGTCCCCACTGGAGACTTCTTGAGACTTGGTTAGTTAACTTGGTTGGGTCTTGCCATTCGACCAAATCTGAATCCATCAAATTGTCTAAATAATACCTGTTTATCTTCTCCATGAATTGTTTGAGAAACTTTATCCAAAGCTTTGCTAAAATATAGATAAACTACATCCATGGCATTCCTATCATCTCCTAGTTTATGAATCCTGTCAAAAAAGGAAATGAAGTTAGTCTGGTATGACCTGTGCTTGATGAAGCCAGACTGGCAGCAGTTATCACGGCTTCTCTTTTCACATATTCGCTAACCATCTCTTTAATGAATTTTCCCTAGGAATCTAAGTCAAGCTCATTAGCTTTTAGCTTATAGTTTGCAGACTCTATTTTCTTCCCTTTTAGGGGAAATTGGGACAATATTTGGAAGCTCCTCAAAGAGGGCAGGTGCTGTCCTCTTCATCTCTGTATGCTTCACAATGCCGTTCAGCAAGTTCAGCAAACATTTATTAAATACCATACAGAATATGTGTAATTAGTGACCTGCAGATCACTAATCCCCAGGCACTGGGGATAGAAAGATGAAAAACATATGGTCCTTGCCCTCAAAGAGCTTACTTCAATAGGGAAGGATGCAAAATTATATAAATAACTGTGATACTGGTGTGATAACAGGAAAATGAGAAAATCAGAGAAGGAAGATATCACTTTCAGCTAAGGGAAGGGAGGAAGAATCAGGGAAGGCTTCATGGGGGGAGGTGATACCTGAATGGGTTCTTGAAGCATCAGAAAAATTTCAACCAGTAGAGATGTGGAGCTAAGTGTGTTCCAGGCATAAGTGATTGCCTGAAGTTACTCTGGTGGGAAAAAGTAGGATTAGATTGGAGAAAAAATGCTTAACTGAATAAATGAATTCCCTTAGCTGTGTGATGCTGTGTGCCTGCCTTATTTTCCTCAGTTGTAAAATAGGGATAATAATACGTCTACCTCCGAGTGTTGTTGTAGGGATCTAGTGAGATACCATTTGTAAAACACTTAGCACAGTGTCTGACATGAAGTAGGTGCTTAGTAAATGTTTATTCCCTTTCCCTTTCCCCCCTAGTTCTGGTAGGTCAGGAACCACCTCTTCTGTGTACAGGAAGTGTACACGGCCATTGCAAAACCTCATAGAAGTGAGGGCTTCCTTTCTTCCTGATCTTTTGGAACAAGGAGGGATTGGTGGGGAGAGAAGGTGATACTCAATATGCTCAGAGAAGGGAATTCTCAGGATACTCAGAAAGACTCATCTTCCTGAGTTCAAATCTGGCCTCAGAAACTTGTTATGTGGCCCTGGGCAAGTCACGTCACTCTGTTTGCCTCAATTTCCTCATCTGTAACATGATTGAGAAGGAAATGGAAAACCACTCTAATATCTTTGCCAAAAATTTCCCAAATGGGGTCATGAAGTCAGACACAGCTGAAATGACTCAACAACAAAAACATTATGCCAAGTGGGGGCTCTGTCTACTAGAGGGGTCCCTGTCCCGAGGATGACTCCTCATATGGATCTCCAGTGGAGGAGGAAGTCCCATGAAATCTTCTCATGACAGGAAGACAAACCCAATCGATCTGCCTAGCACAGCCTGACCTGATGGAGCCAGGGGTCCAGGGTAATAACAGCTATCTGGCAAACACAGACAGGTGGTCTAGGTATGGGTGTGGGAAGCCAGAGATCCCTAAAGCTTCTTTTCTTAGAGATGGCTGCTGTAAGGGTTAAATAGCACTTAGCATTTACTCATAATAAAAGCAAATGTAAGAGAAAGCATATCCTAAGGATTTAATAAACTGCAAATGAAATTATCCCAATTCTTTTCCTAGCCAGTTGAGTTTTCAGTGATTAAGAAAATACAATTTCCTGTAATTAAATCTTAACAAGAAATGTTATTAAAAACACTCTGTCCCAGCTCCTGTAATAATTGCCTGCTCCCCTAGAACAGTAAACAGAATTAGACTTTGCAACGTACATGCTAATCCATGTGTCATTTTGATCAAATTTGTACTAATAACCTGTCTTCTTATTCTGAGAGTGGGAAGGAGGGCAGAAGAGAGCTGGGCCCAGAGGAAGGTGGAAGAGACACTTGGAGGCAGGTGTGGGAGGGATCTCTTTAGCAAGACAGGGATTGGCCCTAGGAGATGGAAGAGTTTCTGGTACTGGTAGCAGTGGTGGGGAGAGCCTGGGGATTCTTCTAGAACCGTGGCTGATGCTTTGAATGAGATTCAGCTTATTTTCTCCATCTCCACTGAGATCAGGATAAGAAGAATTGGCCTGAAATTTCAGGAGGAAGGACTGAGGTTACACAGCAGGGAGAACTTAATTGTCAGGAGCAGGAGCTTGGATAAACAGAGAAGGCTGTGTATTGGAGTTAAATACTTCAGCAGATTCATCATCACCTCACTGGTGTTGACATTTGATACACTCAGTACATTCATGCTTTTGTATCTAATCCATGTATGCCCTTTCATAATTCCATAATTTTGGGTTCAGAAGTTGTTGTTCAGTCATTCAGCAGTGTCCGACTCTTTGTGACAACATTTGGGCTTTTTTTTCCTTGGCAAAGATACTGGAGTGGTTTGTCATTTCTTTCTCCAGCTCATTTTACATATAAGGACACTGAGGCCAACAGGGTTAAGTGACTTGCCCTGGGGTTAAGCAGCTAGTAATTCTCAGAGGTGGAATTTCAACCCAGGTCTTCTGATTCTAGCAATGCTCCTTCTCCTGTGTCACTGTATCTCATTGGAGAGTGTTGTTTCCCCTAATAGAATATAAAATCTTTGAAGGCAGGAATCCTTCCTTCCTTCCTTTCTTCCTTCCTTCCTTCCTTCCTTCCTTCCTTCCTTCCTTCCTTCCTTCCTTCCTTCCTTCCTTCCTTCCTTCCTTCCTTCCTTCCTTCCTTCCTCTCTCCCTCCCTTCCTCCCTCCCTTCCCTTCCTTTTCTCCCTCCCTTCTTCTCTTCCTTCCTTCCTCCCTTTCTTCCTCCCTCCCTCCCTCCTGACTCAGTACCTGGAACACAGTAGGTATTTAATAAATGCTGATTGGTTGATTGGACAGGGGAGGAGGTGGCGGCTATGACTTCCAGAGTCATCTTGCTGACACCAGCCCTTCTCCTGCTGGGCTCTGCCATTTATTCCATTCTCCTCCAAAGACAACTAACCGCTTAGTTCTTAGAATTACCCATCGCTGACACATAGATACGCATGAGTCCCAATCTGTTTCTCTCTCCATTTCTCTAATTAACTCTTTTAATTAAATCCAATCAGGAAAGGAGGTGACTGCCTCTGTTGTGTAAAGGCCAAGGTCAGAACCATGTCATCCTGACCCAGGTGGTCCTCCTCGGATGACCCCATTTCCCTGCCCCCCCCCCCCGTCCATTCTGTCAAACTCAAGTCAGAGCAGACGCCAGGAGCAACATCACTCTAGGAGGGGAGAGTCTGTGAAAACTTCTCATCAGTTCCAGGTAATCAATATGTATTTGTTGAAGACCTGTTATGGGCCCAACATAGTCCTAGACACTTTGGAGGGGATCAATATCTAAAATAAACTCACCAGCTTTACTCCCCAATCCTCCAAACCTATCTATCTCTCCGAATTTATCTCCCCTGTCCTTCCTTTCATATATCTCTCCCCGCATTCCTGCTTTTATACATGGTATCATTTCCCTCTATCAGTCAGACTCATAAAAATTTAGATCAAAAGGGACCTTTTCAGATTATCTCTTTTCTAATTATAATTAATTTTAGTGCTATTATTACAGATCAAGCAATATATATATATATGAGTAATAATGTTTAAAGAGAAGTAAATTGAAATGTGTTGGGCATATTGTGATTTTTAAAAAGTTTTATTGATGCTTTTATATTTTTTACATCATTTCTAGATCTCCCTCTCCCTCCTCCTCTCCCCTAACTGAATACTCCATGGTAACAAAGGAAAAGTGTTAGATGGAAAAACATTTGAGACAGTGACTTCTCTCTGACAATGTATGCAGCATTTTGCCCCTGTAGTTGTCCTGTCTCTGCCAAGAGAACAGAGAGAGGTTTCATTATTTGTTTCCTGAGATCTATACTAGTTTTTACATTTAGCCATCTTTTGTCTTCTTTTTAGCATTCTTTTCATATTATTGTCACCATTACGAATGTTTTCCTTTCATTTCTACTTCTTTCACTATTTGTTTTAATTCTTAAATTCAATTCTTTTTCTTTAATTGAAGATTCACCTTCTCTCCCTCCCACCTCCTCTTCCTTCTCCCTACCTCTATGGAGAAAGCAAGAAAAACAAAATCCTCCATTGTTGTGTTCAGTCATGTCTGACTTTTTGTGACCCCACTTGGGGTTTTCTTGGCAAAGATACTGGGATAGTTTGTCACTTCCTTCTCTAGCTCGTTTTACAGATGAAGAAACCAAGACAAACAGGGTTAAGTGACTTGCCCAGGGTCACACAGCTAGCAAGTGTCTGAGATTTGAACTCATGAAGATGAGTCCAGGTCCTGCATGCTCTATCCATTGCATCACCTACCTGCCTAAATCCTCCATTACAAACATATATAATTGAGCAAAACAAATTCCTGCATTGTCCATGTCAAGAATGTCTCAAACTGCATTGTTAAGTTCTTTATCTCTCTATTAGGAGGTGGATATCTACATTATTAGAGGCCAGGCTCCCTTAAGGCTAAATCCAATCTGGACCACATGTCTGGGTACAGAGTTAAAAGAGACCCTTTAATGGAGAAGGGAATGGGTGCAGGACACCATTCCCAGTAGTTTCTTATTGTCAAAAGTTTTTATCTGTATGCCCAAAGGGCTGTAAAAATGCGTATATCCTTTGACCCAGCAATGCCATGTTTAGGTCTGTGTCTCAAAGGGATCATATAAATGAGAAAAGGACCCACATGTACAAAAATATTTATAGCAGGTCTTTTTATAATGGCAAAGAACTGGAAATTGAGGGGATGCCCATCAGTTGGGGAAAGTCTGAACAAGTTGTGTTATATGAATGTAATGGAATACTATTGTGCTATAAGAAATGATGAGCAAACAGACTTCAGAAAAACCTGGAAAGACTTGAATGAACTGATGCTGAGCGAAGTGAGCAGAACCAGGAGAACACTGTACACAGTAACAGCCACAGTGTGTGATGAGTGACTTTCATAGACTTGACTCTTCTCAGCAATGCAAGGATCTAAACCAACTCCAAAGGACTCGTGACCCATCATCTTTCCACATCCAGAAAAAGACCTGTGGAGTCGGAATGCAGATTGGGACATATTATTTGCTCTCTCTTTCCTTCTCTCTTTTCTCCTTCTTTTGTTTCTTGGTTTTCATGATTTTCATCTATTCTAATTCTTCTTTACAACATGATTGATGTGAAAATAGGTTCAATATGAATGTATATGTAGAACCTATATCAAATTACATGCCATCCATGGGGGGAGGGGAGAGATGAGGAAAAACTGGAACTCAAAATCTTATGGAAGTGAATGCTGAAAACTAAAAATAAATAAATAAATAAAATTTTAAAAAGGAAGACATCTCTTTCTTTCTGATGCAGACTAAATCTAAAAATTTAAATGTATTTTTTCTTCCCTTTGGGCAGTGCAATAAAGTTAATTCGCTTATGTCTTGCTAGTTGTATGACGTGCTAGACTCTCATTAAATGTGAGGTTTTTTTTTTTAAAAAAAGTCTTTTATCTGAGGGCTAGAACTTGTTGGATAGTAGGGAGGCCATGAAATGGATGGAAGGAAGAAGAATTTCCAATATTCATCACTTACTACATTACTACACTGTAAGAGTCTATTAAATTCATGTTAACAAATGCCTTTTCATTCATTCATTCATTCATTCACCTCATTTTGTTTAGACATTTCCCAGTAAATGGATACACACTTGATTTCCAGTTCTTTACTACTATAAAATATGTTGTTGTGAATATTTTGATACCTATAAGACTGTTGTCTCTCTTTAGCCTCCCTGAGAACTGATGCCCAGGGATGGGATTGATGGCACAAAGTTTATAAACAGTTTAGTCATTTTTCTTGTATAATTCCAAATTTCTTCTCAGAATCCTTGTCATTCAAGAAACTCAGTCTTCAAAAGGCCAATGATTTGCCCCCTATCCATGGTGCTGGGCTTCTGACCCAGGTGTTGTGATTCCACAACATTTATTTTTTCATGATTTTATCCTTATTCACCATTCTTTCGTCTCTCACTCTCCCTCCACATCTACTAAGTCCTACTTGTTCTCCCTTCATAATATATCTTATATCCTGCCTTCCTTTCCAAACTTGCTGCCCCTACTTCTCTCTGGTATGGTTTAATTCCTCACTGCCTTTTCCCTGGGACAATAAAAAACTGCTGGGAATAGGATCCTGCACTCACTCTTTCTCCTTTTAGAAGTCCCTCTCCACTCTATGCCCAGGCATGTGGTCTTGAGAGAGCCTGGCCTCCAACAAGCAGGGGACCGAGTTCCCTCTTTTCAAACTCTTTAAAAGTAATATTTTATTTTTTCCAAGTTGCATGTAAAAACAATTTTAACATTAATTTTTAAAAAAATTAAGCTCCAAATTCTTTCCCTTTCTCCCTCCCTTCCTGTCTCTCTGAGATGGTAAGCAATTTGCTATAGGTTATACACATGCAATCGTGCAAAATGTATTTTCACATTAGTTATGTTGTTTCACACTCTTTAGCATCATTAAACTCTATCACCCCAGTGCCCCAGGGAAAAATTATTTAATATAAGGATTTAGGCTCATATCAAGGTCTCCCCAAAGCAAGATTAAAAAGGTATTTAATGTACATCATGAATCAGGAATGGGAGAGATATTTGTTTCCTATACACAAAAATTCTAGTAGATGGGAAAAAGTTCTCTGCATACATTGATAAGATTTTTAAAAACATGATTCAGTAATAACTAATAACTACAGTTATGTTCTCTCAGAAAGCTGATACTTAAAGTATCACCAAAACATAAAGCAGTAAATATCTTTTTAAAAATATCTCTATGATCAGTATTCTCTTCCCTTCAGGCTACAGACCCGGTCAGGATTGATTTAAGCCCCTTCATGAGAGGGGATGGGGAAGGCATTTTCCTTTATTCTTTTTTAAATATTTTATTTTCCCCCAATTCCATGTAAAAACAATTCTCGGCATTCATTTGAAAAACTGAGTTCCAAATTCTCTCTCTCCCTCCCCACCCTCCTCATTGAGAAGACAAGTAACTCAATATAGGTTATATATGTGTAATCATGCAAGGCATATTTCCGTATTAGTCTTGTTGTAAAAGAAAACAAGATTAAAAACCCAAGAAAAATAAGAAAAAGTTTAAAAAGTATGCTTCAATCTATATTCAGACACCAACAGTTATTTCTCTAGGAATGGATAGCATTTTTCATAAGTCCTTCAGAGTTGTCTTAGAGCATTGTAGTGCTGAGAATAGCTAAGTCATTCACAGTTGATCATCTCACTATATTGCTGTTACTATGTACAATGTTCTCCTCGTTCTACTCATTTCACTTTACATCAGTTTATGTAAGTCTCTCCACGTTTTTCTGAGAGCATCTAGCTCATTATTTCATAGATTACAATAGTATTCAATCACAATCTTATAACATAAATTGTTTAGCCATTGCCTAATTGATAGGCATCCCCTCAATTTCCAAGTCTTTGCCAACAAAAAATAGCTACTATAAATATTTGGGCATAGCTCCAAATGGTTCTACATAATGATTGAATCAGTTCTGAACTTCATCAACAATGCATTAGTGTCTCAATTTTCCCACATCTCTTCTAACATTTATCATTCTCCTTTTCTGTCCTTTTAGCCAATCTAATAAGTATAAGGTAGTACCTCAATATTATTTTAATTTGCATTTCTCCAATCAATGATGATTTAGAGCATTTTTTCATTTGGTTATATATAGTTTATTATTCTTTTTGAAAATTACTTCATATTTTTTATCATTTGCCAATTGGGGAATGGCTCTTATTTTTAAAATTTGACTCATTTCTCTATATATTTGAGTGCTGAGGTCTTTATCAGAGAAATTTGCTTCAAAATTTTTTTCACAGTTGTGATTGCTAACTGTATTTTCATTCATTCTGTTCCCCCTTTTTATTCTATTCTCTCTCTCTCCTTTCACCCTCTCCCTCCTCAAAAGTGTTTTGCTTCTGACTATTGTCTCTCCCAATCCACCTTCCCTTTTATGAGCACTGCCCTTTTCCTTTTGCCTTCCCTTCCTGCTTTCTTGTAGGGTAAGATAGATTTCTATACCCAACTGAGTATGTATGTTACTCCCTCTTTGAGTCAATTCTTAAGAGAGTAAGGTTCAAGTATTTCATGCCACCTCCCCAATCTTCCCCTTCACTGTAATGGCTCTTTCTTGCCTCTTTCATATGAGATAATTTACCCCATTCTACTTCTCCCTTTTCTTTTCACCCAGGGAATTCCTTTCTCACCTCTTAATTTTATTTTTTAAAGATATCATCCCATCAAATTTAACTCATACCTGTGCCCTCTGTCTATATATACCCCTTGTAACTGACCTAGTAATGAGAAAGTTCTTATGAGTTACAAGTATCAGCTTCCTATGTGGGAATGTAAACAGTTTAACCTTATTAAATCCCTTATGATTTCTCTTTTCTGTTTATTTTTTTTTTTTTTATGTTTCTCTTGAGTCTTGTATTGAAAGTCAAATTTTCTGTTCAGCTCTGGTCTTTTCATCAAGAATGCTTGAAAGTCCTCTATTTCATTGAATATATATTTTTTCCCTTGAAGGATTATACTCAATATTGCTGGGTGGATGATTCTTGGTTGTAATCCTAGCTCCTTTTCCCTCCAGAACATCATATTCCAAACCCTTGGATCCTTTAATGCAGAAACTGCTAAATTTTATGTTATCTTCACTGTGGCTCCACAATATGTAAATTGTTTTTTTCTGACTGGCTTGCTTACTTTCTCCCTAGGAGTGGTGGAATTTGGTTATAATATTCCTGGGAATTTTTATTTTGGGATCTCTTTCAGGAGGTGATCAGTGGATTATTTTAATATCTGTTTTACCCTCTAGTTCTAGAATATCAGGGCAGTTTTCCTGGATGATTTCCTGAAAGATATGTCTGAACTCTTTTTTGATAGTGGTTTTCAGGTAGTCCAATAGTTTTTAAATTATCTCTCCTGAATCTCTTTTACAGATCAGTTGTTTCTTTAATAAGATATCTTCTATTTTTTCATTATTTTGGGGTTTTTCTTGTTTATTGATGTCTCATAAAGTCATTAGCTTCCCCTTGCTCAATTCTACTTTTTAAAGAATTATTTTCTTCAGTGAGGTTTTGTACCTCCTTTTCCATTTGAACAATTCTATTTTTTAATGGGTTCTTTTCTTCAGTAAATTTTTGTACCCCTTTTTCCCTTTAGTCAATTCTACTTTTCAAGGCATTTTTTTCCTCACTGGATTTTTATATCTCTTTTACCATTTGGCCTATTCTGTTTTTTAAGGTGTTATCTTCTTCAGTATTTTTGTGCCTCCTTTACCAAGCTGTTGACTCTTTTTTCATAATTTTATTGCATCACTTTCATTTTTTCTTCCTAATTTTTCTTCTACTTCTCTTACTTGATTTTTAAAATCCTTTTTGAGCTTGTCTATCCTCCGAGATATTTTACGCCAAGGCTTTGAATGTAGGAATTTTGACTTTGCTGTCTTCTGAGTGTGTTTTGGTATTTCATAGTAACTTTCTATGGTCAGAATTTTTTCCTTTTGTTTGCTCATTTTCCACCCTATTTCTTGACTTTTAACTTTTTGCTACTGGGACTCTGCTTCCAGGGTGCACTGTCCCAAGCTTCAAGGGTTTTGTGCAGCTGTTTTCAGAGATACTTCTAGGGACCTTTAAGTTTTCAGTTTTTCCAAGATATGTTCTAAGGAGAAGTATGGTTACTAGTCTTTTGGCCTGTGCGCTGGTCTGTGGGAATGATGACTATAAGTGCTCTTTTCTGCTCTGAAACTGTGATGAGTGTCCCTCCTCCTTTATAGCCACAAACTCTGTTGTGCCAATGCTCCTCCTCATCCTGGGACTGCCATCCAGGAATGTAACCTGGATCTTAGTACGGGAAAAGCAAAGGGTCCTGTCCCCAGTGCCAGGAGACAGAACTTCTCATCAATTGTTCAACCCCCTTACTGTCTGTAAGCTGAGAGCTCCGGAAGCAGCCACTGCAGCAGCTGATTCATTGACTCCCAAGTCCTGCTCCTGGTTTGCTGGAGCCTGGTCTGTGCTTGGACTAGATGGTGCTCTATTCTCACCCAGATGTGACAGGTCCTTCTTGCCAAACTTTTAAGTTGTCTTGGGCTGGGAAATTGTTTCACTGAATCCTTTTGTGGGTTCTGTTGCTCCAGGATTTGTTTTAGAAAATTATTTAAAGATCTTTGGAGGGGTTTGGGGGAGAGCACAGGCAAGTCCCTGCCTTCTCTCTGCCATTTTGACTCTCCCCCCCACCCCAGCTTTCTTTATTCTTGCCCAGATCATCATGCAGCTGAGAGCACATGGCATCTAAAGCACATCTTTCTTTTGAAAGCCTTTGACTTACCTGGACCAGGTAAGATCCTGTCCTGAAAGTGCTTACAGATAAAATATAGATATAAATATTATGATGCCAAATAGAACAAATCAAAAGTAAGGTGCTAATAAAATTCTATGAAGAACAGGAGAAGGGAGAGACCAGTTTCAGCTGGGGTGATCTGAGAAAGCTTCATGATGGACACATAATTAAAGTCAGGCTTTGAAAGATGAGTAAAATGTTGACAGGCAAAGAGTGGGGATGGGATGAAGGGAGTTCTGGGATTGGGAGGAAAAGTGTAAACAATAAAACAGAGACAAAAAAAATACAGGGGTGTATTTCAAAGGAGAGATCTCCAAGTGTGACAGGGGAGACCAGACACAGAGACAAGAATTGAACTGACTATATGGGAATGGAGCTGCATGAAAACCTAGTTCAATGGAGGCATGAGGAGTATAGCAAAAAGATATCAGGAGACAAGTCTGGAAGAGTAGGCTGGTCACAGCTTGTCCAGGGCCTGGCATACCAGACTCAGAAATCTGGATTTTATAGATAGCTAATGGAGAGTTATTGAAAACGTTTTTTTAAATAGAGGAGTGATATTTCAGAGACATATATTAGAAAAATCACTGTCAGCCACAAGAAAGTATACCTAACTAGGTGGCAGAGTGAATAGAGTGCAGGGCTGGGAATCAAGAAGACTCATCTTCCTGAGTTCAAATCTGGCCTCCGACACTTACTAGCTGTGTGACCCTGGGCAAGTCACTTCACCCCGTTTGTCTCAGTTTCCTCATCTGTAAAATGAGTTGGAGAGAGAAATGGCAAACCACTCCAGTCTTTTTGCCAAGAAAACCCCCAAAAGGGTTCATGAAGAGTCAGATATAACTGAAATGACTGATGAATGACAAGACTAGGAGAGACATTCAAGGTACATTTCTGTATCTTGTTCACAAGGATTTCAGGAGAACCTTTGTCAGACAGTCCTTTGAAATTCAGTTGCTGGGGCAGTTAGGTAGTTCAGTGTCTAGAGTATCAGCCCTGGAGTCAGGAGGACCTGAGTTCAAATCCAGACACTTGACACTTAGTAGCTGTGTGACCTTGGGCAAGTCACTTAACCCCAATTTTGCCTTGCCTGCCCCACTCCAAAAAAAAAAAAAAAATCAGTTGCTGTCCTGTGTAGAGAACTTTTCTAGTTAAAAAAAAAAAGGAAATTATTTGAACATAAGCTTCACTCTTGGGAAGTTCTCAGTTTGATAGAGGAAGCAAAAAAAAGGGGGAGGAGTCATAATGGAAAGAACACTGTATTTCTAGGAAAGTGATGGAAAGAGCACTTTTGGCGGTTTGGAGTTCAAATCCTACCTTTGCTATTTACAACCTGTGACTTTGGGCAAGTTGCTCAACCTCTCCTGGCCTCAGTTTCTTTATCTGTAGGCTGAAAGGGTTAGACTAGATGACTTCTAGTACCCCCTCAAGTTCTAGATTTATGATCCTGTGAACTATGGGTCAGAAGAACTGAATTAGATTCCTAGCTTTCCATTTACTGGTCCCATGATTTTAAGGAAGTTTGTTGTTCAGTTGTTTTCAGCTATGTCTGACTCTTGTGTGACCCCATTTGGAATTTTCTTGGCAAAGATACTGGGGTGGTTTGCTATTTTTTTCTCCAGCTCATTTTACAGATGAGGAAACTGAGGCCAACAGGGTGAAGTGACTTGCACAGGGTCACAGAGCTAGTAAGTGTCTGAGGCTAGATTTGAACTCAGGAAGGTATCTTCCTGATTCCACTGTACCACCTACCTGTCCCTTGAGGAAATTATTTTTTATCTATGGACCTCAATTTTATCCCTTATAAAATAAGGAGTCTGGATGAGATCATAATCCCATGTTCCTAGTTCTGGCACTGGGTGATTCTAAGAAAGTCACATGACCTTCATTACACGAATGAAATAAAAGCTTTTTCATACATTTATTTCTTGGCTACAGGTCATATAGTCTGAAATCTTCTTATTTTACATGTGAGAAATTTTAGACCCAGAGAGAGAGAAGAGACTTGTCCAAGAGCACTCACAGAGTTAATGGCAAAACACAATTCTCCTTCCTCAGGGAGATCTGAATGGGATAGAGGAGACAAGACAAAGATGTAAGGACTGATGAGGGGAGGGGGGAGGAGGGATGGGGACAAAATTGCCAATAGCCATGCTGTCAGGCTACTGGGGCTACTCAGAGCTGAGTGCTGTGAAGCAAGAAAGCTCCCCAGAGGAATCCAAAAAACTTGGAAGGAGGAAGGGGCCCCTGGTAGAGAACCCTCTAAGCTCCCTAAGCCACATACTTTCCCCCTCTGATGAAGCTCTGGTTCACACCATCTGTTTTCTTTTGGCAACTGTGCTTTCCAGGGAGATATAAGATTGGGGGCTGGGGAGGGAGCATTTCTCAGCCTGGTGTGTGTGTATGTGTGTGTGTGTATGTGTGTGTGTGTGTGTGTGTGTGTGTGTGTGTGTGTGTGTGTGTGTGTGTGTACACATACCTGTATATGCAAGCTGAGAGAGAGAAAGGATGCCAGGAGCTTTGGGCTGGAGAGAACAGTGACCACCTCCTCTCTCCTTCCAGACCGTCTCTTACTCTGATCTCCTCTTTCCTTGGCTGGAGGGAAGGTGTGGGGAATGTGGAGGGGAGGTGAGGAAGGGACTGAAGTTGTTAGCTTTCCATGGGGAAATTGACTAAACAAGGCCTGTGTCAGTTCCCTGACAACTTCCAGCCAAACCTGGAATCATCCTGACAGTCACCAGGCTGCCTTGTCCCTTCACCTGAGTACTCATTTTTGCAAGTGGTAATTGGTTGTAGCTGTCTCATTGCCAGGTTGTCAGTCTCAAGGTCTGGGGAGTATATGGCAAGCCGAATGGAGGAGTGGGGGGCGGGGTTCATGTGGACACACTTGTGTGAAAGGGTTTATAGGTGTGCATACATGTATACATGCACACATGGATGTAGGGTGGCGATGAGGAGATGGTTGGGGAGGATTGGGGGGATGATTGACAGAGATAACAATAGAAACAGACTTTTTTGGAGCCAGAAAACCACAGCTGGAGGGCACATGTTGGGGTGTTAGGAGATGGGGTGTGGGGAGGGGTAGGGAAGATGGGTCAGCATAGGATGCTACCATCAGAGCAAAATTAGACTTATCTTAGAATGTTAGGATCAGAGACCATAAGGAACATAAGAGACCACCTGTTTCGAACGTTTCTTTTCCTCCCTTTCCATTCTGAGACCAGCCCATTGTCTATTTACAGCTCTCATCTGAGACCCACCATATACGTTTGACTCAAAGGGTTGGAAAGACTTTTGGAGACATGAAGAACCTCTAGGCCTTACCATCTGCCACTTCAGATGCTGGCACTTCCATAACCAAGATACCTGTAAGTGTTGCCAATGGATGATCAAAACCCAGCCAAATAACCCATTACTGCACCTTTAAAATCTGAAGACCTGAATTTTAATCTCGCCTCAGATAGCTTATTAGCTATGTGACCTGGACAAGTCACTTAGCCTCTGTTTGCCTCAGTTTTCTTAACTGTAAAGTGGGGATAATAATAGCACCTACCTCCTAGGGTTGTTAAGAGGATAAAATGAGACAAAGATTGTTAAGTGCTTTGCAAACCCTAATGTGCTAGCTGTGTGTTGTCCCTCCCATTTAAGAGTGTGAGCTCCTTGAGAGTGGAGACAGTCTCATTTTGTTTTGTCTAGGGTTTTTTTCTATTTGTATCCCTAACACTTAGAATAATTCTTGAAACCTGGTAAGAGACTTTTTTTTTCATTCATTCATTCATACATTGGCTTTTAGGTTATCTAACCTTAAAGCTTTTTATTTTACAAGTGAGGAAATTTACCTCAGGGATGAAAGAGACCTTGTCTAAGTCACTTCTCTCTCAGATCCTCAGTTTCCTACTCTATAGGATGAAATCATCATACTGTATGGTCTCTGAGGTTCTTTCCAGCCCTGGAATTTCTAGGATTCAGTTTCTTTTTCTCACCTATATCAGCAAGGATAACTCTCTTTCCAGTGTGAGACTTCTTGCAATGTATGAGCCAAGCTTGTGGACAAGAAGGAACATGTCCCTCATCAGAGCTGGCCATCCTCCTCCCTCAGTCAGAAGGTCCAGAGGCTCAGACAACTGCTCCTATGTCTTCCCTGAAAAGAGCAGACCGGGCAGGTTCCCGTCCTTGCCTAGGGGTGCATGGCCCCATGACGTTCTGGCAATAAAAGAGTTCCAGTAGGTGGTCTGCCCTGTGGTTCTCTCTACCTTCCAATCATGACGTCCTAAGGAGGGAGGAGAATGCCCTCTTTCACAGCAATGCCTAGAATGGAAGCCTGGCTACTGGGTTACTTAGATCTCTGACAGCCTTGGAGTGCTTGATCCCCAAATCATCAGTCTCTAACCTGCTTCAGGTTTGTAGACTATTTTACCATGGTGTGAAGACTATTAAGGTACAGAAAGAGAAGTCAAAGGGAAATGATTTAATCAAGAATCCAACCCAGTACAGCTGTGGATGGGTTTTATTATTCTGAAAAAAAAATTCAAATTATGCTAAGAAAGTGACCAATGTATGCTTGGTACATACTCAAAAAGCAAGACAGAGAGAGAGGGAGAGGGAGAGGGAGAGAGAGAGAGAGAGAGACAGAGAGAGAGAGAGACAGAGAGAGAGAGAGAGACAGAGAGAAAGAGAGAGAGAGAGAGAGAGAGAGAGAGAGAGAGAGAGACAGAGAGAGACAGAGACAGAGACAGAGAGACAGAGACAGAGACAGAGACAGAGACAGAGCCAGAGACAGAGACAGAGAGGGGGAGGAGGAGAAAGAGAGAAATGTCATTGTCCAGGAATATTATTGGGCTGTAAGAAATGAATACGATGGAAGGGTAGAATGAATGTGAAGGTTTCCAAGAAGCATTGGAAGATTTATATAAACTGGTTCAGAATGAAGTAAAAAGAGTTAGGAAAACTATATATGATAAATGACAATCACAAATCCATCAATAAACATTTATTAAGTACCTACTATGTGCCAGGCACTGTGGTAAGCACTGAGGATACAAAAAGAGGCAAAAGATCAGTCTCTGCCTTCCAGGAGCTTGCAATAGAATGTGGGAGGTAACAAGCAAATAGTTATATACAAAGCAAGTTTTACACAGGATAAATAGGACATAATCAACAGAGAGGAACCACTAGAATTAAAAGGGACTTCAGAAGGCTTTCGGTAGAAGGTAGGATTTTAGCTGAGGCATAAAGGAAACCAGGGAACTTAGTATTTATTCAGAGCAGAGGAGAGATTACTCCAGGCATGGGGCATAGCCAGAGAGAATGCCTCAAACCAAGACATGGAGTGTTTTGTCTCTGGGCAGCTGGGAAGCCAGGGTCACTGGATCAAAGAGGACGTGTTGGGGATTAAGGAGTAAAAGTCTAGAATGTAGGAGGGCTAGGTCTTGAAGAGCTTTGAATGCCAAACAAAGTACTTTGTATTTGATCCTGGAGGCAATAGGAAGTCCCTGGAATTTATTGAGTAGGAGGGAGGAACGGTTGGATCTTCATCTGAAGAAAATCACATTAGTGACTAAATGTAGGATAGATTAAAATGGGGACAGACTTGAGGCAGGCTGACCCATCAGCTGGATATTGCAATAATATAGGCCTGTGCTGGAGTGATGGCAGTATCAGAGGAGAGAAGGGGGTGGGAAAGAATAATGAAGCCCAACATTGTGGAACTATAATATTGATGCTTGGCTCCAAAGAAGAGAAAATGTACCTTTCTCTGCAGAAGTGGGAGACAATGGGTAAGCGACATTGCATAGGCTATCGGACTCTGTTCTGGTGGTCAGATTTGCTTAAACAGCTTTTTTTTTTTCTCCTTTCTTTCTAAAAATTTGTTATAAGAAATGGCTCTCTAGAGAATAGAGAGAGAAAGAATATATTTAGAAATGGAGGGGATGTAAAAACAAAAGATAGAAATAAAATTTTTAAAAGAATCTGACCGGGCTCTGCTAAACATCCAAGGGCAGGTTTGAGAACCAGCATGGGAAGGTGGGAAAGATCCCAGAACTAGGAGATGGGGATACTCAGGGTTTCCTTCTGGTTCTGACACTTACTGTGTGATTATGAGTAATTTTTTCTCTTTGAACCTGCATTCCCTTACCTCTAAAACAAAGATTTGAACTAGAAGGTCCCAAGATTCCCTGCCCCCCTCTTCCCCCCTCCCCTGTGCCTCCCACCTTCCCACCCCCCATCCCAGCCTTACAATAACAAATCTGTTTTTTTCCTACAAGGTCTCTGGGTTGGGACTCTGGCAAGCCGGGTTCTAGCCTGGTTTTTGCCACTAATGATGAGGTTTAGAGTTGGGAGAGCTGGTTCAGGTGTGAAAGAATTCACTTAGTCTTTCTCTTTTAGCCAATGGGAGCTTTTTATTTTACATGAAAAAGCATTACTGGCCTCCTTAGCCAGAAAGCTAAGTGAGGCCCTTATATTTGGGGGGAGTTATGCTTACATAGAGGTTTCAGAGTGATGATGTACTTTTAGAGGCTTTTACAGAGGTTAAAGATGAAAGACAAGGCAGGATGACAATGGATGAGGGAGACAAAGGGAATTCTTTATGGTTTAAGGGTTTAAGGACTGGGCAAGAGGGAGCAGATTAAAAATTAGAGGACCTGGGGAACATAGGGTGAGAGACATAAGCAATTCTTTTGGTACAGGTTCAAGATGAGAGAGGAAGTACTTTAGGGCATCATTACAAAATAAACTAGGGGCTTCACAAAGTACTGGAAAGACAACTCTTAAACCTTAGGGCATCATTTGCATCCTCATCCATCATATGACAGTGGGCAGGTCCCTTCCCCTCCTCTGGGTCTCAGTTTCCTCCCCAACACATATTAGGCAGGTCTGACAATATCAAATTGTTCTACCTCTCCTTCTAATTGAGTTCATACAAGGCTGTCTCCTTCTGTGGAGACCTGTCTGACTGTTCCAGACACCTTTTGTTTCTGTTTTTCTTTGTTCTCAAAGAGGACCAAGACATTAGGAAGGTGATGCCAAGACTTACAAGTGAACTGGATTTAAGTGAGGGAGGGTTATCCAAGATTACCAGCCTCACTTTCTCCTCTGGAGTCATCTGGGCCCACTCTGGATGAGTGGAGATGGCTCTGCAGACACTTTTTAGAATTCAAATGAAGACTGCTCTTCTGTAACTTCTTAACATCTCTATAGCTGATTGATATTGCTCTCCCTGGCTGTGACAGCTTGAACTTTCTGGACTCTTCTTCCCTGGGTTCCACAAGCAAGGGTCAACTCAACAAATACCACTCTGAGCTTTTCACCCTTACTGCCTTCCAGGGCTCTTGGGAAAACTCTTTGTCTTAAGCTGGATTTCTCTTCCTCTATGACCTTATGGTCCCTTTCTCTCTTGGTTCACTTGTTCTGCCTGCAGTCAGGAAGACTCATCTTTGTGAGTTCAAATCTGGCCTAGACACTTACTAGCTGTGTAACCCTGGACAAATAGCCACTTCACCCTGTTTGCCTCAGTTTCCTGTAGTGGTTATGTCTGACTCCTCATGACCCCATCTGGGGTTTTCTTGGCAAAGATACCTGAGTGGTTTGCCAGTTCCTTCTCTAGCTCAGGAAAGCACCAGACATGAAACCCTGACTATCCCCTTCTCTTGGACTAGGATCTTTCCCACCTCCCCATGCTGGTTTTCAAACTGAATTTGGATGTTTAGCAGAGCCAGGTTGGATTCTTTTAAAATTTTTATTGCTGTCTCTTGTTTTTACACCTTCTTCATTTCTAAATATCTGCTTTCTCTTTCTGTTCCCTGAACAGCCATTCCTTACAACAAATGTTTAGAAAGATAAGACACCCCCTCCCCCCAAAAAAACTGTTCAAGAAAACATTACCACAACAGAGTCTGATGGCATATCAAACTTCGGAAACTGAGGCAAACAGGGTTAAGTGACTTGCCCAAGGTCACACAGTAAGTATCTGAGGCCAGATTTAAACAAAGAAAGATGAGTCTTCCTAACTCCAAGTCAGGCACTCTATCCACTGTGCCACCTAGCTGCCCAGTTAGCAGGCAAGTAATTTCTTTCCAGTGTAGTGAGGGAGGGGCATGGGCTTCCCGTCCTCTCAACTCAGTTGAAATAATTGCAGAAAAGAGTAGACAATAGAGGTAGGGAGGTATAGTTCAAGTATGTTTAATAGCAGGTAAAAATATGTAGTGTAGGTACTACACACTTTTAAGTTTAATCTGCATTATTAATGTTTTCTTAATCACTTTAAGTCTAGACAACCAACAAAACAATAGCCTTGGGGTTTTTTTTGTTTTTTTTTTTGCTGATTTCTGAGGTGTAAATGATCACACTGAATATTTAAAATCAGCTTGACGGTTAGAGCTGACTCCAGCACATCCCTGGTGTAGGAGACATCTCATTCAGGAGAGGAAAGATCAGGGGTGGAGGAAGGAGGGAAATGGAGATGGAGATGGAGAAGGAGAGAGTGAGAAATGGAGAGAAGGAAGGGAGAAGAAAGGAGGGAGGAAAGAAGGTAAACAGAAAGACATGGAAGGAGGGAAGGAAGAGAGGGAGAAAAGCGAAGAAAGACACAGAGATAGAGAAAAGAGAAGAAAAAAGAAAAGGAGGAGAGGGAGGGAGACAGAGAGGAAGGGAGGGGAAGAGAGAGAAGGAGGAGAGAGGCAGAGAAGAGAGAGAAAGGGAGGGAAGGGGAAGAGGGAGAGGAACAGAGACATGGAGGGAGGGAAGGAAGGAGGAAGAGACACACAGAGAGAATGGAAGGGAGAGAAGGAAACAGAGACAGAGAGAAAAACAGAGAGAGACAGCAAGAGACAGTCAGAGAGGGACAGAAAGACAGAGAGAGACTTTGAGAGAGACAAAGTCATGCAGACATAGCATTGAGAGACAGATATAGAGAGTAGGGGGAGGGAATATCATGAAAGAATGAGACCTCTGGCAGCAGAACACCAACTGTGGATTCAAGTGAGACTGACCCCTAACAAGTGGAAGGTGACTGCCCAAGGGGAAGCAATCTGAGGACACTGAGAAGAGGAAGGTCACTGGAGTCCTGTTGTCCTGAGAGTCATGAAGTCCTTTGGCCACTTGGCTTTCATACTTATGTATGGTAGGCATTTCCTACCAATACATTCTGTTTGTGTCCACTCTTCCCCCAGTTGTGTGTGTTTGTGATCTCCAGGTTATGGGGGTTGGGGTTTAGGACTCTATCAGTTCTATTTGTTCTATTTGTAGCCAAATGGACACAGCTACCGGTAGTCTCCCACGATAACCATGACCTCAGCACACCAATGGTCATGAAAAGTGCCCTTCTTGAAATCAGAAGATCCACCTTCAAGTCCCTAGCTCTGATGCTTCCTAGATGCACCATCCTTCAACAGATTGTTTAAGCTCTCAAGTCCCTCAGTTTTCTTACCTATAGAATGGGGATAATTATATGACCTACCTCACAGAGTTATTGTGAGCAAATATCTCTGTAACCTTTACAGAGCTACTGACTTATTCAAATAAAACAAACACACATTAGTGTCTAGGGACAGCATGGCATCATGGATCTGGAATGGAAAGACCTTAGATATGAAGTCAGGGGCTTTCCATTCAAAGCCTGACTTTGGCATTTACTACCAACATGACCTTGGGGAAGTTGCTTTAATGCTTCTTATGTTCAGTTTTCTTATAAAAAAACAAAAAGAAAATGTTGGACTAGCTAACTTCTGAGGTCTTCTTCTAGCTCTAATTCTATGGTTCTATAGTGAACAAAGAAAATCCTGCCTCTTATTCTTGGCAGTATGACGGTGGGCAGGTCATTTGATTTCTTTGAGCCTTAGTTTCCTCACCTATAAACAGCATTTGCCCCACTTATCTCACAGATTTGTTGTGGGGAAATGACTTCAGAATATGACAAACGCTTTTAGAGTGGTTGAATATGAGAGAAATGTGCTCTTGGGTTACTTATCTCTTTCAGCCTTATGGGCTTTGGAAATCCAAACATTAACCTAGGACTGGAGAAGGGGATAAATATCCTGATGTCCAGCATTGCCACCCTTGGTGATCCTGCAGGCATGGCTGTGCCACGAAGGGTGCCTTTTTCCCAAGCCCAGAGCTCTGTGCCTCATCCCTGCCCTCTCCTGCTATGCCCCATTCTGGGGGGTGGGGTGGGCGCCTACATGGAGTTTTCACAGTCACACTTTTCTAGCTGGCACATCCAAAATAGACTCACACATGTTTACCCACAGCCAGACCCAAAACAAACACAGCAACAAAACCCAAATGCTTGAACACGTGCCACAAAGCACACACACACACACACACACACACACACACACACACACACACACACACACACAGAAGCCCCTTTCCACATTTTGACCCTTTCACTCTTTTGGTGAATTAGAAAGAACGCCAGTGGGGACCCCTGCCTGATCAGAAATTGTTTCATCTCTCTAGACCTCTTTTCCCCCATGCTTAAAAAAAAAAAAAAAAAAGGTTTGGTGAGGCCCCTGAAGACCCTTCCTGCTCTAAATCTGTGATCCTCCGGAGAGGACAAGTGATAGCCTCATTACCATCATAATCATTACCACTCTGTCCTCAGGTCTTCCCCCTCAGGCCCTTCCAGAGTGCAGTTTGAATTCCCATAGAACCAAGAATTACAGTTAAAATCACAGGACAGGAAGTAGGAGACCTTAGATATCGTCTAGTCCAACTCCCAAATTTGATGGAGGAAGGAAGTGATTCCCACTTGTTCAAGGTCACATAGGTAGTAACTGGCAGAACCATTTTCTCCAATTTAATTTCTGTATATACTGTTTGTACATAATTGTTGCATATTATCTTCTTGAGAGTAGGAACTCTCTTTTGCCTTTCTTTGGACCCCATCTCACAGTGCCTTACACATAGTAGGTACTTAAAGAATGTTTGTTATCTGACTTACTGAGCCAGCACTAGAACTCAGGTTTCCCAACTCCAAGATCAAGGCTCTTTCCTCTGCACTAATGAGTAAGACTGGTGATATTCAAATCTCAAACTAATGGAAAGGTAGATGTCTCTGGTGCTTGACTATAGAGCCACATCCCTGAAGATCAGCTGGACCCCTTCCCCCTCCTCCCTCCCCGCCTCTGTCCCCTTGGGAGGCAAGGCAATAATGAGTCAGGGAGTCATTGGGCTCAGACTACTTACTGCTACTGTCTTCACCAGGAAAGGACATACAGGACCTAGCCTTTCTTCAGTTTCCTCAAAGTATTTAGCCCACTCTCAACTTTATCTTTTCTTTTTTAATCTCATTTAAAATCACCTGGTATTTTTGTAGAACTCAATAATGTGCTCTGTGGACCATTTTTTTCTGGATAAGTCAGTTCACCACCTATCTCCTTCTATCCACCTCATTTCCATTTCTAGAGCCTTCCTTCCAGGGACAGACAGACCTGTAATAGCCTCCCTGTACCATGAGGATTCAGCATCCCAACCCCCTTTAATTCTCTTTTACATAAACAGTCCACCACAGCCTCCCTCCTTCTGCAAGTTTTCTTGGATGGATGATGAAGCAGATGGAATGCCCCAGACCGAAACACCCACAACTTTTCTTCCTCCTTCTCCCCACAATCTCCACTGACCCTTCTTTGAGCAAGGAATTTGATTATGTTTCATATTTATTTCTTTGTTCAATTCATCTGCATATTCTGTCTCTTAGTTATATCAGGGTGTGAGATATCCGAGGTAGATCTACATCTACACCATTTAAACTCCATGTATGCCAAGTGGATGAAGAACTAGATGAAAAATTTGGTAATCATGTTTTTGATGGTGATGGAAGGTTGCTCAATAACTGAGACTTAGTTCTTAGAGAATTGTCAAGAACAAAGAGAGACGAACTGATTTGTCCAAGATCAGATAGTCAATATGTGTCAGAGGCAGGACCTTGGATGAAGGTCTTCCTGGCTTCAAGGCTGGCTTTCTTATCTACCTAATGGCAATGCTTATGTTCCCTGAGGTCACATGATGGTATTGGTGTTGAGGAGAAAATAATATTAATGGTAATGGTGATAGTGATGATTGTAGTGGTGGTGATAATGAAGTTGATAATGCTAATACCAGTTGTGATAGTGGTTAATTATGAGGATGATGGTAATGCTGATGGTAACAAAGATGATGGTGAAGATGATGACAGTGGTGATGGTGATGATGTTGGAGATGATTGGAAGACGATAGTGATGAAAAATGATGAGTGATGAAGATGATGGAATCATGAATTGGGACGGTGATGATATCTCAATTTGCTTTCCCTACATACTAGAAGGAAAGAGTCCTAGAGTATTCTTCCTACTTCACCCAAGAGGTTACTGAGACTCAGAAAAGTGATAAGAATCATTAAGTCAAGTCAAAGCCAATCAGGAAGAATTTATTAAGCACTTACTATGTGCCAGGCACTGTACTAAGTGCTGGAAATGCAAATATAAGAAGAAAGGCAGTCCCTGCCCTTAAAGAGCTTATATTCTTACGGTGGAAAACAACAAATCAAAAGGAGTTGAAAAGTGGGGGTACAATCGGAGCTTGGGCCATGGTTAAGAAAGTCGGAGTCAGGAGTGCAGCCTAGAGAGGAATGAAGACAAGATTGGCCTAATTATCCTCCTTAAAATGGACCTTCTGGGAAGAACTAACCATGCAGAAGGAGAGGCCACATTGGAGTGGTATTCCAGAGTGAAAAGGTTTCTATAGCATAGTAGACAAAATCTTGGGGACTCAGGTACGCAGATTATTTCCTTAAAAACAGAAATCACATTCTGTATGAAACAGGTTTTGAGCTGAATAATAGGACCATAGATTTAGAGTTGAAAGGGACCTTAGAGTTCCCTTAACACAATCTCCTTCATTTTGTACATGAGAAGATAAAGACCCAGAGAGGGGAAATGACTTTCCCAACACCACAAATCTCATATTGAACCTAATCTCCTGTACTCCACTCCACTGCACAATGCTGACTTCCTCTAACTCTGGCAAAGCATCTCTAGGGTAGAATGACCTCTTCTGCAGAAGGGTAAGACACTTCTCATGATGCCTTACCTCTAGGGAACTCCATAAATTTTTACTTAGAGGCCAGAACCTTGGCCTCACTTGATATCTCCAGAAAAGTCTAAATTCCTAGACAGATAGTTACAACTAATCCAGTAATGGATCCATTGCTGTTCAGTTGTGTCAGACTCTTCATGACTCCATTTGGGGCTTTCTTGATAAATATACTGGAGTGTTTTTGCCATTTCCTTTTCCAGTTTAATTTAAGATGAGGAAACTGAGGTAAACAGGTTAAGTGACTTACCCAGGGTCACACAAGTGTCTGAGGCTGCATTTGAACTCAGGTCTTCCTGACTCCAGGTCTGGTGCTTTTCCCATTGTGCCTCCTAGCTGCTCATATGAAGGCTTTAGATTGTGCTTAATATCCCATAAAAGGAAGATTAAAATCTCCATTAAAAGACCTTCCACCCTATACATAGTAAATGCTCAGTAAACATTTGATAGATGACAAGGAAAGCTAGTCTAGGAGAAAAAAGATGCAAGAGAAAACCTCATATATTTACAAAGCAATATGCTTGCATTAAGTTGTTTAACTTGGAAAAACCTAAGTTTTCCAGCTGTTTTTGTTACTTATTAACTCCATGTCCATGTCACTTAACCCCTGTGGGCCACAGTTTATTTTATCTGTAGAATGGAGACCATAATAACTGTACATCACTCACATGGCGCTGTTGTGAAGCCTGGGTGAGATAATGTATGCAGACTTTTAAGCACATGCTGACTGCTGGTTATTATTAGTAGGTGTTAATGAACAGGCTGAAAACTGAATATAAAGGTGTGAGGAGACAGAACCTTAACTAGGAATTTTGGGCCCTGGGGTAAATTCATTTGAGCTGGGGCAGCATGGAAAGTGTGGTCATTCCAGGAGCAGAATTGAGGGAGATAGAAGACAGAGGTCTTGGCTGTTGAGGAGAATGAGGAAAAACTTGGGGACCAGGGTCCTTAAGGACGAGCTGAATAAAGGGATAAAGACAGAAGATGAGGTGAATGTTGCTGTTCAGTTGTTTTTCATATCTGATTGAGTCATGTCTGACCCTCGTGACTCCATTTGGGTTTTCTTGGCAAAGATACGGGAGTGGTTTGCCATTTCCTTCTCCAGCTCATTTTACAGATGAGGAGGCAGACAGGGTAAGTGATCTGCCCAGGGTCACACAGTTAGGAAGTGTCTGAGATTGAATTTGAACTCAGGTCTTCCTAACTTTGGGCCCAGCATGCTACTACCCACTGTTCTGCCTAGCTGCCTGATGAGGGGAATAAAGATTGTAAACTGGGGTGTTGAACTTATTGGGGAGGAAGGAGAATGACCTGGTGATCTAAAGAGGGCAGCTGTAAGGATTTGGACATGATGGAGTCTACCTTACAGGAAGAGAGATACTTACCAAGTCATGGTTGCAGAGGGAGGGCCTGAAAGGGACTATGAGGGGCTACCACCTCTTCTTGGCTCTGTGTGAGGGGAACAGCCAAAGTAGGAGAAAGTACCAAGAGATGTGGCATCTAAGTGAGAAAGCTGGTTTTCATCAAGTGCCACAGATGCATAGAATCAGAGAAGAAGAGATTTAGGGCTCTAGGATAATAGATTTATAGTTGGAAGTGACCTTGAAGGTCATCTCATCCAACTCTCTCATTTAATAAGCACAGAAATTAAGAATTTCAGTGACTTGAACCAGGTTACATCAACAATGGCAGAATCAGGAGTTGAACTCAGGTCCTCTGACTCCAAATTTAGTCTTCCCATGGCATCACAACATATGTTTCTCAGAGAGCACAAGAGCCTGGGAGGGCAGAAGCTAGTGACTGAAGAAGAGTCTAGGGCTTAGCATATTTCAGGGAAGGGCATGATGCTTACCTGTGCAGTCATTAAGAAGTTGACTTTGCTACTGAGCTGTGGCATGGTGAGAACAGTTATACCCTAGGGAGAAGGAGAATGTTTTCCTATGCTGGCATCTGGGGTACATCCCCCCATTATCCCGTTGCATAAAAGTCCTATGGCAGAGGCAGATCAATATAGTAGAAAGAACACTGACTATGGAATGAGAAGTCTTGGGTTCCAATCCTGGCTCTATTACTTACTAGCTTCCTGATCCTGGGGCCCTCGTATCTCAAAGAGGTGTTACAAAGATCAGATGAGATCATATTGTACATGTAACTGAAATGATGATGAAGACCCCTGATTTCCTGGACTAATCAGTCCAGGGATGCCCCTGATCAGTCCTGTAATTTATGTAAGATACTCTGCAAGGAGTTCAGAAGATGTAGGCTGCTATTTTTCTTAGATAAGATTACTTAGAGGCCCTAGAAATGGGACAGACTTGAAGAAGGAGAAGGCGAGGGTCTTCTTCCAGCAGACCATTGACCTTAGAGGTGCTTGATCAATGAAAGGGAAGGAGAAGAGAATGAATTTATATAGCACCTACTATGTGCCCAGCACTATGCTAGGCACTTTACAAATATCTTACTTGATCCTGACATAAACTTGAGAGGTAGGTGCAGTTATTATTCTTGTTTTACAAGGTGAGGAAACTGAGGCAAAAAGAAGTTAAGTGACTTGTATGGGGTCACAAATCTAACAAGTGTCTGAGGCTAGACTTGAACTCATTGCTTTCCTGACTCCAGGACAAGTGCTCTATCCATTGTACCACCTTGCAGCCAAACTTGACTTGAGGAATGCTTCAACTTTAGGGAAAGGGCTTCCAAGGATCGATGGTGTCCTTTGGGATGTCACTTGGGCTTTATTAGCTAGGTGTATTGCTGGGCCTGGAGTCAGGAAGACTCATCTTCCTGAGTTTAAATCGGTCTTCAGACACTTACTAGCTCTGTGACCCTGGGCAAGCTACTTAACCTTGTTTGCCTCAGTTTCTCATCTGTAAAATATGCTGGAGAAGGAAATGGCAAACCATTCCAGTATCTCTGCTGAGAAAACTCCAAGTAGGGTCACAGAGAGTTGGACAAGATGGGAAAAGGACTGAACAACAACAAATCTTGGTTTAGAGAGAAAGCCTGGGATAAGACAGGAATTTATTTCTAACCCATACTCCCACCCTGGAGATGGATAGACTGTTAGGCTTGAAAGGGATGGTTCAGGTCACTTATTCCTCTATCCTCATTTTATAGAAGAAGAAACCAAGGCCCCTAGAGTCACACAGCTCAAGGTCATCTGCTCAAGGTCACACAGCTATTGAGAAGCTTCCTAAGACTTAAACCCAGTGCTTTTCATATGATGTCACAGATATCCAGGGCTGGCATCACCTGGAGTCAAGGAATCTATGTTGTTTCCCTTTCTGAGGGTGGCTGGTTGGGAGGAGGAAGTGTGGTTGAAGTGGCCATGGATATTCTGCCCAGCAGCCTGGTCTCCTGGGTGGGTGATCAGGCTTAAGCCCTCCCCAGTTCGCCCTTCTTGCACACTGAACATTCCAGGATCACATCTGCCCAGATTTCTCTTCTTCATCCCCATGTACCCTTGCAGGTGGCGGTCTCTCATTTCACTCCAGAGATCAGGGTGCCCTGTCCTGTGTGCGTGCAGGCCTCATTGTCTATGCAGCCAGCCACTGTTTGGCCATTAAGGGAATGAGCTGTGAAAGCCATTCTCCTCCCTTGGCAGGGCCACTGGCTCAGCAGTGAAGAGGAGGGGGGAAGAGAGAGAGGGAGTGAGAAACTGTGTGACAGCCAGCCAAGGAGACAGAGACACATAGAGAGGTCAGGAGGCAGAGACAGACCTGGAGGGTGAAAGACAGACTAAGAGACAAAGAGAGGGAGAAAGCAACAGAATCAGAAAGACAGAGAAACAGAGGCAGGAGGCAGGGGGCAACGGGGATCAAGGCAGAGACAGAGAGTTAGAGGCAGAGACAGACACAGAACAAAGCACAGGTTCAGAGACAAAGGGGAAAGAGACAGAGGAAGGGGGATAGAGAGACAGGTGGTAGGGAGGGGTGGGGATAATGGAGAAAGGGATAAACAGAAGCCAAGAGTCAGAGACTCATATAGAGGGAGAAATACCGGGAGAGAGAGAGAGAGAGAGAGAGAGAGAGAGAGAGAGAGAGAGAGAGAGAGAGAGAGAGAGAGAGAGAGAGAGAGAGAGAGAATCACAGATAGACTAAACAAGAGAGGAGAGGCTTAGTATTATTTCTCTACATTCAAAGTGATGGAATGCTTTCTCCCTTAATCACAGGGGGACCTCTTGCTGGAATTTCTGTCCATTTCAGCATTGTTTTCTTCTTTTTCTGCAGGCTCTTCTTTCCCCTCACCCCTGAATCTCCACATGTCTCTCCTCCTAGCCCCAGCCTCAGGTCTCCATCTCCCCTCTCCACCAGGTATATGACAGGTCTCCACACAGAGACTTCCCTCACATTCTACTCCTCTCTTTTCTTTCTGGGGGCCCTGGCAGGGACCAGGTGGTGCTGTGGGGATCCTCTGGCAGCAGTCGGGGAGAGGGAGAATAGAAATGGAGACAAAGTAAGGAAAACAATGGAGCACACAAGAGGTCAGCAAATAGGAGGAAGAATTATACACTCTTTGAGTGTGTGTGTGTGTGTGTGTGTGTGTGTGTGTGTGTTTGTATGATGCTTTTTGGCTTGTTCCCTGGGACTGAGTTTGATCCTAGCAGGTCATCTGATCTGTCCTTTCTGAGTTGTAGCCCATAACCTCTTTGGCCTGTCATCACACAATCTCCATGGTTAGTGCACAATAAAGAATTTTCGCATTTTCTTTTTGGCAGGGAGGGGGTAGTCTTTCCAGATGACTTTGGGGCCAGGATTTGGAAAGAGACTATAAAGCTGTAGGACTATTTAGGGGAAGTGAGTAGGAAGAAGACAACATCGTATTCTTTTGTGGGCTAAGGTATTTACGTTCTGTAAGGACAGATAATAATAAATGGGAGCAGCTAAGTGGTGCAGTGGATAGAGCACCACGATTAGTCAGGAAGATCTGAGTTCAAATCCAGTCTTGGACATTTCCTAGCTACACGATCCTGGGCAAGTCACTTAACCCTATTTGTCTCAGTTTCTTCATCTGTAAAATGAGTTAGAGAAGGAAATGGCAAACCACTCCAGTGTCTTTGCCAAGAAAACTCCAAATGGGGTCACCAAGAACCAAATGTGACTGAAGTGATTCAACAACAAATAGCAATAATAAGTGACATTTTAATAGGGTTTACTCTGTTCTAGGCACTGTGCTAACCAAGTTATTATTATTAATTAATTATTTTATATAATATAATAATTTTTATTATAATTGTTATCTCATCTTTTCCTTACAACAACCCTTGGAGTTAGGTACTATTTATTATTCCCATTTTATAGAGGTGGATGCTGAGGCAAATAGAGGTTAAATTATTTGCACAGGGTCACACAGCTAGTAAATGTCTGAGGCAGGATTTGAATTCAGGTCTTCCTGACTCCAGACCAAGCACTCCATCTACTGTACCACCTATCTTAACCCTGCCCCTCCCCTATTAACAGCTGTTTCCTTCCCCCCTCCCAACTCCCTTTTCTCTACCAATACCTTTCTTCCTGTGCCTCACAGTCTCATCCAGGCCATATAGGAAAGAATTGCTAATGATTTCAGTGATACATTTCTGTGTGTGTATGTGTGTTGGGGGCTGACTAGGGGACCCCTGACCAATTAAGTCCCCCAATTCACTTGATAAAATTATAGAATGTAAGAGGCGATAATAGAGACAATGACATGTAAGAGTGAGTTGATTGCGGATTTTGAGCTTCTATTTACATCACGTAAGGGCATTAGATTTTTGAGTATCTCACTTGTATCTGAATAGATCAGGAAATACTGCTGGAGACTGGCAGACACAATGTACTTAACTGTGGGCTCAGATGATCTGGGCATCGTTTCTCTGGACTCTCATTAAATGGAAGGTTTCCAAACAGGACACTGATCCTGGTAAGTCAGGTGAGAAGAGTCAGCCATTGATGAAGAATTCAGCTGTTGAAAGTTCACTCCATCTTTTCTTTTACACCCTTTGGAGAGGAGGGGAGGGGGTTCTTTCCCCACCCTATGAAGCAATGACTTTTTGAAGCAGAAGTACATGGCACAGGAGGAAGACAGAGTTCAACTTCAGAATCTAATCAAGTTAGTGAAAGGAGTTGAGAGTCTGGCCCCTAGAGCTGGGATTCTGTTTGGGAGATGGTAGGTCCCAGAGCAAAGGCTTCTGCTGCTCTTAGAGAATGACTTCTTATTCTTTCTTAAAATACCTAGTAACACTAAGTCAGGATTTCAGCTGACCCTGAAACTGAAGACAGTGGACAATATTGCTAAACAATGGAACCATATGCTTTGCCCAGAAACAGGCCCAGTGGAAATAGAGAATCAGAGACTTTTCAAGAAAATGAAAGTTGGAGGGCAAGGAGGAGGAGGCTCAGTAGTCCCAAAGGTATGGGTACCTATATAGTCTACACATGTACATATGCATATGTGTGTGTATATATATACCCACCTGTGTCTGACACATGTATACCTCTCCAAGAAAGAAAAGAAGGAAGGAAGGAAAGAAAGAAGAAAGAAAAAAGAAAGAAAGAAAAGGAAAAAGCAAGCTATGTTGCCCAACTATAAGTTTGGTTCATCTTTCCTTCCTTGCTTCCTTCCTTCCTTTCTTCCTTCCTTCCTTCTTTCCTTCCTTCCTTCTTTTCCTTCTTCCTTTTTTAACTTGAAAAAGCCAAGGTTTCCCACCTCATCCTGGGTCATCTCCAGTTGTCCTGATTCATATCTGGCCACTGGACCCAATGTCTCTGGAGGAGAAAGTGAGGCTGATGACTTTGCACAGCCCTCCCTCATTTAAATCCAATTCACATGCATCACCTCCCTGATGTCACGGAGGCCCTCTTTGAGAAAGAAGGACAAATTGCATCCTCTCCACTTGTGAACTCTATCTGTCTTTCCTCTACTCACTGATATTGTGTGTATTTGTGGGAAAGAATGCCCCATGTTTATTAGGAAAGTTGCCATTTTCCTTACTATGCTATTCCAGGAAATACCTTTGCTTTGAGTTAATTGTGTCTTCTGACTGACTAAATACAGTGGTGGGGGCTCTTGAACCATACTTTTAGGAATACTGACTCATGGAGTGCTTTGAACCAGGAGTGGTCATTCCTGGGTAGATCCAACCTTTAGGTACATGTGGAGAATAGCTCAGATTGATCCTACACATTCTTAGCTTGCTAGAACTTAGCAGTCATCTAGTCCAATGCCCTCATTTTATTGATGAGAAAATTGAGATCAGAGAAGATAAATGTCTTTCCCAAAGTCAGACAACTAGTTATTTTTTAAATTATTAATTTATTTGTTTTCAGTTTTCTACAATCACTTTCATAAGTCTTAAATTTTCTCCCTCTCCACCCCCAAGATGGCATGCAATTCTATATGGGTTCTACACATATATTCTCCTTAAGCACATTTTCACATTAGTCATGTTGCATAGAAGAATTAAAATGACAGACAGAAACCATGAGAAAAATCAAAACAAAATATAACACAAGAGAAAAATACTCTGCTTCATTCTGTGTTCCAATTCCATAGTTTTTTCTCTGGATGTGGATGGCATTTTGCCTCAAGAGTCCTTTGAGAAAGTTTTAGGTCCTTGAATTGCTGTGAAGGGCTAAGACTATCAGAAAAATTCCTCACACACTGTGGTTGTTACTGTGCACAATGTTCTCCTGGTTCTGCTCTTTTCACTCAACATCAGTTCATATAAGTTTTTCCAGGTCTCTCTGAAGTCTTCCTGTTCATCATTTCTTATAGTACAATAGTATTCCATTACATTCATATACCACAACTTGTTCAGCCATTCCCCAATTGATGGACATCCCCTTGATTTCCAGTTTTTGACCACCACAAAGAGAGCTACTATAAATATTTTTGTACATGTGGGACCCTTTCCCATTTTTATGATCTCTTTAGGATACAGCCCTAGAAGCGATATTTCTGGGTCAAAGGGTATGCACATTTTTGTAGCCCTTTGGGCATAGTTCCAAATTGCTCTCCAGAATGGTTGGATCAGCTCACAGCTCCACCAACAATGAATTAGTGTTCCAACTCTCCCACATCTTCTCCAACATTTATCATCTTACCGTTTTGTCACCTTAGCCAATCTGACAGGTGTGATGTGGTACCTCAGAGTAGTTTTGATTTGCCTCTCTCTAATCAATAGTGATTTATTAGCATTTATTAGCATTATTAGCATTTTTTCATATGACTATAGATAGCTTTAATTTCTTCCTCTGGAAACTGTCTGTTCATATCCTTTGACAATTTATCAATTGGGGAACGACTAGGTATTGATAAGGGAGAAACTTGACATTACATTGTTTTTTATTTTTTTTATTTTTTTTATTTTGTAATGTTTAACAATCACTGCCATACAATTGCGATTTTATCCCTCCCCACCTACTCCCCACTACCCCCCTCCCTCCCCACGACTGCATACAATTCTGTATAGATTCTACATATACTTTCCTATTGAGTATATTTTTACTATAGTCATGCTATGTAGTCAGACTAAGATAAATGAAAGAAATCGTATAACAAATCAGAACATGATACACAAACACATACACATACACAAACATGATCTGCTACAATATGTGAGTGACTTCCGTATTTCTCTCTCTGAGTGTGGCAGGCATTTTGCCTTGAGATCCTCCATTGGGATTTTTTTTTTTTTTGGTAAGAAGTTCTTGTGTTATTACAAAAATCTAAGTCTACCAGAAAAAACTCTCACACACTGTGGTTGTTGCTGTGCATAAAGTTCTCCTGGTTCTGCTCCTTTCACTCAGCATCAGGTCATATAAGTCCTTCCAGGCCTCTCTGAAGTCTTCTTGTTCATCATTTCTTATGGCACAATAGTACTCCATTACATTCATATACCATAATTTATTCAGCCATTCCCCAATTGATGGACATCCCCTTGACTTCCAGTTTTTGGCAACTACATAGAGTGCTGCTATAAATATTTTTGTACATGTGGGACCCTTTCCCATTTTTATGATCTCTTGGGGATATAGTCCTAGTAGCGATATTGCTGGGTCAAAGGGTATGCACATTTTTGTAGCCCTTTGGGCATAGTTCCAAATTGCTCTCCAGAATGGTTGGATGCGCTCGCAGCTCCACCAACAATGAATTAGTGTTCCAACTCTCCCACATCCTCTCCAGCATTTATCATTTTCTTGTTCTGTCATGTTTGCCAATCTTATAGGTGTGATGTGGTACCTCAGAGTTGTTTTGATTTGCATCTCTCTAATCAATAGTGATTTAGAGCATTTTTTCATATGATTATAGATAGCTTTAATTTCTTCCTCTGAAAATTGCCTGTTCATATCCTTTGACCATTTATCAATTGGGGAATGACTTGTATGATTATACATTTGGATCAGTTCTCTATAAATTCTAGAAATGAGGCCTTTATCCCCGAGCTTAGCTGTAAAAATTCTTTCCCAATTTACTACATCCCTCCGGATTTTGGTTGCATTGGGTTTGGTTGTGCAAAAACTTCTCAGTTTAATGTAATCAAAGTTATCCATTTTGCAGTTCATAATGCATTCTATCTCTCCTTTAGTAAAGAATTCTTCCCTTCTCCATAGATCTGATAAATACACTATTCCTTGCTTCTCCAGTTTATTCATGGTATCAATCTTTATACCTAAATCATGTACCCATTTGGACTTTATTCTTGTGTACGGTGTCAGGTATGGGTCTATGCCTAATTTCCGCCACACTGTTATCCAGTTTTCCCAGCAATTTTTGTCAAACAATGAGTTCTTATCCCAGAAGCTGGGGTCCTTGGGTTTATCAAACAGAAGGTTGTTATATTCCTTGCCTACTGCATCTTGAGTGCCAAGTCTATTCCACTTGTCTACCTCTCTGTTTCTTAGCCAATACCAAGTGGTTTTGATAATTGCTGCTTTATAGTAGAGTTTGAGGTCTGGTAGCGCTAGGCCACCTTCCCAAGCATTTCTTTTCATTAGTCCCTTTGATATTCTGGACCTTTTTGTTTTTCCAAATGAATTTTGATATTATTTTGTCCAGCTCTAGAAAGTAATTGTCTGATAGTTTAATTGGTATGGCACTAAATAAGTATATTAATTTGGGTAGAATTGTCATTTTTATTATATTAGCACGGCCTACCCATGAGCAACTAATGTTTTTCCACTTACTTAAATCTGACTTTATTTGTGCAAAGAGTGTCTTGTAATTGTGTTCATATAATCCCTGGGTTTGTTTTGGCAGGTAGACTCCTAAGTATTTTATACTGTCTACCCTAACTTTAAATGGGATTTCTCTTTCTATCTCTTGCTGTTGGACTTTGTTGCTAATATATAGGAATGCAGAAGATTTGTGTGGGTTTATTTTGTACCCTGCAACTTTGCCAAAGTTGTTTATTAATTCAAGTAATTTTTTACTTGAATCTCTGGGATTCTCTAGGTAAATCATCATATCATCTGCAAAGAGTGATAATTTAGTTTCTTCTTTGGCTATTTTAATTCCTTGGATATCTTTATCTTGTCTAATTGCTACAGCTAACATTTCTAGTACCATATTAAATAATAGTGGTGATAATGGACAACCTTGTTTCACCCCTGATCTTATTGGGAATGCATCTAGCTTATCCCCATTGCATATAATGCTTGCTGAAGGTTTTAGATAGATACTGCTTATTATTTTATGGAAAGTTCCCTTTATTCCTACATTCTCCAATGTTTTTAGTAGGAATGGATGTTGTATTTTGTCAAAAGCTTTTTCTGCATCTATTGAGATAATCATGTGGTTTTTGTTAGCTTTGTTGTTGATGTGATCAATAATGCTAATAGTTTTCCTAATATTGAACCAGCCCTGTAGTCCTGGTATGAATCCTACCTGATCATAATGTATTAATCTCGTGATAAGATGCTGTATTCATTTTGCTAGAATCTTATTTAAAATTTTTGCATCTATATTCATTAGGGAAATTGGTCTATAATTTTCTTTCTCTGTTTTGTCTCTTCCTGGTTTGGGTATCAAAACCATATTTATATCATAGAAAGAATTTGGGAGGACTCCTTCTTCCCCAGTTTTCAAGAATAGTGTATGTAGTATTGGAATTAACTGTTCTTTAAATGTTTGATAGAATTCACTTGTGAATCCATCTGGCCCTGGAGATTTTTTCCTAGGGAGTTCATTGATGGCTTGTTCAATTTCTTTTTCTGAGATGGGGTTGTTTAAGTATTCAACTTCCTCTTCTGTTAATCTGGGCAATTTGTATTTTTTAAAATATTCATCCATCTCGTTTAGATTATCGAATTTGTGGGCATAAAGTTGGGCAAAGTAGTTTCTAATTATTGTTTTAATTTCCTCCTCATTGGAGGTGAGTTCACCCCTTTCATTTTTAATATTAGTAATTTGGTTTTCTTCTTTCTTTTTTTTAATCAGATTGACCAAAGGTTTATCAATTTTATTAGTTTTTTCATAAAACCAACTATTGGTTTTATTTATTAATTCAATAGTTTTCTTAATTTCAATTTTATTAATCTCTCCTTTGGTTTTCAGTATTTCTAATTTGGTATTTACTTGGGGATTTTCAATTTGTTCTTTTTCTAGCTTTTTCAACTGCAAGCCTAAGTCATTGATCTCCTCTTTCTCTATTTTATTTATGTAAGCATTCAGAGATATAAAACTTCCCCTAATAACTGCTTTTGCAGTATCCCATAAGTTTTGGTATGTTGTCTCACTATTGTCATTCTCTCGAATGAAATTGTTGATTGTTTCTATGATTTCATCTTTAACCCAACCCTTCTTTAGAATTAGATTATTTAGTTTCCAATTGATTTTTGGTTTCTCTTTCCATGGCCTTTTATTACATGTAATTTTTAATGCATTATGATCTGAAAAGGATGCACTGATTATTTCTACCTTTCTGCACTGGATTGTGAGATTTTTATGTCCTAGTACATGGTCAATTTTTGTAAATGTTCCATGTACCGCTGAGAAAAAAGTATATTCCTTTCTATTCCCATTTAATTTTCTCCAAAGATCTATCATATCTACCTTATCCAGAGTTTTATTTACCTCCTTAACCTCTTTCTTGTTTATTTTGAGGTTGGATTTATCGAGTTCAGAGAGGGGGAGGTTGAGGTCCCCCACTAGTATAGTTTTGCTATCAATTTCTTCCTTCAACTCCCCCAACCTCTCCTCTAAGAATCTGAATGCTATACCACTTGGACCATACATGTTTAGTAATGATATTGCTTCATTGTCTATGGTGCCTTTTAGCAGGATATAGTTTCCATCCTTATCCCTTTTGATTAGATCTATTTCTGCTTTTGCTTTGTCTGAGATTAGGATTGCTATTCCTGCCTTTCTTACATGAGCTGAAGCACAATATATTCTGCTCCATCCTTTGACCTTTATCCTATGTGTATCCCCCCGTTTCAAATGTGTTTCTTGTAAGCAGCATATTGTTGGATTATGGCTTTTAATCCATTCTGCTGTCTCTGTTTTATGGGAGAGTTCATTCCATTCACATTCACAGTTATGATTACGGTCTGTGTATTTCCCTCCAACCTCTTTCCCACCATTTGTGCTTTTAGCTCTCCCCTCTCCTTTCCTCTCCTCAATAGTATTCACTTTTCTCCCCCTCCTCCTGCAGCCTTCCCCTCCTTCTTTTGACCCCCCTCCCTTTTAGTCCCCTTTACTCTTATTGCTTCTTTCCTCCCTTTTAGCCACCCTCCCCTTTCTTCCCCCTTCCCCTCCTACTACCTATAGAGCTAGTTAGGATTATCTACTTAAGATTATTGTTCCCTCCTTTGAACAAATCAGATGAGAGTACCTCTCAAACAATGCTCATCTCCCTCCCCTCCTTCCCTCTACTATAGTTTTGTACTTCTTCCTGTGATATAATTTGCCATTTTCTGCTTCCCCCTTTCCACACCTCCTATTACATTCCCTTCTCATACTTAAATCATATTTTTGACATGACATCATTTACTTTATGCCTGTTCCCTCTACATATATCCCTTTTATCATAATAGATGCACAGTTCTCAAGATTAACAGGTATCATCTTCCCTTATAGGGAGGTAAACAGTTTGCCCTAATTGAGTAGCAAGTTTTTGTTTTTGTTTTTTCCCCTCTGTTTACCTTTTTATGATTCTCTGGAGACCTGCATTTGAAGATCAAATTGTCTATTGAGTTCTGGTGTTTTGGTCAGGAAGCTCTGGAAATCCCTTATTTCATTGAATGACTTTCTCCTTGCCTGAAATGTTATGCTGAACTTTGCTGGGTAGTTGATCCTTGGTTGAAGTCCCAACTCCTTTGCCTTACGGAATATTGGGTTCCAATTCTTTCGATCTTTTAATGTAGAAGCTGCAAGGTCCTGTGTGATCCTGACTGTGTGTCCTTGATATTTGAATTGTTTCTTTCTGGCTGCTTGTAGTATTTTCTCCTTCACTTGATAGCTCTGGAATTTGGCAACTATATTTCTTGGGGTTTTGAGTTTGGGATCCCTTTCGGGAGGGGAACGGTGGATTCTTTCGATGACTACTTTGCCCTCTGAGTCTAGTACTTCTGGACAGTTTTCCTTGATGATTTCCTGGAAGATATTGTCCAGACTCTTTTCTTCATCATGGGTTTCTGGCAGGCCAATAATTCTTAGATTTTCTCTCCTGGATCTATTTTCCAGGTCAGTTGTTTTTCCAATTAAATATTTTACATTTTCTTCTATCTTTTCATTCTTTAGATTTTGTTTGACTGATTCTTGTTGCCTCATTGAGTCATTAGTTTCTACTTGCCCAATTCTAATCTTCGTCGTAGTGTTTTCTTCAGTTAGCTTTTCCATCTCCTTTTCCATCTGACCAATTTTTCCCTTTAAGGAGCTATTTTCTCCATTTAATTTTTGTACTTCTTTTTCCATTCGACCAATTTTCCCAGTTAGGTTTTGGGTTTCCTTTTCCATCTGATAAAATTTTCCCAATTAGGTTTTGGGTTTCCTTTTCCATTTGATTAGCTCTTCCTTTTAGGGAATTATTCTCTCCAGTTAATTTTTGAACTTCCTTTTCCATTTCTTCAATTTTCTTTTTCAGGGTGATGTTCTCATCAGTGAATTCTTTTTTTATAGTTTTAAAATCATTGGCCAGTTTTTCTTTTATATCCTTCTTCAGACGTTCCAGGTAATCTAGTTGTGCTTGCGAGAAATTCATAGTCCCATCTGAGGTTTCAGATGGAAGTACAGTCTCAGCTCTAACCTCTTTGGTGTTTGTGTTTTGGTCCTTATCCCCATAGAAAGATTCTATGGTTTTTTTCACTTTTCGTCTGCTTTTTCCGATTCATGATGTTGGCTGAGTGTTGTAGCTTTTGGTTCTTTCAGTCAGAAGGTACAGATCTTTAAGTTGAGCTGATGTGTGTCTAGGCTAAAAGCAGGCTTTTGTTTTTTGTTTCCCCGATCAACCCTGGAGTTAGCTTGTTAGGTGTGTGGGAGGGGTGGTCTGGTCTCAGGATATCTCCTCAGCTGACTTGAGGCAAAGGCAAGGTCAGGGGATGGTGATCCCAGCTTCCCTATTGTCTTCCCTTTTCCCCTGGAGGGCTGGGGCACGCCTAGAAGCTAACGCGTGTTCCCGCCCCTCCTGGGGCTCGTCTCCCGTCTCTGAGGCTTGCCTGGGTCTCAGTGCGAATTTTCTCTGCCCTGGGTCGTCTGTCCCTCTAGCCGTCTCCGCCACCGTAGGAAGAATCCCCCTTTGCCACTTTTCCAGCCTCTGGTGTTATGAGACCACCCGCCCCCTTCTGCTGTTCCCGCTGATCCAGGATTAATCTGGGGAAGAATTTTATGGTTCCCTCACGGTCATCAGGGGGGAGGAGAGAGCACTTACTGATCACTCTGCCATCCCAGTTCCTGGAAGTTCAAGTAGTGACCCACCGAAGTCCGTCTTCAGGCTGAAGATTTCAAGGGCTGCTGCGCTGATGTCTGGCACTCAGCGGCTCTCACCGGCTCGGCCTGGCTTATCTCCTGCTCCGCTGGTCTCTCCCGCCACTCTTGGGCTCCTCTGGTCCCCTCCGCCCTGCCGCGCTGACCGCGCTGCGCTGTGCGCCGGGGTCTTACCCCCGCGGAACAGATCCCTCCCGTGGACCCTCCGGTCCAGCCTGGGCTCTGAATCTGTCAAAGTCCGTCACCCACTGGATTCTACACCTCCAAAGTCTGGTCAGACTCTCCCCCCAGAGATATCCAGAGGAGTTTTTCCAGGAGCTTAGGTGAGTCGTTGCTTTCACTCTGCCATCTTGGCTCCGCCTTGACATTACATTGTTGTTGTTCATCCTTCATTTTCAAAGAGGACCAATGACATGGCAGGGAGATGTCTTGACTTGCAAGTGAGTTGGATCTAAGGGAGGCAGAGCTGCACAAAGTTGTCAGCCTCACTCTCTCTTCCAGAGTCATCAAAGTCCAGTGGCAGGACAAAAACCAGGATGACTGTCAGTGACCCAGATGCAGTGGATGTTCTTGGCATCTTCGATGTCTGTCCAAGCTCTACGTGCTCCACTGCTTCAGCTGCCTTCATGGTGAACAAGTTATTCTCATCTGCTCATTCCACTGGGGGACGTCTTCACGTGCTTGGGGTAGACATTCTCCTCACTCCTCGACAGGTTTGAGGTCAGTTGGCTACCCTCAGCCTGGTTTAGCCCATCTGCTGAGATGGTTTTCACCAGGGTATGGTTGCTGCACATGCTGCCATTTCTTGGAGTTACAGGTGAGAGAGTTGGGTGAAAGTGGACACCAAAGAAAGTGTAGAAAGTGTACTAGGGCTAGGGTTAGTGAAAAATTGAGGAGGCCACATGGTCCCATGAAAAGACTATTGGATTTGGAATGAGATGACTGGGGTTCCCATCTTACTTTGCCACTCACTACCTGTGTGACCTCAGGTAAATCCCTCATCTCTCTTTATAGCGTTGCTTCTCCCCATGGATGCTCCAATGCTCAACTTTTCACCCAAGTAATGTAACAGAGAAAAATTTCTGCAACAGGACTCTCCCCTCCTGTCAACTTACCGAGCTCCTTGGGAGAGGGGCCCAAAGTGACTGAAAGATGTACTAAGTACGAATAAGGAATGAGGATCCCAGGACCACTGCTTTATACTTCCCAGTGTACCCTGGAGAGCCCTGACTATCTTCTGAGATTGCAGAGTCTTATGCTCAGCTTTTTGACTTTTTTTTTTTCAAATTTGAATATCTCAGAGGACCCCAGGAAGGCACAGTTCTTGCCCTCAGGGGTCTGATGTACGAAACATAGTCCCTTGTCTTCAAAAAAGTCCGATGGAATTGGATGGGTTTGGAATCAGATGACTGGGGTTACTATTTTACTACCTGTGTGACTCTGGGTAACTCACCTGACCCCTCTGGGTCTCCCTTTCTCTCCTCATTTCTCTGCTTCCTGTAAGTCCCCCTTTCTACAAGAAGCCTCTCCTGATCCCCTTAATTCTAGTGCCTTCCCTCCCTTTTTCCTTTTTCTGTGCTGTCTCCACCATCAGACCGAGAGCTGCCTGAGAGCATGGACTCTGTCTTTTGCCTTTCTTTGTATCTCCAGTGCTTTGCACAGTACCAGGCACATAGTAGATGCTCCATAAAGGTTTATTGACTGATTGATTGTAAGATGATGGGGTTGGACTAGATGACCCCTAAAGTCTATGATCTATGATCCTTATCTCTATGGCCCTATGAGTTCAAAAGTCTCCTCTCCTTCAACTTATTCCTTCTGTGACTATTGATAAATCACTTAAGTTCTTTGAATATCCTTTTCCTTATCTGTAAAATGGGAATAACTTTACAATTTCTCCCTGTGTATTTGGAGTCCCCAAACTGATGAAGGAAACATAGCTCCTATCCCCAGGAGGCTCCCAATCTCATAAGGGAGACAGGGCCTGTCCTGGCTTCAGAAATAACATACCACAACCAAACCAGGATAACTCTAGGAACAGCTGGACACAACTGTAACTAGTACTTCTTAGAGGCAGCTAGGTGGCACAGTAGATAGAGTTCTGGGTCTCAAATCAAGAAGACCTGAGTTTAAATCTAGCTTCAGACACTTCTTAGCTGTGTGACCTTGGGCAAGTCACTTAACTTCTGGTTTCCTCAGTTTCCTCAATTGTAAAAAGGGGATAATAATAGGACCTACCTTCCAGGGTTGTTGTGAGTCTCAAATGAAATGGTATTTTTAAAGTGACTGGCACATAATAGGTTACACACACACACACACACACACACACACAGACATACACACAAACATGTATGTATATATTGTGTTTATATGTATGTATATACACATATATGCATGTGTATATATACATATATATGTATGTGTGTGTGTATATATATACATACAATTTATTTATTCCTGAGTGAGGGAGAAAAACTGGATGAAGGAAATCATGGGATAGGGAGTGGTGTGCATCCAGGAAGTACTCTCAGGCTACCTTTGAACTCAGGGATCCCGTAGGACAAGAAAGTCAAGAACTGGCTTGGCTTGTACTCAGCTCACATGTTCACCTGCCCTTACTAATTGCCCTTACTGACCTCTTGAAAGGAACCTGTTGATCCTCCCCAGTCACGGCTCTACACATCACTGCCTTCTGCCTGCTCTGAGAATGGCCTTGACAATACTATGCTCTCTCCTCCCTTCCTCCTCCACTCCTTCCATATGCATTCTCAGCAGCCCTCCCTAAGGACAGATAAAAATACAGTCTAAGTTGAGTGTTGGTCAATGCTGCACTCTGATTGGCTGAGGGAGCTCTCCCTCTCAATAAAATCTGACAGTTACTTAGGAGATGTAGCTTTCCAGCTATGATCTCATTGCCTTCTACAGTAGGCAGAGGAAGATCAGTGATTATTCTCCCCAACTTACTGATAGGGAAACTGAGGTCTGGAGAGAAGTAGATTTGTCTGAGCTCATCTAGTGCATTAGCTAGCTCCAGTACAGGGCTGTCCTCTAGGCCTTGTGGAGATGAGAACTTACAGACCGAAAATACAATTTCACTCCGTGTCACACCGTATCTCAGTGGCAGGCCTAGGTCCAAGTCTCCTGCCACCTAGTCCAATGTATTGGGGGGGGGGGCGGGTGATGAGTACATCTATGTTTGCACGTGTTGTATGCAGGAATATACATGTAATTATATGTGTGTCTATAGTGATACACATATTCAGACATTTTTCAATCATGCCTGACTCTTCTTGACCCCAACTGAGGTTTTCTTGGCCAAGATCCTGGATTGGCTTGCCATTTCCTTCTCTTGCTCATTTTACAGATGAGGAAACTGAGGCGAAAAGGATTAAGTGACTTCCACAGGGTCACAAAAGCAAGTAAGCATCTGAGGCTGGATGTGAACTCAGGTCTTCCTGTTTCTACATTCTGTTCAATATCCACTGAGCCACCTAGCTATCCCCCACTTATTCCCTTGTCGCACCTGACTATTGGAGATGAAAGGAAGGAGTTTGTGGTATAGCAGAATGAACTCTATTGAGAGTCAGAACCTGAATGTCTGTCCCTTAGTAGATGACCTATTTCTGTTTAAGTCTGTTTTCTCATCTATGTCATCATCATCCCTTTGACATGTAGCATTTTATAGGATCATATGTTTAAAGTTGGAAGAGATTTCAGAGGCCTTCAGGAATAACCCCCCCCTCTTCATTTTACAGATGAAGTAATTGAAGTTCATGGAGGTTAAATAATTGATCTAAAGTCAGTCAAGTAGCAATTGATAAAAGTGGGATTTGAACCCAAGGCCTGTGACTTAGGAGTCACATTCAAAGCCCTATAGACTGGTCCACAGAATGCTTATTTATAAAGCACTTTCCCACTTATCTGATCCTCCTGATAGCCCTTTGAGGCAGACAACACTTGTGTTGTTGGCTCCATTTTACAGATGGTAAAACTGAAGCTGAGAGATTAAACACAAGCTCACACAGCTCTAACTAACAGAATCTACCCAGAACCCAGTCTTTTTATGACAAGACAAACCTCTCAAAATGAGGGAAGAAAACGGAATCATTTATTGAACTACATGCAACAAGCATTTATAAGGGAGACAGGGCCCATCCTGGCCTCTGAATTTACCACCCAAAGACAACAGGAACGGTGGGATACGACTGTAGTTACTACTTCTGGGGGAGGGAAGAAATCTGAACTAAGGGGATTTGAAATGAGCTGCAGAACAGTGCTATTCACTGGAGGAGATAGAAAGATTTCACTGGAGGAGGGACTCCGTTTCTGCCCTCTGAGAGCTCATAGTCAAATAGGGAGTGGATTGAGCACCAACCTGGGAGTCAGGAGACCTGGGCCCTAGTTCAGTTCTTCTGCTAACTCAGAGGAGGACACTTAGGCAGATCAACTTATCTTAGATGGTCTCTGGAGGTCCTTCCAGATTGGATACCTTGGGTTTATATAATTCTCCCATGTGATGTCTGTAGCCCTCCTGGAAAGGCCCTATCCTAAGGTAACCTCTCTCTCTTTCTTTAGAAGCTTTTAAAAAAAAATCAGTCTCCCTATGCTGGGGACTCCCCAAGTGTTCTTTTGGGTCTCTCCTTCCCTATGTCTCCAGAAACTGAGATTTGGATGTCATTACAGAGGAAGGAGACTCCCATGATATTTCTAGGTGTTGTCCAGGAGGTGGAAGGGTAAGAACTTGTCCTGTTTGCCCTTTGCGGAAGAGCCAGGGAGTAGCAGCAGCCTGAGCCCCTGAGGGAGGGCCAGGGGACACCCAGGTGGCATTGGAGAGAAGGCTCAAGCTGTCCCCCCCAGGTCCTATCTGCACCTTCCTCTGCCCCCTTTTCTTTCTCTCTGGTGTCTTATCTGTGGGGATGCGAGCCCTATCTCAAAGTTCCCAAGAAAAAGCCAATCTCCTTTCCTCCTTAGTAATGAATGGCCCCTGCTGGGAAAGTCTCAGGGAAGGAGGGGTTATTTTTAGTTCAAAGGCCAGAATTTGGGTCCATGGATAGCTGGGTCTAGGGTGCTTTGGGGCAGAGTAGAAGGGGAAGGAGAAAGAGAGTGGCAGGGGAGGTTTGGGGGTCGGGGTCCACCACCTTTTCTCTGCTCCTCAGGTTAGTGGGGAATTGTTTCCAAGGCAACAGCATTGGTTCTAAAAAATTACCATTTATATTTCTTGGTTTGGGAAAGAAGAAATGGGGGAAGGGGCAAGGCTACAGTCAGCAAATGGTTATTGGGGGGGTGGGTGGGAATATGAGCCAGCAGAGGGAGGGAGGCCTCAGGCTCCAGTGCATCCTGTAAAGATCTCTAAATAGCCCCCCCCCCCCCAGGCAAAGGAAGAGATTCTGTCCTTATGCCCCATCCTAGCCCCCCCCCCATCCTCCCCATCTTGTACCTTTATCAAGTCAGGAAAGTTGACTTCTTCATCCCTTATTTTCCCCCTTCTTTTGTGACCCACTTGAGAAAGAAAAGTACTCTGTCTCCATTCCCTTCATGTGTTTCCTGTCTACATTTCTTCCCCCATATCATTACTTCTGCAGGAAGATTCTTCATTGCTATTTCTTAACCCCATGCTACTATGTGTGCCATCTCCTCATGTCCTATGTCCCTTTCTCCATCTCTCTCTGTTTTTGCATCTCCCTTTCTTTCATCACTGAGTCACCCTCCTTCTTATTACAAACTGAGAGAGGAGGAGACCCAGGTGTGGGGAACCTTGCTGGGGAGTTAATAAAAATGTCCACAACTTCTTATCAGCCTCCTGAGAAGCGGAGGGGGTGGGGAGGAAAGGGAGAGATAGTTCTTTGTGGAGAGGGGTTGGGGGTGGGGTATCATTGAACATGCCAGCCATGAGGCGTGTGGAGACATGAAATCAGCTGGAACAGGTTTTTAAATTAGTTTTCCAACAGTTTTCTTGATGGTGGGCCCACAATCCTTAGCTCTGCCAAGAATTCTGCCAGATTCTCACAGCCAATGGAACCACTTGGGAAACCGGATTAAGGAGGTGGTAGGTGCTTAATTAAGAAGTGGGCCAGTATAGACCTAACCACTGCTCTTGACCCTGATCCCATTCTCAGCTGACATCATCACTCTAAATATTCATATGAACTATTTGTGCCCAACCTGAGTTCACAGTAGTCTGATCAGCCACAGTCAGACACACTATACTTTGCCCTGGATGTAGCGATGTCATTTTGGTCCTCTTTGAACACAAAGGACAATAACCAACCAACCATTCTCAACTGTATCTTCCATCACTCTCCATCCTTGATCTCAACTCTCTCTCCAATCCCAGTTCCAACCATCTCTAACCCAATCCCAGTCCCATACTAGTGCAAACTCTAGCTCTTTCTCCAATCTTAACCTCAACCCAAACTCAGAGCCATCCCAAATTCTAGCCCCAAACCTGTCTCTGTTCCCAAATCATAGAGGAGAATCAATTCATTATTTCACTGGTCTTTAACTTTCTACAGAAGTATTACAAATCCTTTCAAGGGTTTCCACTACTGATAGTATTGATCTCCACAGTGAGGGCTAGTGGAGCGGGGAGGGATGAAAAGACCCCAAAAGGGCTCTGGTTTGACCACAAGTAGTTTGAGATCAGCCGATTAGAATGTTAGAACATAGGTTGCATTCTGTCCTCCCCAGCTCACAGCCAACTACAGATTGGTCTCCAACACAGATATTCCACCTTCTTCAATATTCCCTTCTCCTCTCCCTTCCACTGCTCTCTTGTAGTGGCGGCGTCCATGGTCTCCTCAATCAAGGATGTGCTGAAGGCACTTTGAAGCATTTAGAGGTAGCAGATGGTTAAATTTTCATTGTCAGCATTTACATCTCAGAAATTTGATAATACTATGAACCAAGGCTTGAGTTTTTGTTTTGTTGATTGTCTGACTTAAGAAAGTAATGGAGAAATAATGTAGATTAAATTTGTGTGTTGAATATACATTGGTTTTTCTTTTTCCAGGTAGCTGGTTAACAAACATTTACCAGCACACGCCTGGACCAAACCCAATGTCGAGCCAAGCAGCTACTGTGGAAAAATTCCATACCACCCTCCCCTCACTGGGGATCCATACCCCACCCCCACTCCCTGAATCACTTCTGGGCTGCAGCTTGAGTCCCTCAGCAGACAGGTTCTGCCTCAGGGCTGAGGCCAATGAGTAATCTCCCCTTTTTCTATGCACAGTTTTCATTTTTTGGTATTAAAGGGTAGATAGCACTGTATGAGCAACCATGGATGGGTTGTAATTACATTCTCTTCTCTTCAAATCCACCCTTCTTCTGAACTTTCTTATTTTTCTCCAGACAACCAAGCATCTTTCTGTTCTCTCTGGCTCCCCATCTTGGTGTTCTACTCCATTCCTTGATTTCTGCCACTGAGCAGATCCCATCAGTTTCCAAATTTTGACATTTGTGCCTTTATGGAATCTCTCACAACCTTTGCTCCACTCACACAAGAGCTACCCTAGTTCAGGCCTCCGCCACCTCTTGCCCAGAATAGTGCAAGGAACTCCTAATAAGTCTCTTTAAAGAAAGTCTCTCCTCGCTTCAATTCATCCTCCACGGAGCCAGCTTTGCAAGCGATTATCTTCAAGTAGAGGTCTGACCATTTCATGCCCCTCCTGCCTCTCCCCTTCTCAGTAAGCTCCAGTGACTTTTTATTGATTCTAAGATCAAATATTATTCCAGTTTTATCTCATCCTTGAAAATTTTCTATTTGTTTAAGTTTTATAACACTCATAATTATTAGTATAGTAGCACTAATCTATAGAACTTATAAATAAATTAATATCCTTACATTGGGAGTACATGCTCAAAATTTTTTTTACTGATAGTGTACGATGAAAAAAATTTTCAGACTACTGATTTACAGCAAAAATTCAAATTTTTGAGTCTGGCATTCGAGGGCCTTGGTGCCAATCTACCCTTCCAGTTTTACGTTCACATTATGTTCTAGCCAAAATGGAACTCACTACACCCTAGAACACATAACTAGCTTTTCTCTCTTTGTGATTTTGTTCTATATGTCTGAAAAGTTAGGTCTACCCTAAAGTCCCTAATCTCTAGAGCTGTTGAAGTTCTCCCTATTCTTCATTAGAGTAGTAACTTCTTAAGTCCAGGGATTATCTGTGCTCAGTGCCTAGCACCGGTTAAGTTGTTTCAGGAGTGTACAACTCTTCTTGGCCCTGTTTGGGGTTTCCTTAGCAAAGATACTGGAGTGGTTTGCCATTTCCTTTTTGAGCTCATTTTACATATGAGGTAACTGAAGTAAACAGAGTGAAGTGACTTGCCCAGGGTCACACAGCTAGAAGGGAGTTGAGTGCAGATTTGAATTCAGGAAGATGAGTCTTTCTGACGACAGGCCTGGTATTCTATCCACTACCCCCCTGGCGCATAGTAAATACTTCATAGATGCTCGCTCACTCTATCCATCCATTTATCTATCCATCTATCTATCTATCTACCTACCTATCTATTTATCTATTATCCATCCATCCATCCATCTATCTATCTATCTATCTATCTATCTATCTATCTATCTATCTATCTATCTATCTATCTATCTCATGTCACTTGTCATGTTTTTTATGTTGGAATATATTTGTCATGTCTGCACCAACTAGACAGTGAACTTCATTAGAGCAGGTCCTATCTAATTCATCTTTGCCCTGCCCTCTGTGCTAGCATAGTGCTTTTCACATAGTTGGTAAATTGACACTCACATATTTTAAATGACCTATTTGACCTTCTCTCACCTTATGGAAAATAGGCTCCACATGTAAAAAGTTCATTATGTTTATCATTTTTTTTTCTCAAGCTTCAGGCAACATCACATAGAGATTCTGTTGGATGATGGTCAAAACCTGAGGGGAGTGGCCAGGACTGCCTAGATAACTTGTCCTCTTGCTCTTCTATGCCAGCCAGCTAGGTCTCCCCTTTGTAGGTTGAGGCCCATGAAACTGCCCATGGCCCAGTCCAGGAAGTTGTAAGATTATTATCATGATATAATATGAAGAACACTGTACATAGGATTCATAGGATTCACTGTTCATAGAATTATAGAAATAGGACTGAAAATGCCTTCAAGATCATCTAGATCAGGGGTTCTTAACCTTCTTTGTGTCCTGGACCCCCCTGGCAGTCTGGTGAAGTCTATGGACCCCTTCTCAGAATAATGTTATTAAATGCACAAAATAAAATTCCTAGGGATTACAAAGGAAATCAATTATGTTGCAGTATGGTTATCAAACTATAAAAAAGAAAAAATTGACCCTATATTAGTCCTATATGTATATATGTGTGTATACACATATATGTATTGTATATATGCATATATGCATGTTGCATGTGTATATGTATACATAATGTAAAAGTTAGGAATATATATATTTATGTACACACGTATATATACTAACCTGGAATTTTGAGTTTATGTAAATATATACATGTATATGTGATATATGTGTATTATATCCATTGTGTATTTTTATGTGTCTTATATATGTTGTATGTGTATGTGCATATGTATGTATATATGTGTATACGCGTGTATATATACACACATATATATTATAGGCAGGAACAACTCACAACTTTGTGACTTTGGACATGGCATTTAACATATCAATGGGCTGTAGAGACAGTGCCAATCTGCATGGGTAGAATAAGTTCCTCACTGAAAACCCCCTACACTGATAAAATCTTCTTCAACCATGCAAATTGGCATTTTCTAACCTAAAGTCTTAGGGAGTTACTTCAGGCATTAAAAGGGTCACTTGGTCAATGTGTATCAGACAGGCAGGATTTGAATCCAGACCTTTCTGATTTTGAGGCCAGCTTTTCATCCACTATACCACGCTGTCTCTCTTATATTTTTTAACAGATGAGGAAACTGAGACCAAGAGAGTGGAAATAGCTTGCCCACGGCAACCCAGCTAGTAGCATGCAAATGCAAGTCCTCTGACTCCAAATTCAGAGCTTTTCCCACTGTAGCATGCAGCTTTTTGAAAAATTTGTGTTCAAATCCTAATTCTGCTACTTTTCTAGCCCCATGTCCTAGGATCAAGTCTGTGGGCCCCAGTTTCCTCATCTGTACTATGGGCACAATAAGACTTGTTCTTAGGTATCTTTTATCTTATCAAGCAAAAGATCAGATGAAATGGTGTTTATGTAATGAGGAATGTATACATACACAGATCACCTACCATGGAAACACCTTGCTTCTGGGAGAAGACATCTTGAAGTGTCCTCCCATGTGAGGAAGAGCAGTTTCTTTTGCTTGGCTTCATAACAGGCACAGGATGTGTGTTTAAAAACTAAGAGACTGTGACACTTGCTTGGTGTTCATAGAGGGTTAAGGTCCACCCACAGCTTGAGTGCCACAAACCAAACTAGTAAGTAGGGAAGGGTCCATCTCCTCCTCCCCTTCTGTTTTAGGTCCCATGGCCTAGAGAAATGGATCTGCTTGTTTGATTTAATTGGTCTTTCTCAGTTTCACAATCCCCTCTGAAATCACTGAGCCATGGCAACCTTGGAGCAGGGATTCCGGGCTGGATGCTGCAGCCAGTCAACTGGCAGGGAAACCCTGAGGGTCCAGGGTGTCTGGGACTAGAGCCCAAAGGGGAGCTTTGGACTTGGAACTTGGGACTGTGTTGTGTAGGAACTGAGCTAAGCTGTGAACTTAATCACCTTTTCATCCTCAGAGTATGAGGTGATATGGGCCTGGGGGTTATGCCCTGTGTGTTGGGAAGTATGTTTGTTATTATAATTTTAATATTATAATTTTGAAATAAATATTTCTTTATAAAAGGTACCCTACTCTTAAGTGGTGAAATGGAACTGGGTTGCAGAATATCTCTTACAGTTGGGGCTGGGAGCCAATGTCAGAGAGAGCCTAGATACCCCCAAATCCCTTTAAGACTACTGGAGAACCCTGGGGGAGAAGGGAGATATCTCAGGTAGTGGGACCAGAGTAGTTGATGTTACAGAGATAAAGCATTTTGCAGAATCTTAAAACATTATGTAAATATTGTCCCCAAAGTGAGGCAGCATGGGCAGCTAGGTGGTGCCACTAGTGCACAGAGTGCTGGATCTGGAGTCAGGAAGATCTTCCTGAATTCAAATCTGGTCTCAGACGCTTACTAACTATGTGACTCTGGGCAAGTCACTTAACCACTTGCCTCAGTTTCCTCATCTGTAAAAATGAGTTGGATAAGGAAATTACAAACCACTCCAGTATCTTTGCCAAGAAAAACCCAAAAGGGATCCCAAAGATCAGGATAAGACTAAACACTTTACAAAGCACTGTTATAATTCCTGGTCCCATGATGCTTAATATATGTTAGTTGAATTGAGTTCTACTTCTTGTATTGACAGAGAAACAGAAGCCAGAGAAGTTGAGACCTTCTTCAAGGTCACATAGTCACACACAAGGTCACACACAAGGTTAACTTAGGTCCAGAGCTCCAAGGTCAAAGGTACCTTGCCTCTCAGCCCAGGGCCTCTACTTCTCGTCCTGCTGTATATCCACCATTAGCCCCAAGTCCATATCCCTGGGGACCTTGGGCATTCACAGCTGTGATGACCAGGGCTGTTGCTGCTGCATCATTATGGTGATGATTTCATAACATGCAATCCCTCCTCCCCCCATCACCTCCCAGTGTGAAATAAGCTGCTTAATAATTAATTGACAAAGATGAACTTGCTATATCCCTGGATGAAGGAAGGTGGTTGGCCACCTCCTCTCTAGGCAAATAATGTGAAAACTAATTGCCCAAGGAAAGGAGGAGAGAGGTATTAAGATCAGATTTGCAAGGTCCTTCCGAGGAGCCCAGGAGCCTAGAGCTCTGGTAGCAGCTGGGATTTACACTGCTAATTCATCCCTAATTAATGTTTCAAATTGGACTGGGCAAAGAAGAAGAAATAAACACTGAAGTATCACCAGAGAGAAATAGAGACTGCAGTCAGAGACAGATGGAGACAGAGAGATGGAGGAAAATATTAAAAACAGAAACACAGAGAGGTGGACAGACAGACATCAGTGAGAGCTGCAGGCCCAGAGATATACAGGCTGGTATCAGAAAGAGACACATGGAGGCAGTCAGATGCTGAATTTAATGGAGGTAGTGAAAGGAGTTGGAGCCAGAGGGAGTTAAAATTCTATTACTATTACTACTACTACTACTACTACTACCACTACTATTACTACTACTACTACCTAACTTTTATTAAATGCCTACTCTGTGCCAGGTACTATGCTAAGCACTTTACAATTATCATCTCATGTGATCTTCACAACAATCCTGATAGGTAGGTGCTATTATAATAAAGACCAGAAAACCGAGGCAGCAAGAAGCTAATAATAACAGCTTTATACAGTGCTTCAGGGTTTACAAAATACTTTTCAAATATCATCTTGTTTTATCCTCACAGCAATTCCAGAAGGTGTTATCCCCATTTTATAGATGAGGAAACTGAGGTAAGCAGTTATCTAAGATATCTAAGTATCTGAAACTGGATTTGAACTCATGTATACAGAATGGAGTACAACACTTCACAGTTACAACACATTTTCACACCTATTATCTCCCTTGATTCTCATCATAACTCTGTGTAGGGCAGATATTGTGTGTTAGTTGCTTGGCTGAATGAATTAACAAATAAATGCCCATTTTGTAGATGAGAAAACTGAGACTTAGAGAAATGAAGTGACCTACTCAAGGTCATGGTGAAATATATATGTGTGTGTGTGTGTGTGTGTGTTTATGTATGTATGTGTGTGCATATACATACACATGCACATGCACACACACACACATATATATAATAGAATGAAAGTAGAGAGACAGAAACAGAAAGCTAAACAGAAAAAAATAGAAAGAGAGCTGAGTCTTCATTTCTCTTCAGGCTGCACCTATGACTTTCTCCGTTATGCCTCAGAAGTCTCTTCACTCTTGGAAATTCACTTTGCCCCGGACAATTTCTCACACCTGAAGTACCCTCTGCCCCTGCAGCCTCTTCTTCTAATTCTCTGGTTCTTTGCAGTACCTCCATTTTAAGAAGGATGTCCAGGTCAGCCATGTCTTTCTTACTTCTCCTGGACTTTCTCTTGTAGATCCTTGGGGTGGGGGGAGTACCCCTTCTCATAACTCTCTTTCTCCATTCTTTTGTGTGTTGTCTTCTCTCATTAGAATTTAAGCTCCCTGAGATGAGACTTTCTTTCTGCATGGGAAAACTTGCTAGATTTTTATTAACTTGTTGACTTGGAGTAATGGAGTCAGCCTGGATCTGAGATTTAGGAGTGCTGGATTTTAATCCTGGTTCTAATACTAGCTAGTCAGATTATTTTGAATAGGTGACTCTCTAGGTCTCTAAATTTTTTTTAGGCAATTAGTATTAAAGTGCTTTGCTCAGGGTCAAACTAGTAAACATCTGAGGTCAGATTTGAACTCAGATCCTCCTGACTCTGGGGTGAGTGTTCTAGCCACTGTGCCACCTACCTGCCTTTCTACTTCTTTACCTATAAAATGTAGGGGTCGAAGTAGAGGACATCTACAATTCCTCCTGGCATTGACTTTCTATATTCTCTGACAGAGAAGGAGAGAGAGATTTAGAAGATATATAGAAAGAAAATGATTGTGGTGGGGGTGAGGGAGAGACAGAGAGAGCAGAAAGGGCAAACAGAGACCATAAATACAGAGACTGAATGTGATTTGGAGGCAGAAGAAGAGGTTTTGAGTTGTGAGAGCCTGGGACCAGGGCCAAATTTCCCCCTAGAAGAAACAAGGGATTTTAGTGCCCTGGGACTGTCCTCCCCTTCCTGATAATTCCACCATGTCTATCACAGTATTTTATACATTTTACAGATGAGGAAATGGAGGCAGGCATAGGTTACATACCTTGCTCAGAGTCATGGAATGATGGATATTACTGAATGAATGGATATTAAATTTCTCTGGGTGAGGACCCTTGGAACATGGAGCTATGAGGTGCCCTAAATCCAAACATCTCACTGTACATGTGAGAAAACTGAGGCTTGGGTGCTGACTGTCTCAAAATCACAGGTAATTAGTGGCAGATGGAGGACAAGTCCCCAAGTATCTTGAACCCCATAGGCTTCTTCTTTTAAAATACAGAAAACCTCAAGAGGAATAAAATATGTAGCTGTCATGAACAGAGATTACTTTAGTGGGAATTAGCTCATCTCTGTCAGAAATTCTTGAACAGAGAACAGTCCTGAAGAAACTCAAATTTTGATGGTTTGGGGGAGGGGAGGGCATGGAGTGAGAAGGGTGAAGAAGGCAGAATTGTACAGCACTAAGTACAGAGAGGGCAGGCCAAGGTTTAGGCACCGTAATGAATTGTTTTAAGTAACCAGGAGGTAATATGACTGACTGCCCTGGATACTTCAGACAGTGGGCTAATCTAGAAATGCTCTTTCTCAAAAAACCTTTTAGAATCCAAACTCTCTAGCTTAGTGTCCAAGCTCTTCCTACTCTGGTCCAAATTTTCCTTTTCAGACTTATCTCCCCCTATTCAGACTTATCTCCCTCTATGTCTGAAATGCTCTTCCCTCTTCTCTTCCATTGGTAATTCCCATTCTTTTTTCTTCTTCTTCTTTTTCTATTTTCTTTTTAAAAATTTTTAAATTAATTAATTTGTTTTCTACAATGTCATTCCCATTCTTAAAGAGTCTAATATCACCTTCATGAAAATTTCCAGGATTTTATTCTACCTCATCTCTTGCCAAAAGTGATCTCTCCTTCCCTATTCTTAACTCTGACTCATCACACTCTGGGTTATGGTTGAGTGCGTGTCTTCTATCCCTTACTTAATCCCTTGGAGGGAAAGGACTATGTTTTATTTATCTCTGTACCTTCTTTAAGTTCACCATAGCACCTTACCTATAACAGAATTTATTCAAGTGAATTGAGTTGCCCAGAAAGACATTGGGCACTAATGCAGGCTAGCTCAGCTGACTTTACAATGAAGATGACTCTTCTATGCAGCCTCTGGCTTCTCACTCCTGTTCTTCTAGAATCCTTAGGCTGAAATGGAGTCTGAGAGGACACTGAATTCTTTCCAATGCCTCCAGGGAGGACTGCTCAGATGTCTATTCTTCCAGACAATAGTGGGTCCCAAGATACATGTTGCTTGTTATTTTTACCTGTGCTTAATATCCTAGTAGCACCCCTGAGACCCAGAAAGCCTAATTTCTTACCTACCTCCCTTGGTTGTTGTAATGACACAATGAGTTAATATTTGTAAAGTACTTTGTAAATCTTATGTATAAATACTAGCTGTTATTATTTTTATGGGGCAGCTAGGTGGTGCAGTGGATAGAATGCCGGGCCTGAAGGCAGGAAAACTCATCTTCTTCAATGAAAATCTGGCCTCAAAGATTTACTAGCTGTGTGACCTTGGGCAAGTCACTTAACTCTGCTTGCCTTAGTTTTCTTATCTGTCAAATGAGCTGGAGAAAATCATTCCAGTATCTTTGCAAAAAAAAAAAAAAATAACCCAAATGGGATTACAAAGAGTTAGATACACCTGAAATAACTGAATAAAAAATTGTTGTTATTATCAACTATAATACTCCAATACTTCAAAGAGCCATGATTTTGCTGGTATGGCTTCTCCTCCCCAAGATGCAGATTGTAGCACCTCTCCCACTTAATAAATTGTCTTTGAGAGGAAGAAAAATTATCACCTTTGTGGCCAACTTTTCTGAACTCAATTTGCTCAATGATCTAGTTTTAGGACTCTGTACTCAATCTTTTGGGTTAGGACATAGGCAGAAATTAACAGATGTGGAAAGAGAAAGAGAGCAGGGAAAGAATGAGAGAGACAGATAGACAGAGAGAGAGAGACATAGAGAGACTTTCCTAGGGTACTCTTTGGTAACAGGTGGTTGGGGGTGGGGAAGGTATATGTGTGACACTGACCTGCCTGAGATTCAGAGTGGTGTAATGGCTTGAATCAGAAGACCTGAGTTCAAATCCTGCCCCTGCTACCTTGGGCAAGTCCAGATTCTCCGAGTCTCAGTCTCCTTGTCTGTAAAATGAGATGGTTGATTTAATAAATTTAAAGCACCTTTCTAACCCTAAATCTATGAATTTTTTTCTGTTCTTCTCCAGAGAGAATGAGTATTGTGGCTTAGTCTTCTAAGTATTTTGGCCTAAGTACCTTTAGTGAGAAAGTTCCATCTTGCCTCCTTCTCCTTCTCAGTTCTCAATCTTCTCCTCTTCCACAAGCAAAGTATCGGTGCTGGTACTTTAGTGAAAAGGGCACCCTGGACTGGTTCTGGTTCTATCATGAACTTGCTAGGTGACCGTGGACGGTGTCATCTCTGGATCTCCATTTCCCTATGTGTAATGGGAATATGATAAGATCTTGTCTCCTCTCCATCTTCCCTTGCAGGTACGCTGTGTACAATAATGGCTTACACGGATGTTGACACGGTATTTGCTTATTTGCAAAATGCTTTTCTCACAAAACTCATTTGAGGTGAATAATACAAATGTCATTATCTTCATTTTATAGATGAAGAAATTAGGGCCAAGAGAGGCTAAGTTTACATGGCTAATAAGTGATAAGTCTGAGTGTTAAGATCATTGTTTTTTTCCATTTTTCCACGCTGCTTGGATTGAGAATCAGGAAGACCTGAATATGATTGCTTCATCAGATGCTTACTAGCTATGTGACTCTGGGTAAGTCACTTGACTTCTCTTAAACTCACTTTCCTCATTTCAATGAGGATAATAATATAACACCTACTTTACAGGGTTGTTTCAAAGATCGAATGAGATAATATATGTGAATTGCTTTGTAAATACGAAAGCCCTATATGAATATCAGGAGGCAGCTGGGTGGCTTGGTGGAGAAAGCATTGTACCTGGAGTCAGGAACTCCCAAGTTCAAATCTGGCCTCAAACACTTACTATCAGTGTGTCCTTGGGCAAGTCGTTTAACTTCTGTCTGCCTCAGTTTTCTCATCTATAAAGTGGGAATAATAATAGCACCTGCCTTTCCAGGGTTGCCGTAAGGCTAGAATATTTGTAAGATAATTTTGAAACTTTATCTAGAAATGCTAGTTAGTTTCATTAGCTATAATCTTTTGATATTTCAAGAAGTCATGATTTTGCTGGTGTGGGTGCTCCTTCCACAGATGCAGATTGCAACCCCCTTTCTACTTAATAAATGGTCTTCAAGACTAAAAAAATATGGACAATTTTCCGAGCTCAGCCAGGCTGGTTCTTTGACCATGGACAGTCCAGACAGTTCTTTGTGGAGCCCATATTGAAAGTCTCCCCAACTGGGTAGGATCTGCTACTACTTGTACTTCAGAATTATTGTCTTCAAGAACTCAGGGTCATCTCTATGTCATGACAAGGTATTAGAGAAAATGGTTAATGGAGAAAAAAGTAGGTAATTAGAAAGAGATGGTGGAGGGGAGACATTTATCCAGATCGTCAGGATGAGACAAATTAAAGGGAAGAAAATGAGTATTTATTAAGTGCTTACTACATGCCAAGAACTGTACTAAAGATTTTACAAATATTATCTCATCCAATCTTCACAATGATCTTACAAGGTAGGTGTTATTATTAGCCCTATTTTACAGTTGAGTAAACTGAGGCAGCCAGAGATAAAGTGACTTGCTCAGGATCACATAGTTAGTAAGTATCTATCAAAACTTAAGTGTTCCTGACTCCAAATACTCTATTCACTACTCCATTTAGAGTCCTCCAAGCTATTAGGTTCTTTCCTGACAATAGCCCTGTGTAATTATTGTTCTAATTTTACAGATGAGAAAACCGATGCTTAGAGAGGGGAAATGACTTACCCATGGTCACGTAGTTAGGAAGCATACAAGCAGAGATTTGAACGCAGATCTTCTGACTTCAAGTTTAGGGCTCTTTGCCCCCAAACCACTGAAATGTTAACTCTGAGAAAGCTGTGAAGTTCTCTATACGTGTATGTTATAAAACACAAGAAAATGCTTAGAAAAGCAGAAAGCCTGAAATGAATGTAAAGGATTCTGCTACTCGACCTCCCCCATCCCTGTTCCTGCCGCTGAAGCCTCTCCAGGCTCAGACGTTTACCCTTGAAAAGGTAGCCAAGGTAAAAAGTATTTGGAGATGACAGAAGATCTGCTTAGAGGGGGAGGGGAGATGCTGGAGGTGAGGCTGTTATTCTAGGACAGACCCTCCTCCCACTCAGGACCCAATTTCCTTCAGCTTCCCCAGAGACCATCAGTCCCAACTCCCATAGCAAACCCGCAGATGGAAAATGGGCCCCAGCAGCTTTCTCCATTATCCCTAATGGGAACTGACGTTTAGGACGCTTCAAGGACCAGTGTTTCCCAGTCATCTGGCTCTCCCTACCTCACGGAAGCGCCTGACTGCTCATCCCCATTAGAGGTGGGGGCCTGACTACATTAAGACTCACAGAATCTCAGATCTGGAAGGGACTTCCAAAAGTCAGCTCGTCCAACTCTTACCTATAAAGACATCCTCACAGAAGCTTCTTTATAAAAAGACTATCCGACCTTCCTTCCATAGAAATGCCACTGAGGATGGATGGTGTAGACAGATTCTTGCCACTGACTTACCTCTCTGGAGACTAATGAAGTGAACTCAAAGACCACATCTTAATTCAATAAACATTTATTAAGTGCCTACTATGTGCCATGTGCTGTGCTAAGCACTGGGTATACTAGATAAAAAAGAAAGTCCCTGACCTAAAGGGGCTTACAATCTAACATCCAAAGACAACCCACAAAAAGAAGCTGAAAATTGTGTAGAGGGAAAGTGCCAAGGGGCACCCAGAGTAGGGGCATGGTGTTCCTATGGAGTCAACGTGGAGCAGAGCTGCTGATGGAAAAGATGGAGTTCCCAGAACTCTACAGAGGAAGGTTTTGGAGAAGTTAAATGTTGTGCTCTCTACCCCCTCCCCCCAGAGGAGAGGTAACTGAGGAGGAGTTGAGGAAGTTGTTGACATCCAAATTTGAGTCAATCTTCCAAGGTAGAGCACCTTGGGTAGATGGCATAAGGATGAAAACAGTATCCCTAACAATTGTTGTCTTTTAAAAGATGTGAACATTCTGTTACCTCCAGGAAGTCTTCCCAGGTTAATAGAAGACCATTACTAGCTTCTTCGCAACCTTTCCTTCCCCATTTTGTTCTGCCTGAATAAGAGTCTCCTTCAGCTTCTCTGTTTAATTACCTACTTTTCCTCTTACATACATTTATAAAATGTCCTCCTGTAAATGTAACCAGTGGCCTAGAACCGAAGCTTCAATTTACATAGACTGGATTGAGTCTTGGACGTTTCTTAATAATTTTTTGGCTCACGTCTCTACCCGAGCTTTCCCCTGGGAACACCAGTGTTTGGTTCATTTCCAAACCCTACAGAAAGAGTAAAAGAGGCCTCAGTTTTCCACTTATGCTAATGAACCATTGAATATAGAACAGGCTTTAATTAACCCAACAAAAATGCAGACTCACACCTGAGCCCATAAACAGTCAAAACAACTTTTCTTTGCTCTGGCCCTCCTTTCTATTCACTAGGCATATGCATAGTCCTCAAGTCTTATTGTCCTACTGTGACATTGAGAGCTCCCACTCCCAACCCTACTTACTAAGTAAAAGTGCTTGGAATCAATAGAAACTTGACCCTTCTCTCTGGACCTGCATTATCTACTTAGCTCAAAGTACCAGTGAAGGACAAGGTCTGAGTTGGCTCCTCCATGTTGTGACTTTGTCCCTTGATACTCCTCCCATTTGATTTGGGAACTCATTTGTTGTTTCTGCAGCTACTCCAACTGCTAGCAACTTACAAGCGCTTCAAGTCTCAGCTTGCCCCAGGAACTCCTCACCATTCTGCTTCTATCTCTGGATGTGCATAATTCCCTGTAGTTTTCTCAAAGATGTGCAGGTTTCCCCTCACCCCCACTCCAGGAAACCAAGCCTGAGTTCCTATGTGTAGCCCCCTTTCATTTATGCATCTCTCCCAGCATCAGCTTCCTCTCTCTGTCTCTGCTTTCCATTTGAAAGGCCAAGTTAAAGTTTGTAACCCAGGTATATGAACTGGCTATGAATCAATCAATCATCCTTCATGTGATGTCAAAGGGACAAGGAAAAATCTAAGTCTAAGTGATCTGATACCTCATCCAAGAGCTAACTTTGTCAAGAGGGGAGAGATTCAAGAGAACCTTATTAGATTTTTCCCCTACATAAGTAGAAGGGACCCTAAAGCTCATTTAGTCCAACCTCTTCATTTTGTACATGAAGACATAGTTTCAGAGAGAGGGAGTTACTTGTCCAAAGTCACACAGCTAATATGTGGCAGAATCAGAACTCAAACTAGGTTATCTGGTAGTTCCAGTATCCTTTCCACTCCACCACAAGAGCCTCTCCCCTAACTGTCCATTCATGTTTAGGTATAATTTATTTTAGGCTGTTTATAGTTCCAAACACGGTTAAGCGAAAACTTATGTAGCCATGTTTAATAACTTTTTGTCTTCTCTATTCAACATGTGGGCACCGATAAGCAAGTCAGAAGAAATGGATTCAGAATGTCCCTGACTCAGACACTAATTTTTCTGTGCTGGTCTGTCTTCTTCAAACCTTAGTTTCTTCCCATGTGAAATAAAATTGTATTCAATGATCTTTAAAAATTCTTTTCTTCTTCCTTTCTTTTTCTCCTCCTCCTCCTTCCTCTCCTCTTCCTCCTCTTCCTTCATTTCCACAACTACATCAACCACTCATTTTTGTAGCATTTACTGGTGGGAACACTATGATAGGATCCTAGGGATAGGAAAGGGTATGAAGACATATAGTCTCCACTCATAAAAGGTTTACAACTTATTTTGCTAATATTTTCTCAATGATGGAGACTTGATCTTCACAGTATAGAATAAATATAGTCAAGAGCAAATTCAAGCCAAGATAGGGAAGGAGATGGAACACTTAGCAAATCTAAGTGAACTTGTCTCCAAGGCAGATGAATTGCATTCCAAAGCAATAATGGTGGGTGATTACATAGTGCTTTATATATATATTGTCTCATTTATTATTATATACATTGCCAAAAACCCTGGGAGGTAGGTACCATAGGTATTATCATCCCCACTTTACAAAGAGGAAACCCCGAGAGCTTTTCTATTTATATCTCCAGTACTTAGCACAGTGCTTTGCCCGTAGTATATATATTTTTTATTATTATTAAATGCTCCTTTGCTCATTTATTCATTCATTTGTTCATTCAACAGAAAATCCAAGGGAAAGAAAACACACACAGAGAGCATCTTTTCTACCCAATCAGCATCTCAGGAGAGATACACAGTGACATTTGAAAGTCACCTAGGAATAATTACTACATGACCAGGCCTTTCTCATGCCTCAGAGGCTGATCTGGACACTACAGGGCTCCAAAAAAGTAGTCAGTCTCTAACAACTAGCAGAGGTGGTCCACTTTTTCTCCTCCTTAAGCACCCCTCCCCCCTCCACTCTAACTCACACCTCCCCCATATTCCACTATGGCTGTGCTACAATACTTAGCAGCACGCTGCTCTCCGTTGTCCTTTGAAATAGTGCTGACAAAGCACACAATTCAAAGCTGCCCCTAGCTACTCTCCAGGGTGCTGACAGTCCAGAACAGTGGATGAAATTCAATCAGATGAAATTAAATGGGGATAAATGTAAACGCCTGCACTTGGGTTAAAAAAATTAATTGCACAAATACATGATTGGGATATGTGACTAAAAAAAAATTCATGTGAAAAGAACCTGGAGGTTTTAGTGGACTTCAAGCTTGATATGAGTTAATAATGTGATATTGCTTCCAAAAAAGATGCCATCTAGATCTGCATTAATACAAGTATAGCTCCCCAAATAGGGTATATTATAGTTCTACTGTACTCTGAAAAAATCATAACAAATCAGAAATATTATGTTCAATTCTTGGCATCACACTTTTAAGAAGGTTATTGACAAACTGGAGTTCATCCAAAGTGAGGCAACCAAGACTGTAAAGGATCCAAATACCATATCATGCAAAAATTAGTGAGAGTGAGGATTTTTCTGCTGGAAAAATCAGAACTGGAGGTCACAACCATTATCTTTAAATATTTGAGACTTATTCAGAATGACTCCAGTGAACAGAACTAGCACTGATAGGGAAAAGACATAGGGAGATTTCATTCCAGTGCCAAAACAAGTTTTCCAGTAATAGGAGCTATCAAAAATAGAACAAGCTATCTTGAAAGGTAGTGAAATCTTCCTCACTTGGAGTGTTCAAAATGTGGCTTAATGACCATTTTTCAGGAATGCTGTACAGGATTTTTTTTTCAGGTCTTAAGATGTTGTGGTACATGATATCTAATGTCATCTCTAACTCTAAGACTCAATGATCAGGGGAGATATATGCACTGAGAAAGATAACTAACTGTCCCAGGCAGCAAATATCAAGGGTTATATAAGTAAGTGACAGACAATAAATGCTATGAAAACTTGAAGGAGGAGTTGTTCACCAGGGTTGGAGTAGGTAGGGAAGACTTTACCAAGGAGGTGGTATTAAGATTAGCAGGTGAGTTGGATTTCAGTTGGTGGGGAGGAGTCATGGAGGGTATTCTAGGAAGGATGAACATAATTATCAAAGACAAGAAGGCAAAAATGATCATATTCAGAATAATGAATATGCTTATTTGGCTAAAGATTGTGGGTAGAGGACAAGTGAGAAGTAAGAAGAGGTTGGTTCTGGCTAGATCCTGGTAGACCCTGGACACTAGACTGAGGAGCTATTGCTTTATCTGTAGTGTAGTAGAAAAGCAAGGGATCTAGAATCTAGAATAGGAGAGATGTGTTCAAATCTCTTCTCTGAGACTGACTAGTTGTGTCACCATGAACAAGTCACTTCCCCACTCTGAGTCTCAGTTTTGCCATCTGTAAAACTGGAATATCAAACTTGCAGTGCACTAAAACCTCCAGGTTCTTTTCACATGAATTGTATTCTAGTCATTTAATGTTATATTCTTCTTAGGTTGGTGAGAGAAGTACTTTGTAGAACAAAAATAAGCTATAAAATGTGAAATTTTATTATTGTTAGCAAAAGAGAGCTATTGGAAGCTTTCAAGAAGGGGGTTGACATGTGCAAAGCAATGCTGCAGGAAGACCAATCTGGCAGTGGTATGCAGAACGGACTATTTCTATATTTAAATGTTTCTTTTAGAAAGTAGTTAATTAATTCATGTTGTTATTTCAAACTCCTAGAATGGGTTGTCTACACTTGGTACTTCCATTTTCTCACCTCCCACTCACTTCTCAACCTCGAGCAATCTGGCTTTCTGACCTTATCACTTCACGGAAACTGCCACTCTAATGTTACTCATGATCTCTAAATCCACAGGCCTTTTCTCAGCCCTTGTGCTGCTTGATCTCTGTGAAGCTTTTGTCACTTGTAGACCATCTCTCCTCCTGGATGTTCTTTCCTGCTTTGGCTTCTGTGACACACTGCTCTGTCCTGTTTTCTCTCCTTCCCATCTGATTGATCCTTCTCAGTCTCATTTCCTAGACCACCATCCATCACCAGGAGAATGGGTGTCCCCAATGTTCTGTTCTGGGCTCTCTTCTTTCTCTCTCTACACTCTTGTTTTGTGATCTCATTAGCTCCAAAGGGTTTGATAATTATCTTTATGCAGATGACTTCCAAGTTTATATTTCTAGCCTTCTTTTCTCTCCTGAACTCCAGTTCTGCATTGCCAGCATCTTGATTTTGTGTAAAAAAATGGAAATCATCATAGTTCCCCCTCCAAATTCTTCCTTCCTCTAAACTTCCCTGTTTCTGCTGAGAGAATCAATAACCTTTTGCCAGATTAAAAAACTTAGTCATCTTTGACTCATCTCTTTCCCTTATCACACTCCATGCAATCAATTGCCAGTCTTAGCCATTATACCTCTATAGCATCTCTTGCATCAACTCACTTCTCTCTGATCACATGGATTCTACCAGAGGTCTTCAACACCTTTCATCTATACTATGTAAGTCAACACCCTGCTCAATAAACTCCAGTGGCTCTCTGGTATCTCTAGGATCAAATGCAGACTCCTTTATTTGGCATTTAATGCCTTTCACAACTTGGCTCCAACCTTCCCTTTCCAGGTTAATTATGTATTTATTAATCTCCTTCACACAATCTATACACTATAGTGCAGCCAAACCGACCATCTTACTGTCTATCACTGCATCTCCCACCTCCATTCCTTTGCACAGGCTTTGGCCCATATCTGGAACACACATCCATCTCACTTCTGCCTTTTAGAATTCCTAGTTTTCTCAGTTCAAGCACTATCCCATGAGGCATTTCCTAATTCTCCAAGTTTTTTGTGCTCCATCCTTCCCCTTCAAAAGGCAACTGGGTTGAAGTATATTTTTTTACTTTGCTTTTCTTGCTTATTGTTTTTTAGAAATATGGCCTATGTTGAAATATGTTTTGCATGGTTTCACAGGTATAAATGATATTATAATGTTTGCTTTGTGGGATGGAGGGAGAAAATTGGTAATTCAAAATTTAAAAAGAAAATAATTTAAAAAGTTAATAAATTATAAATTGAAATATTTAAAAAAGAAAGTACCAAAGACAGAAAAGAAGTAACTGGGATTTGTTTTGTATAATTTTATTTTGTTTGAAATACATATGAGTATATATATATATATACATACATACATACATATGTCTATACACATACGTACACACACATGTTTGTATATGTAGCTAGGTGGTACAGTGGATAGACTGCTGGGCTTGAAGTGAGGAGGACTCCTGAGTTCAAATTTGTCCTCAGACACTTACTAGCTGTGTGACCCTGGGAAAGTCACTTAATCCTGTTGGCCTCAGTTTCTTCATCTTTAAAATGAGCTGGAGAAGAAAATGGTAAGCCACTCTAGTATTTTGTCTAGAAAACCCCAGTGGAGTCATGAAGAACTGGAAATGACTGAAGAAATGATTCAACCATAAAGCTGATGTGTTATATATAATGTATATGTGTTATAAATAATATATGTTAAGTAAAATATGTACACACACACACACACACACACACACACACACACATATATATTCAAACTCCTTCCCCTATTAGAATTCATGTGCCTAAAGGACAGCCACCATGCCCTTTTTCTCTCTATCACTAGCATTCAGCACAGTGTCAGGCACAAAGCAGTTGCTTAATTAATGTTGATTAATTGATAGACTAATCACATACTTGCAATTGCCTCCTAAATGGAATCCTTGTTTCTAGTTTCTCTCCTCTTTAATCCACCCTCTACATAGCTTCCTAATTAATGTTACTAATTATAAATGTATTAATATCCATTAATAAACAATAAATCTCTGGTCTGACCACGTCATTCTCATGCTAAAGATGCTCTGGTGACTCTCTATTGCTTTTAAGAAAAAGTACAAACTCCTTAGCTTGATACTTAAAGGCCTATAAAATCTGAATACTGTCTCTTTTTCGAAGCATACTTCATTAATATTACCCTTTAGTCCTAATATATTGGCTTACTGTCTGTTCTCCAAATTTGGCATGTCATTTCTCATCTCCATGCCCTTGCTGAGGCTGCATCACATGTCTGGACTGCACTCCCTCCTTATCTATGCCTCTTAGGGTCACTAGCTTTCTTGAAGCTCAGGTGACACCTCTTACATGAAGCTTTTCCTGATTGGCACCAATTATTAGTCCTCCAGAATCCTTTTAAAATTACTTTGTACTTACTGATCTGTATATATGTTACATTCCCCTATACATTACAATTGAATGTAAATTCTTCAAGGACAAGAACTATTTTGGTTTCATCTTCATATCCCCAGTACCTAGTAGAATGTTCCTAAAGTCATCTCAAACTTGTGTTCAAAATGGAAATCATCATATTTCCCCTTCCAAATTCTTCTCTTCTCTAAAATATTCCTCTTTCTGAGAAGAGAATTAATATTCTTACACCAGATTAAAAGACTTGGAGTCATCTTTGACTCATCTCTTTCCCTTATCCTACCCCATCCAATCAAATGCCAAGTCTTAGCCATTATACTTCAGTAGTATCATTCAGAAATACTTAATAAATGCTAGACTGAAGTAAATAGAAAAACAACAATAACTCATATTTCTGTAGAGCTTTAATGTTTATAACGCGCATTTCTCCCTCTAACCATATGAGATGAGGACATATATTATTTTTTCCATTTTACAGATGAGGAAACTAAGGTTCGGAGAAGGAAAATGATTTACTCAGACTCACATAGCTAATGTGAGTGGAAAGTAAGAGTGGATGCCAGATATTATGATTCTAATACTTGTGGTCATTCTGGAAACTACAATGTAAGCAATTTTGACTGTAGCGCATAGTCAATACACTGAGACTGGACAGAGCCAAGATGGTGATTTAGATGTAACCCAGTTGAACTCTCTCAACACTCCCCTCCAAACTTTAAAATAATGCCTCAAATCAAATTTTGGAGGGGAAGAGCCAACAAAAGGATGGGGGGGGAGAGATATTTTTTTGGTCTAAGAAAACTTAGAAGGTCAGCAGGAGAAGTCTGTGTCGCCAGGCATGCCTGCAGCCCACGCTTGCAGCAGTGGCAACAGGGGCCACAGCAGCAGTAGCAATTTCAGGAACTCTCAGCCTAGAGACAGTAAGAGAGTCAGACAACTGGTCATAAAGGTCACTCTTTGCTGGCACTGGGTATAACTGGCATTGATTGGCAAATCTATTGCTCTTACAAAGTTCTGGATTGCAGTTTCAGGGAAGAAAGTAGTGCTGGGAGTGGAGGATCAGTCACAGGAACAGTTCCTGGTCTCAGTTTCAAGGCAAAGAGAACACTAGCACTTGTGGCTGCAGGGGACCTATGGTCTTGCTGGGTAAAGACCAGAGTACAGACCAAGAAAAGAGGGACCTTACTTCTCCCAAGATCATGCCCCCTTGGAAGCATGAGTAACTTGCAGACCCCCAGAACTAACTCTGAAAACAGCAGCACAAAAAATGCTGAGGCTCAGGATAGTGTCTCCCCACTCCCAGGTGAGCAGAACCCAACTTTAACATAAAGTTCAAAGTGAAGAAATAGGTTGGAAAATAAGCAAATGGCAAAAGAAGAATTTGACCATAAAGAGTTACTACAGTGGCAGGGAGGATCCAAGACATAAACTCAGAAGAAGATAACAATATGGCAGCTACAAACAATACCTCAAAGAAAAAGGTTAATTGGATCCAAGCACAATAAGGAAAAGTTAAAGAAAAAGAAAAGAGTGGTAGAGGAAAACTTGGGGAAAGAAATGAAAATGATGTGACAAAATTATTAAAAGAGAATTGGTAAAAGAGACAAAAAAGTAAAGAAAATCACACCTTAAAAAACAGAATTGGCTTAATACTAAGAGGGACAAAAATTCACTGAAGAAAAGAGCTCCTTAAAAAATGGAATTGGCCAAATGGAAAAAGAAGTACAAAAATCTCCCTGAAGAAAATAATTCCTTAAAAATTAGAATTGGGCAAGTGGAAGCTAATGACTTCATGTATCAAGAAATAATAAAACAAAGTCAAAAGAATAAAAAAGATGAAAATGTGAAATATCTCGTAGGAAAAACAACTAACCTGGAAAATAGATCAAGGAGATATAATTTAAAGATTATTGGACTACCTGAAAGTCATGATCAAAGAACAAGCCTAAACACCATATTTCAAGAAATTATCAAGGAAAAAAACTGCCCTGACATCTTAGATCAAGAAGGTAAAAGAGAAATTGAAAGAAACCACCATTTGCCTCCTGAAGAACCCAAAAAGAAAACACACAAAAATATTATAGCCAAATTTCAGAGCTTTCAAATCATGGAGAAAATATTGTGAGCAGCCAAAAAGAAATAGTTCAAATATCGTGGAGCCACAGTCAGGATCACAAAAAATTTAGTGGCTTCCACATTAAAGGAGAGGAGGCTCTGGAATATGATATTCCTAAGGCAAAGGAGCTGAGATTACAGCCAAGAATAATTTACCCAGAAAAACTGAATATAATCTTTCAGGAGGAAAAAAAGTGAATACATAGTAAAATAGAGGCCTTTCAAACATTTCTGATAAAAAGAGCAGAGCTGAATCGAAAATTTGACATTCAAACAGAAGACTCAAGAGAAGCATAGAAAGGTAAATATGAGTCCCTTGATCATCCCCCCAAAAGAGATCCCAAAGGGAAAATTCCCAGGAATATTATAGCCAAATGCTTGAGCTCCCAGGTCATGGAGATAATATTGCAAGCCACCAGAAAGAAACAATTCAAATATTATGGAACCACTGTCAAGATCACACAAGATTTTATAGTTTCAATAAACTTAAATTGTTTAAATTCCTATATGGAAAAATGGTACATGTAACTCCCAAAAACTTTTTCATTATTAATGCAGTAAAAAAGAGTTTACATAGACAGGGGGCATGAGTATGAGTTGATTATGTTGGAATGATCACCAAAGAAATAAATTAAGAGGTAAGAAAGAGTGATGCACTGGGAGAAGGAGGAAGGGAGGAATAGAATGGAGAAAATTTTCTCCCACAAAAAAGGCACACAAGAAAGAGCTTTTATAGGGGAGAAGAAAATGGGGGTGGGGTAGTATGCAATGTTTAAACCTCACTCTCATTAGATTGGTCCAAATAGGAAAGAATACACACACACGCATGCGCGCACACACACATACACACACACACACATGCACGCATTTAGTTGTGTATAGAAATGTAACTTATCCAGTAGAGAAATGGGAGAGGAAGAGCATAAAAGAAAGGGAGAGGGGGAATTATAAAAGGGAGGACAGATTAAAGGAGGGAGTGTTTAAAAGCCAAATAGACTTGCGGAGGGAAAGATAAAATGAGAAGACACAGGAGAAGATTGGATAGGGTGAAAAACACAGTAATCATAACTGTGAATGTGAATGGGATGAGCTCGCCCATAAAACAGAAATGGATAGTAGAACTGATTAGAAACCAGAATCCAACAATATGTTGTTTACAAGAGACACATTTGAAATAGAAAGACACACACAGAGTTAAAATAAAGGACTAGAGCAGAATCTAATGTGTTTCAGTTGAACTAAAAAAAAAGGTAGGGCAGCAATCATGATCTTAGATAAAACAAAAGCAAAAATAGAACTAAGTAAAAGGGATAATCATGGAAATTACCTTTTGTTAAAAAGTACCATTGACAATGAAGTGATATACAAAATTTTTACAGCAAATTTCTCTGATGAAGGCCTCATTTCTCAAATACACACTGAGTATAGAGCTGAGTCAAATTTATGAAAATAAAAGCCATTTCCCAGTTGATAAAAGGTCAAAGGGTTTGAATAAGCAGTTTTCAGAAGAAACAAAAGCTATTTGTAGTCATATGAAAAAATACTCTAAGTTGCTATTGATTAGAGAGAGGCAAATTAAAATAACTCTGAGGTGTCATCTCACACCTATCAGAAATGACAAATGCTGTAGGGGATGAAAAAAAATAACTACACCAATGAATTGTTAGTGGAGTAGTAAACTTGTCCAACCATTCTGGAGAACAATTTGGAACTAGATCCAAAGGACTATAACTTTCATCCTTAGCACGTTGTCTGATATGTAGTAAGTATTTAATAAGTCCTTTCCTTCCTTCCTAACTAATTCAGACCCTTTGACCCAGCAGTACCACTGCTAGATACATATCTCAATGAGATAAAAAGAAAAGGACTGTATGTACAAAAATATTTGCATAGGGGAGGAAGGACTTTCTCCTGGATCCTAGATGTGCCTATATTCCCCTCCTAGCTTTGCTTCTGACTCATTGGACTTCACTGTCACTCTCTCATATGAGTACTTTCTCCCCTTTCTGACTACTCTCCCCTGCTTTTCAGCTTCTGTTTCTGCTTAGAAAGTAAGTCTTTTTCTTTATACTTGTTACCACAGCACCTCAAACAGTGCCTAGCACATAGTGCTCAATGAATGTTTCTTGCCTTGTCTTGCTTTGCCCATGTGGGACAGTATTCATGTGCCTGAATGGCCCAGGCTAGCTACAGCCCAGGGTTTGGCACACACAGTCACCTAACAGAGTCTAAGTATAAAATGGGGTGTGTGTGTGTGTGTGTGTGTGTGTGTGTGTGTGTGTGTGTGAAACTAAAGGACCTCTAAAATGTTTTTTAGCTCTAGCTCTAGGATAATCTAATTCTGTGGTTGCTCAGCTCTATTTTGTTGGGGAAGTGTCCCGCAAACTTTGAGGTGCCCTGTCAGTGTTCCTCTGTATAAACTGAGTTCTAAGTCAGCCACAATTATAATTATTAATAACAATAACAATGCACACATATAAGGCATTAAGTTTTACAGAACACTTTTTGTCACAGCAATTCTGTGAGGTTGACAATGCAAATATTAGAACCCTTATTTTATAACTGAAGAAACAGAGGTGAAATGACTTTCTCAAAGCCTCACAACTAGTAAGTGTTAAACCAGGTCCCCTGCCTCTAAGTCTAATGCTCTTTCAATGTTAGCTAGTTGCTGACAGGTGCATGATGAGGGTTTGGATGTGGACAGGGGAATGACAATGAGGATGACAGTAACAGGGATGAGGATGGTAAGGATGGTGATGACATGATGATGACAATCCAATTCAACAAACAGTAACGAGGGTCATGCCACTGACCTGATGTTCCTGATGTTAATGATGCTGCCCAGCCACCCCTGGCTGGGGTTGGCTCTCCCTCTGGGACTGATCAGTTTATCAAGTCACCTTCAAAAGGTCACCTGGTCCATGCCTCTGCCTCCAGGCAGAATGAAACTTGGACAGTTCTAAAGTGATAGCTTGCCATCAATTTCTTAAAAAAAACAAAACAAAACAAAAAACCAAAACCCAATCAACCTCTATCACATGAGCAGTCCTCCCTGTCCCCACCCCAGTGTCATTCACTTCTCATGATGAGCAAATCCTTACTAATGCCTAACTTTCATCCTTAGCCCAGTACCTGGAATGTAGTAAGTACCTAATAAATTCTTCCTTCCTAACTAACTTAATTAAAATACCACCTTCCACAGGAAGCCTTTCCTCATGCCTTCCCTCTCTTCTTCTTTTTAAAAATACTCTATATAGCTTGTTGGTATATATTTGTTTACTTGTTTTCTCCTTCTTGTGAACTTCTTGAAGGCAGCGTCTATTCCTCCTTTTCTTACTTGTATCCCCAACACTTAGCACAGTACCTGGTACACAGTAGGTGCTTAAAAAACATTTATTGACTGAATTTCTTCTTCCTTCCTTCTTTCTTTCTTTTTACTTCCTCTCTCTATCTATCTCTTCCTTCTTTCATTTTTTCCTTCCTTCCTTCCTTCCTTCCTTTCTTCCTTCCTTTCTCTCTTCTTCCCTTCCTTCCGTCCCTCTTTCCTCTCTCCTAACTTTCTTTCTTCCCTTCCTTCCTTCTTACATGTAGAGCTATAAGACACAATAGTATATGTGTATAATATTCAACCACTAATAGGCCCTGGGGTTAGTGGGGCTGAGTCACTAGCATTCTTTCTCTAAGGGAACCCCTAAATCTGAACCTATGTGTGCAGATATGGTTCAGTTCTGAAGTAACCTTGATTTTTAAAGAGCAAGGTCAGGCATTTTCCCATAGTCTCTGGCTCTTTACAAGCCTAATGTAGAGCCCCAGGAAGAATTACTTTAAGCTTAGATTTGTTTCTTGTCCAGAGTCCCCCAAAAGAGAGTAGAGAGGCACTTGTTTATACATCGCAGATAAGGTAGAGAACAGCTATTATTTTCCTTGCACAAAAGCAACAATAAAAAGAGAATAGTTTCACAAGCACACACTGACAAAAATGTCAACGTGAAGCAGGAACTTAGAGCTGTTGTCATTCTCTCCCGGGAGAGAATTGATTTTTAAAATAAATTTTTATTAATAGTTTGTTTTTACATTGAAAAATGTTCCTTCCTATCTCTTCCAAAGAGCCATCCCACATAACAGAATAATTTTTAAAGAAAAAGAAGGGGAAATCAGAAAAACTGATCAGTTCCTCAAAAGAGCCTGAAAATATATGCAATAATCTCCACCTATGGACGTCTCACAGCTGCAAAGGAGTGGGCCAAGAGTGTTTCCTGGCTTGTGTTCACTGTCATGTTTGTTCTTTGTAATCTTGCCACATTCGGTTTTGTTTGTGTCATGGTGGTTGCTCTTCCCGCTTTATATTGCTATAGTCTTGGTGTATATTGTTTTCTTGGCTCTGCTTCCTTCACTCTGCATCTCTTCATGTAGATCTTTCCACGCTTCTTTGAATTCATCACATCCATCATTTTTTTATAGAGCAGTAATATTGCATTGTATTCACCTACCACAATTCATTTAACCATTCTTTAATCGGTGGGTATCTCCTTTATTTCCAGTTCTTTGTTACCACAATAAGTGGCATTATAAATATTTCGATGCATATGAGCCTTTCTTCTTATTGATGAAGGAGGTTAATTTTTAATGCATCAAATAATCTGAGACAAATAAGCATTTAAACTGTTAACTCACGTTTCTGTAGCATCTACTATGTTCCAGACACTGTGCTAAACACTTTATAAATATTATGTCATGTGATTTGCACAACAACCCTAGGAGGGGGTTACTATTATTATCCCCATTTTGCCGACAAGGAAACTGAGGCAAAGAGAGGTTAAGTGACTTGTCCAGGGTCACACAGCTAGTAAATATCAAAAGTTGGATTTGAACTCAGGTCTTCCATGATTGTAGGCCTTGCACTTTATCTACTTTGCCACCTAGCTCACCCCTCTACCCCTTGAAAGGTTCAATAAAGTATTTCACTTGTTTCTGCTCTGTCTCTTTTAAGGTTCATGTCTTTCGTTAAACTATACTGGGGTTGGGTTCCTCTCCCCGCCAGTGATTTTCTTCTCCTCTAAGAAGTGCTGTAGTAATAAGATTTTAGCCAGCACAGACTGAAGGAGCCAGGAGTTCCTGACATCTTAAACTCACAAGGGTACCTCCAAGGGTGGAAACATCCATCTGAGGATCGATGTTCAGTCACCTATGCTCAGGAAAAAGAAAGCCAAAGGCATCAGCCTCAAGTTTGCCTACGTAAGTCCCTGCTGTCACAGTCAAGCAATGGTCCATTTCTTCTGAAGGGTGAGGGATAGAGAAGGTGATCTTCATTCATGGAAACTACCACAGGTTCGGGAGGGAGGGAGAGAGAGAGAGAGAGAGAGAGAGAAAGGGAGAGAGAGAGAGAGAGAGAGAGAGAGAGAGAGAGAGAGAGAGAGAGAGAGAGAGAGAGAGAGAGAGAAAGAGAGAGAATGAGAATATGATTTCTTTTAAAGAGTTCACAAAAGCCAATTATTAAATTTTCAGCATAAGCATGAATGCCTTGGAAATAGGCAAATGCTACACAAATCAGGACTTTATTATTTTGTTGACTGTTAATTTAAGAAAGTGGTGAATAAACTGTTAACGTAGATTGCACTTAAAAGTATGTCATGCATACCTTTCTTTTCCTTCTAAAGATCTAGTTGTTAAACATTTTCCAACGTACCCCTGAACATACATGTCACTGGAAATGGTCAGGTCCCTGCCCTGCACATGAGCTCCATTGGATGGCTGCTGTTACAGTGATGCAAATAATGTTCTGGGTGAGGACTTACCAGTTGGGCAGATAGATAAGGAAAGGTTTTGTGAAGGAGGTCACATGTGAATTGGCCTTAAAGGATGGGAAAGGCAGAACTTTCTAGCTACACAGCACAGATTGAGCAAAAGCAATGAGCCAGAGGCAATTTAGACCAACTCATTCATTTTACAGGTGAAGAAACTGAGGTCTCAGGAATTTAAGTGACAAAGTTAGGATTCAAACCTGGGTTTTCCAAATTGAAATCTGATATTCTTTCTACTGAAAGCAAGTGGTTGTTAATGAAAGGTGAAAAGAAAAGCCTTAGAACAATGAATATATGGAATAGATAGAGAAAGTGCAACTAGGTGGTGCACAGTTGATAGAGCACCAGGCCTGGGGTCAGGAAGACCTGAGTTCAAATCTGACCTTAGGCACTTGCTAGATGTGTGAACCTGGGCAAGTCACTTAACCCCTGTTTGCCGCAGTTTCCTCATCTGTAAAATGAGCTGGAGAAAGAAATGGCAAACCACTCCATTATCTTTGCCAAGGAAACCCCAAATGAGATCATGAAGAATCAGACAAAATTAAAATGACTGAACAATAGACTATGGGAATATGGACCATCATGGGTGGCCTAGCTGAGGTGATATATTTGTAGTGAGTGAAATTAATCTGATGGTGTGACTTTCTCTCATCCTGGAGCAGGAGCAGAGGAATTGGATGGTAGGGACTACCCAGGAATAAGGATCCAAATGTTTGGGAACAGTGGAAGGTCAAGAAAAGACTATGTAGGTAACCAAGGAGGCACAGTGACTGAGAACACTGAAGTAGGAGTCAGAAAGACTTGAGTTCAAATCCTTCCCCCAACACTTACTAGCTCTATCACCCTGAGCAAATCTCTTGACCTTTCCCAGCCTCAATTTTCTTGTCTATAAAATAGAGGTAATAATAGGATCCATCTCACAGGGTTTTTGTGAAAGTCAAATGAGACAACATTTAAAGTGCTTTGTAAACCTTAAAGTTCTATATGTTGTTCAGTCATTCAGTTGTGTTTGACTCTTTATGACCCCATGGAAGTGTGTGCCAGACTCTTCTGTCTTTCACCATCTCTTGAAGTCTGTCCAAGTTCATTTTCATTGTTTCCATGACTCTATCTATCCCTCTCCTCTTTTGCCATCCCCTTTTCCATTTACCTTCAATCTTTCCCAACATCAGGATCTTTTCCAATGGGTCCTTGTCTTCTCATTATGTGGTCAAAGTATTTAAGCTTCAACTTCAGTATTTGTCCTTCCAAAGAATAGTCTGAGTTAATTTCTTTAAGTATTGGCGGATTTGATCTTTTTGCCATCCAAGGGACTCTCAGAAGTCTTCTACAGCACTATAATTTGAAAACATTGATTCTATGGCACTCAGTTTTCCTTATAGTCCAATTCTCACAGCCATACATTGCTACTGGAAAAGCATATCTTTGGCTATTTGGACTTCTATCAACAAGGTGATGTCTCTGCTTTTTAGTATGCTGCCCAAATTTTCCATAGCTTATTATTATATGATTATTATTATAATGTGACCACTCTTGGGGTTAGGGCCAAATATGGAAAGAAGTGAAAACAAAATTGAGGAGGGAAGAATATGGTTGGGTTAAGAGACTTTCCTATGGGAGGAAAGAGGTTTAGTGAGTGAGACAGTGGCAAAGACAGAGGTGGCAGAGTGGAATTTGGTGTGACCATCTCTACGTGAGTAGAGATGAAACACTGGAATGATGTGGTTGATTTGCTAAGACTGGCCAGCATTAATATTGGGATCCTGGAGGATGATCAGAGCTCCCTGAGAGCAAGGACTGAATCTCATCAGACTGGGGACTTCTGAAAGCCCCTGCACCAAAAAACAGCAGAGGACTACACATACCCACAGGCTAAATACACTCTGAATGCATTTAAACAGGCTTGAAAACTGTCATCCACAGTCACCTACTGTCCTTGTCCCACCTTGGGGGGTTGATGTCTTATGAACCAGTCTGGGCTAGTTTGTAAATCTCTGATTTTTCTCTCTGTTCAGCGAGATTAGATTTCTCTGGGGGCGGCTGAGCTGGGGAAATGAGTGGTGGGGAAATTGCTTCTAACCAATTGGCCAAACAATCATTTCCTCCCTGTGACTGTGGAGACAAGGCAGGGATAATGAGGCACCAGGAAGGGTCTTTTAATAAGGAGCTCTGGATGTGTTTGGGGGGAGGGGGCTTGTGTCTGTGTGCCTGTGAGCACCTTGTGTGTCTGTAAAGCTGCCTGTCTGTGCATAATTCTTGGTTCTCTGTGTGTCTATTTGTGTCTCTATATCTGTGTGTCTCTGTATAGCTGCAATCATCTGTCTCTTCGCAACAGAGGGTTTGTCTTTATATCTGTATGCCAACCTTTATGTGTCTCTGTGTATTTCTACAGCTGTATTCATGTGTCCTTATGAACTAGGTACAGATCCCTGCCCCTGGATATTGTGTGCATACCGTAGACCCTGGGTGAAGGGGATGAGTGGGTTCTGGAATAGAACAGACTTGTATTATGATTCCCCTTAAACAGTACCAGTTCAGTCATTCACTTGTGTCCTTCTCTATGTGAGCCCTTGGACTTTGTCCAGGGGGTTTTCTTGCCAAAGATGCTGGAGTGGTTTGCCATCTCCTTCTCCAATGTGCCCCATTTTTACTGATGAGGGACTCAGGCAGAGAGAGGTTAAGTGACTTGCCGGGGTCACATATTTAGTAAGTGCCTGAGGCCAGGTTTGAACTTACCTCTTCCTGAGGCCATGCCTGGAGCTCTGTCTTCTGTACCACCTAGCTGCCCCCTAGGGGGCTCAAAGATTCTGCCCTCCTCTTCTCTCCTTCCTCCCTGCAATCTACCCTATAGCCTCCAACAGAAAAGAAGTATTGCTTTGGGGTAATCTTCTTGTGTCCTCAAATGGAGGGAAAGAAGGAAGGGAGGAAGGGAGGAAGGAAGGAAGGAAGGAAGGAAGGAAGGAAGGAAGGAAGGAAGGAAGGAAGGAAGGAAGGAAGGAAGGAAGGAAGGAAGGAAGGAAGGAAGGAAAGAAGGAAGGAAAGAAAGAAGGAAGGAAGAAAGGAAGGTCTGGAAAGGAGAGGGAAGGGAGATTTTTGAATAAAGACTGTCTCCGGACCAAATAATTTAATGCTTCATCCCCACCTTTCGAGGAAAGACTACCCCCAGGTTTCCTTTGATCCCTTCGGGATAGATGTCAGAGATTATATGAACTTGGATGGGGGAAAATGACATCTTATTTTCACTAATCCCTAAATGGAATTTATATACCCTCAATTATGAATGTAAGCAACAAACTTTATTCTGAAAAAGACTCCATAGGTTTTGCCAGACTCCCAAGGATATGACACAAAAAAGGGTTAAGATCCTCTGTCTCAGACAAATGGGTGATGTACTTCTTTTTTGCCCAATCCCCAGAGAAGTGGGACTCCTGAGCCCACCTCAAGCACTGACTATAGGGAATTACCGCAAAGTGATAGGAAATTCATCCTGCGTGGTAACCTCAGTCTATCCCCTTGCTGCTCTTACCTAACTATTTCTTGGCTTTCTAGAGAGAGGGGAAAACAATGGGCATCTGATAGGGGGAGAGACAGATAGCCTGGCATAAACAAAAGCTATGAGTCCAGTCTCAACTTGCTAAAGAATTACTGTCCTTGCTTCATTTTTATCTTTCTGTTACTCAGTTTTCTCTTTGGTAAAATGAGGGGGTGGAAAGAGATTCTCTATAAGATGCTTTTCAGTGCCAGTATTCCATGGTTCCATGATGCTAAAGAACTAAAAACTCAAAACTGGAAGGATTGAGGGAGTGTGGGTTTCTCCCACAAAGCCCAGGTGACCCCTTGACCTGAAGTGTCCCTCCATTATTGTATTATGGGGCAAGGGGGTAGGGGCTTAAGTTTCTCAAATCACTTAGCCTGGCCTTCTTAGGATAGAGGGGATCCCAGCCTTGTGGGGAGTTAGGTGAGAGGAAATCTACCTCTCAAAGAGACCAGGTCCTAACAAACAGGTTCCAAATGGAGGACAGCCCCCTTTGGGGTGGCTACTTCTGAGAGATACTGCACACTCTCCCCATCTTCAGCCCCACCTCCCAGCAGTCTCTCCATCTGCCCATCTTTCCTGCCAGTTTTTCTTCTGGCCCAGCACCAATTCACATCCCAAAAGCTCATCACCTGCTCAGTGCCAGGCTGATGGACAGAGCCTATGCCAATGCCATTGCATCGTGTTCCCCCTGCCCTTGGCACAGGTGTCAGGAGAGCATGCCCTGCCCCATTCTAGCTTCTGACCCCAGCTTCCCATGGGAATGGGGGAGACACTACCATCTGTCCCTTCAGGCTGGGGATGCCAGTCCAAAGTTTTGGGCATGACAAAGAGAGAGGAGACTCTCACTGCCTGAATAAGAATACTCTTCATCTCTACGTTGTCCCCTTCTCAGCAAATGTAAGAGCGTTTTCAGAAGTTTATCCCTTGCTTTTAGAAAAGTGCCTCCTCCCCAACTAACTATTCTCCCTCCTCAATGAAAAAAGATAGACAGGGCAGATCTCCCCACACGCAGCACCAACCCCCATCCTCTTTCCTCCTCTGCATCCATGCTTTTAGAAGCACATACCCTATTGGATTATTGGATTACATAATTTAGTGTTGGAGGGGAAATCATTTCATCCAAGCTTCTCATTTTACAGACGAACCTCTGAGAGGTTTAATGACTTGCCCAACATCGCAAGGCTAGTAAGCAGTCAAGCCAGGATTTGTATACAGGTCCTTCAATGCCAAAATCCTGTCCCTTTCCCAATATATCATGCTTGCTTTGCCCTCCCTGGGGAATAGGGTTCCTCATGTCATAACCTCTACTTCCTTTCCAGTTGGCTCAGTCCTGTTCTTTACTCAAGCTTCCACCTTCTTCTGTATGGTTCTGTCATTTTCCTTGTGGGGAAGGCTGGAGCATTAGGGGCAGCTGGGTAGCACAGGGGATAGAATGCGAGCCTGGAATCAGGAAGATCTGAGTTCAAGTCTGGTCTCAGACACTTACTAGATGGATGACCCTGGGCAAATCACTTAACCCTGTTTGCCTCAGTCTCCTCATCTGTAAAAGAGCATTAGCTGTCATGTGTTTTCATCTTCTCGCTATTCTATCATCTCCCAACCCATTACGCTCCTCTTTGTTAGTCAATCAACAGCATTTACTCTGTGGCAGACACTGTGCTGAGCACTGGGAGGACAAAGAGAGCTCAATCCTTGCTTCTGCCTCTTACTAGCCGGGCGATGATGGGCAAGTCACTTAACCTCCAGTTTCCCATCAGTGAAATCTAAGGGGGCGGACCTCTATGTTCTCTTCCAGCACCACATCTATGAGCCCATGATCTTGTACAGTAATTTAATGTGTTGTCTATGGCCTGGTTGTTTGATCTCCAATAGGATGTTTTTATAGGTTTCTAAATGGAGAATATAGAGCTAATACATAGCATATTAGCTACATATGTTCACGTGCAAGCAGCCTCCACGTTATTACTATTTAGGCAAGTATTGTTTCTGCACGCGGCATGCATTTGTCTACATACTACCCACAGCATGTGCCATTCACTGCATTATATGTTTTCGTTAGGGGTACAGATGTGGTAGCATGTCAGGAAAGCAGCAAATTCACATGTCTGGGTCTGGCTACATTAGATAGTTCTCATCAGTCATGGTGTGCTATGTAGTATGTAACTGCATGCATTTATCTTTGTATGGAATTCTAATATTGGTACTATGTATCACACACACCATATAAATTGTATTGTAAATGATAAGACAAAGATAATAATTCTGTAGCAAATTGAGACCAGACTCTAGGTTGCTGAGTCACAGCTTTTGTCTATGCCAGATTGTCTGTCTGTCTGTCTGTCTCTCAGTCTCCATCTCAGTCTCTCTGTCCACCTCTCTGTCTCTGTCTGTCTCTTTGCCTTTCTTTGTCTCTGTTTCGTCTCTGTCTTGCTATCTCTGTCTTCATCTCTTTGTCTCTGTCTTTCTCTCCATCTGTCTCTGTCTCTCTGTCTTTCTTTCCATGTAACTGTGTCATGTTCACAAGTATTTAAACATCTAATTTTCAAGGACCCTGGGGATGATAGAAATGACCCAAGGCCAGGAATGTGCTTAATTTTCTCTAAGGCCTTTAACATATAAACAACTACAAATAAGAACCATGTGACCTTAGAGAAGCAACTAAAACCTCTCTGGACTCAGTTTGTTCATCTGGAAAATGAAGGCTTAACGGAGTGAAGATCGGAGGCAGAGACACAGAGGAATGGCAGCCAGAGGGAGAGCTCTCTCCAGGCTCTGAGATTCCCTTCTAGCTTTGAAATTGATTATGACTATAATTAAAATGCCTATGCACAAATACACATGCATCAGTCTAGTTTACAAAATACTTCCCTCAGTCCAATCTTATAATTGGTGCAGAGGATGTTGTCCTTCACCCCAGGACTTTCTCTTTTCTCTAATAACAACAATAAAAGCTAGCATGTATATAGTGTTTCAGGATTTACAAAGCACTTTACGTATTTTATCTCATTTTATCTTCGCAATAACTCTGTAGGGAAGACACTATTATTACTCCCATTTTACAGAGGAGGAAACTGAGGCTGGCAGAGGTTTAGCGACTTGCCAAGGGTCACAGAGCTAGAAAAATGTCTGAGGCAGATTTGAACTCAGGTCTTCCTGCTAATACTCTACCCATGATGCCACTGGCCTCTACCCTTCGTTGATTTCTAAAGTCCAAGTCTTTCTTGGTCATGTGGTTGACTTTTTGGGTACAGATATCTGTCCCTCCTCCATTCCTTTATCATTCATTCCCTTCTTCTACCATTCCCATCATGACTGCATGCTCTACTTTGACACTTAATGCCTGTCTCAATGTATGTCATAAGATACAAGTGTGGTTTCTAGGGTTTATTCATAAAAAATAAGAGCACATACATTCAGAAATAATAGAAAGGAGTACAAGGTTGTCTAATTACCATCTCCTCCTCTCAAGCACTACACTCAAGGAGCTAGAAGCTAGAAATGAACTCAACTGATGGTATTCAGAGAAGCAGAACCAGACTAAATATAATATAACAAAGTCATAACATTTGAGTTGGAAAGATATCTTAGAAGTTATCTGCTCCAACCACTTCATTTGACAAAAGAGAAACCTGAGGCCTGGACAAGTTGAGTGACTTCCCCAACAGCATACAGCTAGCTAAGTGACAGAGGCAACCCCTGTGTCCAAAGTCATGACTTCATCCACTGAACCACAATGCCTCATCAACACTTGTTAGAATCTGATAAGTATGTATTTGGTTGTTTTCAGTCATGTCTGGCTCTTTATGATCCCACTTGGGGTTTTCTTCTCAGATACAGGCGTGGTTTGCCATTTCTTTCTCCAGCTCATTTTACAGATGAGGAAACTGAGGCAAACAGGGTTAAATGACTTGCCCAGAGTCACACAGCTAGTAAATTTCTGAGGCTGGATTTGATTCAGGTCTTCCTGACTCCAGGCCTGGTGCAATATTCACTGCACCACCTAGCAGTCCTGATCCAATGGATAAGCATCATTTTATAAGGCATAACCCGGATCTATATCAACACAAAGAGTGTCCTATATAGAATAATTCCTAAATGTGTTGAGTAAGAAGAACCAAGGCCAAGACAGCACCATAATACCTTCCTTGATTCCTTCTTTCTTAATTTCTCCTGCCAAACACTTGTCTTATTTCTCTTGTGCCCTATTCCTTTACATGCCCACTGACTCCCTATAGTTCTCTAACAATCTCTGCTTTCTTCACACCAAAGACTCATGCATTCATCATTTTCACCACATCCAGCAATCTGCTTATTTTCTGCCAACTCCATGCTCCACTCTCCCACAGAACTACAAGCCATTGGTAGTGAGAACTGTAGAGGGAACTTTGCCCCTCTGTCTTCAAGATTTCTCTCTCTCTCTCTCCCTCTCTCTCTCTCTCTCTCTCTCTCTCTCTCTCTCTCTCTCTCTCTCTCACACACACACACACACACACACACACACACACACACACACACACACAGAAGGAGAATGGCATTTCCATACCAGAACAACTCCATGGCCACCTCAGTTTTGTCTACCTGGAAGGTCCAGGTAGGCTCCCATTCACCTATTTTTTTTATAATTCCAGGCTAATAACTCACATCAGCAAGCATTTATTAAATGCCTACTGAATATTAGACACTGTGCTGGGCACTAGGGATACAAAGAAAAATATTAAACAGGTCCTGCTCTGAAGGAGCTTACATTTTATCAGAAAATGCCTCAGTCATTACAGCCTTAAGCACCAGACATCTTCATCAGAGGTCCCTAGATTTAGAGCTTTTCTAGAACCTCAGAGGTCATAGCATCAGGGAAGCTGATGTCAGTGGCATCATGATGGTCAAGGGGATAGAGTATTAACAGGAAGAGCTGAGTTCAAATCCTTCCTCAGACACTTTCTAGCTGTGTGACCCTGGGCAAGTCACGAAACTTCTGCCAGCCTCGGTTTCCTCATTTTACTGATAAAGAGCTGAGACCCAAGAGGTCAAGTCACTTACCTGCAGTCACACAGGCAGCAAAGTGGAAAGTCAGGATTTGAACAGTGTTCCTGTGACTCCAAACCCAATGTGCCAAATCCACCATTCTTTTCATTGCAATGTTCTTCCTGTTCTGTTCATATATTCCTCCCTACTTTTTCTTTTTGTTGTTCAGTTGATTTTAGTCATGTTCAGCTCTTCATGACCCCATTTGGGGTTCTCTTGGCAAAGATACTAGAATGGTTTCCCATTTCCTTCTTCAGCTTACTTTGCAGATAAGGTAACTGAGGCAAACAGGATGAAGTGACTTGCCCAGGGTCACATAGTGTCTGGGGCCAGATCTGAACTCAGGAAGATGAGTCTTCCTGACTCCAGGCCTGGAGCTCTATCCCCTGCACCACCTAGCTACCTCCCTACTTACCCCAGGACTTTTTACCCCTAGACTCTGTCTTCCTCAGCTTACCCTTTCTAACATACCTTTTGGAACACTGGTTCCATAGTTGTAAAATTCTCCTGTCTTGGACTTCCTTTAATTTTTTTTTTCTGAATCCTTGTAATAACTGAAAACTAGTTTTCCCTAGAGGGCTCCATCTGTTACTGCCTTCTCTGGTGCTGGTCACTGCTCTCTTCTTCTCTCAGTTTCACAGGACCTAGAGGTAGAATCAACATGTCCCATATTCTCTAGGGCCCTACTCAATCCCCCACTCAACAGCCTCTCCTCCTTTGAATGTCATGCCATCTGGCTAGATCCCTCTCTCCTGATCATCTTCTTATCATCCTCTACCCAAGTCTTGGTCAGCGTCCCACCTTCGGCCATGATTTTGGCACCTGGATCACTTTTCCTCTCTACTTCTTCCCTTACTTTCATCCTTAGAGATTCAAAACAATCAACATACTAAGGACTCAGTAGGGGTAGAAAGAACTCCCTCGTCATGGCTTCTTGCATACTACTTCTATTTTGCTCTGCTTGGACACAAAGGGATTCCTAACCTAGACCCCCTCACGTCACTTGAAGCTGGTTTGCTTTCAAATTTCTGAATTCTCTGCCACAATCTGCTGACTTTTTCCATTCTCTTGCTCCCTTATTTCTCCCACTCTTGCCCTTCATCCTCATCAGTAACCTTATTTTTCATGGTAGAATTCAAGTTCCTCTTTCATTTTTGACACTGTGCCTTCAGAGATTAGCACAGTATTTGGCCCTTAGTAGATGCTTAATAAAGGTTTGTTTAATCTGATTCAATTCAGTCCTTTGGTCCTTGAAGACAGGGCTTTTCTCTTCACTAATGCTATTACCCATCACCAATTCATCCCCAACTATCTCCTGTGTGCCCATGTCACATCATTCATCTCTTCTCTCTCATGTGTTTTCAATCTCTCCTCTCTTTCGCCTCAGCCTACAACATCTGCATCTCACCATCTTTTAATTCCGTCATGACTTTATTTTCCTCCCTGCAGTCTTATCAGCTACATCAATAGTACCCCTTTGCCATTCTTAAAACCATTGCTCCCTCTTTACCTTCCCACCCTATTAATCTGTAACCCACGACAACTCCTACTGTTTGCCTCTTCTGCTCCTGTATCTGAGGTGTCAAATAGCTTTGGAAAAAATTGTACAGTTGTGCTTGGTGCACTGCCAACTTAGACTGTCTACCCTCCACTGGGCCCTCACCACCACGCAGCAATCCTTTCACTTGCCTCGTTAACTCTGTAGCATAGTCATCATGGCGGCTATCTAAAATTTCTCTCGTCTCCAGTTCCCAACTCCACCCTGCTAGTCCTTCATTTTCCTCCTGACCTTCATTCTTAGCAAACAACCTCCAACATGACCGAGAAAATGGAGGTCATCTGACTTGAACTCCCTCATTACTTTCAATTGCTCAGTGTCCTTACCTGTCCTCTCTTCCTTTCTCCTGTATCTCTAAGGAAGAGATGGCTTTCCTCCTTGCTACACCTAACCTCTTCATTCTGTCCCTTTCCATCTCCTTTGTGACTTGTTAAGAGCATAGATTCAGAGTTAGAAGGGACTTCAGAGACCGTCCAGTTCAACCCCCTTATTTTGCTCACGAGACCTAGAGAAATTAAATAACTTGCCAAAGTTACAGGGATAGGAAGTGGGAGACTCAGGATTTGAACTTGGGTCCTTTGACTGCAAATCCAGCACTTCTTTCATTGAATCATGATGCCTAGTCAAATTATTTCCTTCCCTCCATGCATTACCAATCTCTCCCTCTCTCTTTCATTTCAACTTAAAACTACTTGGAGTGTGCTGAGTAAGCTCTTACCAGGTCATAAGAGTTGATTGTTAAATTTTTAGTGTGAGAATTTACACTTCAGAAATCAGCAAATGGTACAAATTGGGGCTTGAATTATTATTTTGTTGATTGTTTAGACATCAGAAAATGAAGGAGAAAACAGTAATGATTCAGGCTAATTCTAAAAGTACCTTGCGCATGTACTTTCTCCTCTCTAGAGAACTGATTGTTACACATTTACCAGCACATTTCTGGAGAAACAACAATGATAATAAACCCTTCCCTTAAAACGAAGTCCCTTTTTGCCAGTCCCTCAAGCTCTCATGCACTCTCTTTTCCCCTTCACTACTAATATTTTAAGTTTTAGAATAGAGTTATTGCCTCAACCACCTTACTGCCCACTCACGCCTCAGTCCCTTGCCAAGGTAGTGTGAGGTGGTGAAAAGAACTCTAGACTAGGGACGAAGTCACCTAGAGTCTAGTCAGAATTCGAAACTGCCCTTGCCTCAGAGTAAGATATTGTACAAGTAACTTCCTATCCCTGGGATCCAGTTCTCTCTCTCTAGTAAATGAAGTGATTTTATTATGAAATTATCTCCAGAGCCCCTTCTAGCTCTGATAGTTTATGACGTTAGGATTCTCAGCATTATGAAGTATCTTCTCTGTGCCAACAAAGTATGAGATGCTAGGAGGATACCAGAGTGGCCCAAAGTAATTGCTGCCCTCAAGGAGCTTATAGTCTAGTTGGAAAAACAGGATTGTTTCATGCATGTGAAAATTTGAATAACCATACAAGAAACAACACAATATAGTCCTTGAAGAGATCAAAGGTACAAAATTGCTTAAAAGTTCTAAGGGAGAGGTTGCACCTCCATCTATGTGATTTCTTTTCCATCTGTGTATGTGTCTGTGTATGCATGTGTGCATGTGTGCGTGTGTGTGTGTGTGTATCCCTTTTGCCAGGGCTCTTTCCTGCACCTTTCCCATTCCTTCCCATTTACAAATAAATCCTATAAGACTTATTTGCCTCTCTTTTCAATCCCTCCTGAGAACTAGGGAACAGAACATGAGACCACAAAGATTGACATTAATGGCAGAGCTTGATATGGTCATGGCAAGAAACATTGGAAGGCCTTGTGCAACTAAGAGGAGGCCAAGAAGAGCAACTAGAAGAGAGACTCACACACTCACATGCCTACCAAGCTGGGAGTCAAGGCTACCTTGACTTTCTCTTTGATCTTCCCTTATTAGATTATTTCTACCACCCTCCACCTCCAGGGGGTCAGTTAGGCGGTGCAGTGGAGAGAGAACCTAGTCTGCAGGAAGAAAGATTCATCTTTGTGAGTTCAAATCCAGCCTCAGACACATACACACAGCTGTGTGACCCTGGGCAAGTCACTTCACCCTGTTTACCTCAATTCTTCATCTATAAAATGAATTGGAGAAGGAAATGGCAAACACTTCCAGCATCTCTGCCAAGAAAATTCCCAATGGGGTCACAAAGAATTAGACACAACTGAAATGACTGAACAACAACTCCCTACCAGATTTCCCTTCCTTATCTACATGAGTCCAGGAGGTTTCCCAGAAACTGGAGCATAACACACAGATATCTCTGGATGTCAAACTTTTCAAGGTGAAGATTTGAGACAGGACAAAAAAAGTGATGGCTAAAGGGAGGTATCCTCATCCCTACTCCTATCTGACCCCTGTGGCACTCATCACCTAGCCCAATGCCCAGAGTCTAGAAGGTTATGACCCGATGGAGCTTGAAATTTATTCTAAAACAAAGAGATTTGCAAGACTTCATTAGGCTCATCCTCCACTAAGGTCCTCCCATGGATGCTTCTTTAAGGCATCATCATCATCATTAGCATTTATATAAAGCTTGTAGGTTTGCAAAGTACTTTACATATGTTATCTCATGAAGGCAAACCTGTGTTCTACAAGATTCTACCAAAGGAACATGAACTCTCTTAGGTCCTATGGAGTTCGAAAAGCTCCCAGAATATGCCCAAGAACAAACTGTATGTCTGTCATACAAGGTCAACCTTACTCAATTCAGAAAGGTTATTGGCCACATAGCACTCTCAAAGCCAGTCCAATAAGTCAGACAGAAGTCATTTTCTTTGGTTGATGGAGGATCCTCACCCATAAAATGATGAATTCTATAAGATGGGTAATGGTATCACCAAGGCTTGGTGGAGTTGGATGAGTTATGCCTATAATTGGGAGTGATCTGGAGCACTGCTCCTGGAACCAGCCCCTTTCAGTGGGTCATGGGCTCTGGCACTTTGCTATAGGATATGCAAAACCTAGCAGCTCCTGGTGGGTTGGCTGTTCCCCATGCCTGGAGGGCAGAGGGTATCAAAGAGGATTGGAAAAGTTGCCCCCTCAGCAGGCTTGAAGAGCTATACAAAGTCTCTGCCCTCTTCTCTATTGAGCACAGAACTTGTAAACTTGCTTCTTTCCCCCTAACTCTCAGAAAGTTGGGAAGAGGAGGGGAATTTTTCTCTCTTCCTCCCAGTAGCAATGGCTTTGAGCATGTGTCTCACATGCTCAAGAGAGAAGCCAAAGCAACTAGCCCAGCTCCATGGGAAGTGACCAGACCTGACCTGCTGCTCGGGGAAATCACATATGCTATACACCCAAAGAAAGAAATCTTGCAGAAGAGGACAAGGGCTAAAAATGTATGTTATTGTTGTTTAGGTGCTTCAGTTAGAAGAAGAAATGAGGTAACAAAATGAGGTAAGTGACTTGCCCAGGGTCACACAGCTAGTGTTTGGGACTGAATTTGAACTCAGGTCTTCCTGATTCCAGGCTCTGCAGTCTATCCACACTGTGCCACCTAACTGCCCTGAAGTGACAAATAGCATTCACTTTCAGTTTGTTGTTGTCCAACTTTTTCATGATCCCATTTTGGGGTCTTCTTGGAACAGATACTGGAGTGGTTTACCATTTCCTTCTCCAGCTCATTTTATATATTAGGGAATCACCCATGCTATATATCCAAGGAAAGAAATCTTGCAGAAAAACATAAAGATTAACAATGTATGTTATTGTTATTCAGTTGTTTTAGTCAAACAAAGAAATGAGCATTAAGTGACTTGCCCAAGGTCACACAGCTAATGAGAGTCTGAGGCTGGTTTTGAACTCAAGAAGATGAGTCTTCTTGATTCCAAGTCCAGTGTTCTATCCACTGTGCAATTTAGCTGAAGATAAATTTTTTCATGGAAAGCATAGGATCCTAGACTTAGAATTGGAAGAAAACTCAGAAGCCATTTCATCCATTCTCCTGAAGTCCAGAAAGGGGAATGGCCCAAGGTCACTCATGTAGTAAGTGACAGAGTGAGGTTTCAAGCTTCATTTCTCTCACCACAAATTCAATCCTCTCCACTGTGATTCATTCACTGCCTCTTGAATTTGCAGGGAGAAGTAGAGTGGAAAGCCTTTGGATGAAGATAAAAAGGAAGGCAAACGGAAACAGCATTAAGAGAGGGGATTGCTGCAGAGAGGGGATATGAACAAGTCCTCGCTGATACAGATCAAAACACTGCCACAGAGGAGAGCTGTAGCTTCAGTGGGGGTTTGTACTATCCAGGTATCTATTGGATGTCTCTTGCTACAAACAGCGCATCTGATAAACTCTGGGTGGCCATGCTGACAATTTCATCTTCCAGAAGATACAGGGAAGGAAGATGCTACTCTGTACCAAAACTAACCAGCAAGACAGTGATGGGATCCTTGGAAGAAAATGATAGTGGTCTGTGAGTTTCTGACAGGAAATGATGCAAATGCAGGACATGGTTGCCTATGAACCCAAATTTTTAAAAGAGCAGGTTTTTTTAACAGTTCAGAGAAAAGATAAGTAAGGCCTGGGTCATGAAAAGAAAAGATGGCTAAAAAAAGATGAGGGCTTCTCAAAAAAAATATTTTGATGACACAGCTGGAGATAATATCAATGACGAAAAAAAGGGGAAAGTTAAAAAGAGACTAGTGTGAGTGCATCTAAGTTTCCATAGGGTCACAGTATCGAGAAGAAGAAATTCAAGGTGGCTGAGAGAAAATTGCGCTAGATTTGCTATCAGAAAGATAAAGATGAATCCTGGACCTGCTATGTGTTACCTTGTGACCCTGGGTGAGTCACTTAACTTTCACTTAAAGACTTCAGTTTCTAATGAACTCTGAATGCAGACTGAAGCATATTTTTTAAACTTTATTTTTCTCAGGTTTTTGTTTGTGTTTTCTTTCGCAACATGGCTAACATGGACATGTTTTTCATGACTTCACATGTATAATCTGCATCATATTGATTGCCTTCTCAAAGGGTTGGGAGGGGAAGGTGGGAGGGAGAGAATTTGGAACTCAAAATTTTAAAAAATCAATGTTAAAAATTGTTCACATGCAATTGGGAAATTATAGAAAAAATTATATTTTAAGACAAATGTATTAAAAACCTTGAGCTTCATCCATAAAAATAAAAATGAATAACAACAGTCTTTATATAGTGCTTTCAGGTTTTCCAAGAGTTTTACAATTATTATGTCATTTGATCCTTACAACAACCCTAGGAAGTAGGGAATGAGGAAACTGTAATTGACAAAGACTAGGTGATCTGCCCAGGATGACACAACTAGGAAGTGCCTGAGGTTGGATTTGAAACCAGGTCTTTCTGACTCCAATGCCAGTGTTCCTAGAGGGGGCTGGACAAAATTACCTCTGAGGTGCTTTCCAGATTTAAAGCAGTGATCCCAAGGAAGATTGTCAAGAGTAACCCCACTCATTTTATAGATTTGGAATCTAAGAAAGTATAAGGAGATATGGTTTGGAATCATCCACATAAGACATGACAGAACCAGGTTTAGAAGCATCTGTTCTACTGACTCTAAATTCGGTGTTCTTTCTATGGCCTCTACAGAGTAGTAGATAGAGTACTGGGCCTGTAGTCAGGAAGATCTGAGTTTAAGTCCAGTCTCAGACACTTGCTATGTGACCCTGAGCTAATCAGTGTTCAGTGAGATTAGAAGGTGAGAGATTAAGTGAGGCAGCAAGAGTACACAATTTTCTCAAATTTAGCTATGAAGGACAGGAGAAACAAGATGATAGCTAGAAGAGATAATTGGGCTAATCAAAGGTTTTTGAGTGATGAGGAAGATGTGAATATGTTTGTCATCTGATTCCCAGATTTATAAATCTATCCCTAGACTTTCTCTTGAGCTATAGTCAAATATCTTCAGCTACCTTTTGGATGTCCTAGATGTCCTGTAAGCGTCTCAAATTCAACCTACTCAAAATAGAGTTTAGCTTTTTCTTCAAATCATCCCCTATTCCAAATTTTCTAATGCACTCAGGGGTACCACCATCCTCCTAATCACCCAGGGAACCACAGTGTCACTCTTGGTGATTCACCTGCATTCACCTAACATATCAAATCTGTTGTCAAATTTTGGTTTTTCTACCTTCTTGATATCTCTCATCTACATCCCTTTCTATAAGTTCACACAACCAACCCTAGTTTAAGCCCCTATCACTTTTCACCTGGACTATCAAAATAGCCTTCTAACTGGTCTCCTTGCCTTCTTTCCAGTCCATTCTCTACTCAGTAGGTAAAGGGATTAAAAAAAGTGATTGGCCACACACACACACACTCAATAACATTTTATGGCTCCCTATTACTTTTGGTATCAAATATAAACTTTTCCATTTAACATTTACTGTTATTTATAACTTGCCTACTTCCTCCCTTTCCAAGCTTCTTACGCTTTACTCCCCTGCAGGCACTCCACAAATCAACTTTATTGACTTACTTGCCATTTCTCACAGAAAATATGTTGTGTCCCATCTCTGGTGCCTTTACACTCATATCCCTTATACCTGGCATGCTCCATTCCCTCACCTCTACCTATTAGTTTCTCTAGTTTCCTTTAAAACTCAGCTCAAATAGTACCTTTTGCAGAAAGCCTCTCTCAGTGTCCCCAGATGTTAAAGCTTTCCCCATTCAAATTATCTTCCATCTTCTCTGTATATATCTTGTATATATCTAATTATTTATATGTTGTTTCCTCAATAAAATATAAGTTCCTTGAGGGCAGGAATCTTTTTTACTGTTCTTTGTATCCCCAGCACTTAGCACAATACCCAACATATAGTTAATACTCAATAAATGTTTATTGACTAACCAATCGGCATTCTTGTTGTTGTTGTTGAGTCATGTCCAAACTTTCATGACCCCATCTAGGGTCTTCTTGGTAAGGATACTGGGTTTGCCATTTCCTTCTCCAGTTCATTTTACAGATGAGGAAACAGGGTTAAGTGGCTTGCCTAGGGTCACGCAACTAGTATGTCTGAAGCTGGGTTTGAACTCAGGAAGATGAGTCTTTCTGATTCCAGCCCTGGCACTCTATCTATTATAGCACCTCTCCTCTGAAAAATGAGCATATACACAGATTTGTAACAACAAGATATATTTATAAAGTACTTATAAAGTTGTTTTTCATTGTTGTCATCTTGTTTTGGTTTAGTTTTTGGTTGGAGCACTAACCACTGTGAGAAAAGGACATTGGGAAAGGCTTCTTGAAGAAAGTGACATTAGAGCTCCATCTTGAAGGAAACTAGGGATTCCAAGACACAGAGTTGTGGGGTAAGAGCGTTACTGGCATCAGAATAATAGCTAGTTTCTATATAGCACATATCTCTGTAAGATCCTTACAACAATCCTAAGATGTAGGTGCTATTATTATCCCCCTTTTTTTTAGATGAGGAAACTGAGGAAGATAGATGTGAGATGATCTCCTCAAGATTATACAGCTAGTAAATGTTAATCCTGAGTCTTCCTAATTCCCAAGGAAGTTAGGTGGCTAGATAGAGCAATGGGCCTGGAGTAGGAAGACTTGAGTTCAAATATGACCCCAAACACTTACTATCTGTGTGACCGTGGGCAAGTCACTTAACTCTGTTTTCCTCAGTTTCTCATCTAGCAAATGAGCTGGAGAAGGAAATGGGAAACCACTCTAGTACCCTTGCCAAGGAAAACCCAAATGGGGTCATGAAGACTTGAAACAACTGAACAACAATAACGACTTCCTAATTCCAGGTCCAACATTCTATACAATTCTCCGTCTAATTGTCTAGCCATTGGCAAGAATGATAAGCATCGAGGAAGGTGGTGAGAGGGGTGAAGGAGGGCTATGGAATGTCACATAAGCATAGTTTGGCTGGACTGGAAAGTATATGAGGGGAAACAATACAAGAATCCTAGAAAGGTAACTGGAACCAGAGTATGAAGAACTTTGAATGTCACAGATAGGAGTTTGTGAAAGGGGGCATCTTTTAACTACAGTATATTCCTTCAGGGGAAGATGATTGGTATGGTTGTGACAGTTTTACAGCTTGGGGGAGGTGATGACTATCCCAGAACTACTCAACTGCTATTTCGCTTCCATCTTCTCCATCAAAGAGAATAGATTTTTCAGAGTGCCAATGGCAGAACAAACGTGGTCAAGGGGAAACTAGAGACCAAAAATAGGTGAGGAGGTAGTAGAGAGAACTTCTAAACACTTGAAATTAACGCATCTCCTAAGCTCAGCTGAATTATATCAAAGGGTTCTGGGGGGTGGGGAAAGCACTTACAGATGTGATTGCTGAACCACTGTCCATAATCTTGGAGAATTCATGGAAAACAAGGAGTCACAAAGGGCTGCAGAGGAGCAAATGCTGCCTGCATTTTCACAAAGGGGAAAAAAGGCAGGTCTTGGCATGACTACAGAGCTACAGTTCTTGTCTACCCCACAGCAAAACTCTTGAATAGATTATCAAAGAGATGCCTCATCAGTACTGAGAAGAGAAATTGATCACAAGTCACACACCATGCTAACCTCTTTTCCTGTCTGGATAGGGTTATTAGGCTGTAGATAAGAATAATGCCAGAGATGAGAGGTTGCATGACATTGTGGAAAGATTGGCTGTGAAATCAGAACACCAGGGATCAAATACAGGATATGCTACTGATTACCTGTGTGACCTTGAGCTCATTCCTTCCCCTTTCTGGGACTAAGTTTTCTGATCTGCCAAATGAATAGTTTGGCTTAGATGATCTTTGAGTTCAATCATTCCACCAGGGTTTATTATGCAAGTGGACAGAGTGCTGGATCTGGAGTCAGAAAGGCTCTTCTTCCTGGATTCAAACTTGGCCTCATATGCTTCCTAGTTGTGTGACCCTGGACAAGTCACTTAACCCTATTTGCCTCTGTTTTCTTATTTGTAAAATGAGCTGGAGAAGGAAATGTCAAACCATTTCAATATCTTTGCCAAGAAAATCCCCAAAGGGGTCACAAAGAGCCATCAGTGACTGAAAAATAAGTAAACAACCAAAACAAGTACCAGGTTTCGTGTAAGATGCTGGGGATACAAAACCAAAAGGAAATAGTCCCTTGCCCTGAAGGAGGAGGGGACATTGTCTTGGGGAATCTTCTATTGTCTCTTCCAGGTGTTAATCTTGGGGACTCCTATATGGCATATCTGGACTTCAGCAAGACATTTCGGCAAAATATCTCCTGATATACTTGCAGCCAAGATGGAGAAATGTTTAAACAAAGGCCAAAGGGCTACTAGTTAGAGATGTTGAAGAGGAGAATTCTTAATAGGACTTGAATTAAATTAAATTTATTAAATTAAAAAATTTGCCAAGTAATTATTGTGTGCAGCGTAGTGTGCTCTCCTATATACTACAAAAGTTGCAAAGTTCAGATAAGAAGCAGTCCCTACCTTACAACTTAGTAGATAACTCATGAGGTTACTTTTTACTTTAAGGCTCCACCACTTTTAAAAATAATTTTTTTTTTAGTGATCAAGCATTTATTTGTTTTTCCTTTCATTTTCCTCTACCCATTGGAAATGAAAAAACAAACAAGCAAACCAGAATCCTTGTATCATAGAAGCATCCTAAATTTAATTAGTTTTTTTTGGATGGGGTGTTCTTTCTATTTGTCATTGTTTATTTGTTTTATTAATTCTGCTTACTTCACTCTGCATCAGTTTATATAAAACTTCTCCATGTTTCTCTGTATTATTCATATTCATAACAAAGCAATATTTCATTATATTCACAAACCTCTATTTCTTTAACCCTTCTCTAATCAATGGACGTCTATAATACTTTCTAGTTTTTTTACTGCTACCAAAAGTGTTGCCATGGAAATTTTGATGTATATGGGGCTTTTATTTTAATTTATGACCTTTTTGAGCCATCTACCTAGCACAGAAATCTCCAGTTTAAGGAATATGGACATTTTAGTCATCTAAGCATAATCCCCAATTGCCTTCTAGAATGGTTGGAATAATTCACATCTCTACTAGCTGTGTATTATGGTCATTGTCTTTCTGCAGTCCCTCCAATGTTTACTGTTCCTACCTATTGCCCTTATAACCTCTTCTGAAATCCTTTAAGAGAGCCATGATATCACATACATGGTCACTACCTCCACCAACACATATCTCAACCCTTGGCATGCTTTAGTCAGTGGTGGCCAAAATCATGTGTCATCTAGTGGCCAACTCTGTGGTGTTGAGCCTCTCCACACTTAGGTAGGCTGTTTTCAGGTGACAGACACACAGTTGGCCTAGGTCTGATCTTGAGGTCCTTCCAAGTTGGTAGAATTTGCCAGTCAGGTGGTATGTGCTTTGAGAAAGCAGGTCACTTCCATGACACATTAAGACCTTGGATAAATCTGTAGTGTGTATGTTTGGTTGTGTGAACATACTCATGTTTATTCATTGAACAAACATTTATTAAATGCCTTCTGTGTGTAGAGCACCATGATAGGCTATGGGAAAGATGAGAAGTCTAGGTAAAATATGGCCTATAAATATATACACATATTTGCATAGGTGAGTGTATACACCTATGTGTATATGGATGTCCATGTGCTTTTATATATGTGTGCTTTATGTGTACATATATACATTTACATACATATATACATATATTTAGGAAGGTCTCGAAGTCAGCCTGGATTAAATGTGTTTGTGTGTGTGTCATTTCAGAACCATCCTTGCTAAGGGTGTAGAGTTCAAAGTTTAAACCACCAATACTATTATATGCATATATATGTATTATATAGGTACATACACATGTGCACATCCACACGTAAATTTATATGTGCTTGTATATGTGTGTAGACAGACCTAAGAAGAATGAAAAACAAAGAGGAATAATTTTGTTGTTGGCAGTTATGCATAATGAATGCAGAAACTGGGAACAAAGAATCTAAGCACTGATTGACAGCCCTTTTTATTTCCAGTCCCAGATTTATTTGCATGCCAACCAGGAATGTTATAGGGGACTGAGGGAAGACTTATCTCCCCAACCTCACACAGCTCCTTGGTGGATTTGGTGGATGGAGTCCAGCAAATAAAATGATTTGATACAGTAGACTAATAGCTAGGGATTTGTCAGGAGTTGAAAGCAATCTTCTAACTCCAAGTTAGATAGTTGGCTGAGACTAGGGACCTTGAGTGGGAGCATCAGAAAAGCAGCCAAAAAGAATACCACAATACAACAGAAAGAATATTAAATTTAAAGTGAGAGATCCTGGATTCAAATTGAAATTCTGCCACTTAGTACCCATGTGGTCTTGGACAAGTGTCTTTAAGTCTCAGTTTTCTCTTCTATAAATGAAGGTACTGTACTAGGTGACCTCTAAGATTCTATGTCTGTCCTATGAACAGATTTAACCTTGGCATGAAAGCATGTTATTATATATACATGTATGCAACATGCATATACATATGTGTGTATAAAAACATATATATGCATACGCACAGTCATTTATCATTTATTAAGCACCTAATATGTCCTTTGCGCTGTGTTAAGCACTGTGGATACATATACAAAACAAAAAAAACTCATGGAACTTATTAATCCAATGGAGACAAGACAATACACAAAAGGAAATTGAAAAGATTAGAAAAAAAGGGAAGGTATGAATAAGTCCAGAGGAGTACAACCTGGTGGGAAATGAAGAGATAGCTTATATGAAAGTTTTGGGAGGACCTTTCTATCTACTCTCCATTCAGAGGTCCCAGGAGCAGAGGATGATGATAAGGTATGAGCACCAAGGCTGGTATGATCTTGAAGGATAATGAGTTATATTCTTTTGTGTGTGTGTGTGTGTGTGTGTGTGTGATTTTTCTTCTATTTAAATGTTTTTATGATGTTCTTTTCTCCTTTTTAAAAATATTTATATCATTTCCCAATGATTCCCCTCCTTCACTAGAACCCTCCCTTGTAAAAAATAGTCAGACAAAACAAATCAGCACAATGGATATGTCTCAAAATGAATGCCTTATTCCATACCTAGATTCATCATCCTTCTGAAGAGAAAAAGGAGATAGGTTTCACCATCATTTCTTTGAAGTCATAATTGGTCGTTGTATGAATCAGAGTTCTACTGTCTTTTAGTGGTGTTTTCCTTTACATTACTATGATCTTTGTGTTAGCTGTTCTCCTGGTTTTATTTACTTTGTTCTGTATCAGTTCATACAATTCTTCCCAAGTTTCTTCGAATTTGTCACATATGTAATTTCCTACAGTTCAAAAATATCCTATTACATTTATAACCACAATTTGTTCAACCATTCCCCAGTCAATGGATACAATGGATCCATTTTCTTCCAGTTCTTTGCTACTACAAAAAAAAGTACTGTCACAAATATTTTGGTATATATGAGACCTTTCCTTGTGTCTTTGACCTCCTTGGTCAAGAATTTATGTTTAGTGAATAGTATTGTTAATCAAAGGGTTGATTTTGGAGTCCATTACATTCATATATGACAATTTGTTCAAGTAGTCTTCAATCAATAAATATTTACTTTGTTTCTAGATCTTTGATACCACAAAAAATGTTGCTATAAATATTTTGGTATATATTGTACCTTTTCCTCTGTTTATGACCTTGGGGATTTTACTCAGTAGGGATAATGCTAAGTCAAAGCATATAAGGACTCTAATTACTTTTCTAAAATAGTTGCAAGTTGTTTTTTCCAGAGGAGTTAGATAAGTTCACAGCTGAACCAACAGAGTAATACGTAGCCCTTGGGTCTTTCCATAACTGACAATAGTCTTTCCATAGTCTTTTCACTGACTGATAATTTTTTTTTATCATTTTTGCCAATTTGATGGGTGTGTGGCAAAATTTTATAATTGTTTTAATTTGCCTTCTTTTGTAAGTGTTTTAAACATTTTATATGTCTATTAATAGTTTGCATTTCTTTTTAAAAAACCATTCTTATCCTTTGACCACTTATCTATTTTTAACATTTAATTTTAATTACCTTTTTATCAAGTATAATAGAAAATTTTTAACATTCTTTTGAAAAAATTTTGAGTTCCACCTTCTTTCCCTCCTTCCCTCTTCTTCCCTCTCCTTGAGAAGGTAAGCAGTTTGATATAGATTGTACATATGCAGTCATGTTAAACATTTCCATATTAGCCATGTTGTAAAAGGAAAACCAGACCAAGAAAAATAATAAAGTTAAAAAAAATAGCCTGAATTCAGGCTACATCAGTTCTTTCTCTGGAAGTGGATAGCATTTTTCATCATAAGTCTTTTGGAATTGTCTTAGATAACTGTATTGCTGAAAAGAGCTGAGTTGTTCATAGTTGATTATCAAACAGTATTACTGTTGCTGTGTACAATGTTCTCCTGGTTCTGTTCACTTTACTTTGAATCAGTTTGTGTAATTCTTCCCAGACTTTTCTGAAAGCATCCTACTTGTCATTTCTTATAGCACAATAGTATCCATTGTAAACATATACCAGAACTTGTTCAGACATTCTCCAGTTGATGGGCATCCTCTCAATTTCCAATTTTTAACCACCACAAAAAGAGCTGATGTAAATATTTTTGTGTAAGGAGGTCCTTTTCTCTTTTCTTTGATCTCCTTGAGTGCAGATATACTTGTAGTATTGCTAGGTCAAAAGGTATGCAAAGTTTTATAGCCCTTTGGGCATAGTTCCAAATTGCTCTCCAGGGTGGTTTGATCAGTCCAGAACTCTACCAGTATAGCATTAGTGTCCCTATTTTTTCACATTCCCTCCTACATTTGTCATTCTCCTTTTCTATCATGTTAGCCAATCTGATAGTTATGAAGTGGTACCTCAAAGTTGCTTTAATTTGCATTTCTCTAACCAATAGTGATTTAGAGCATTTTTTCCTCTGTGACTATAGATAACTTTGACTTCATCTTTTGAAAACCATCTGTTAATATCCTTTGACAAATGGAATTTTGTATTAAATAATTGTGTCAATTCCCTTTATAACCTGGATATAAGACTTTTACCAAAGATATTCAATGCAAAGTTTCCCCCCCAATTAGCAGTTTTTTTCTGTCTAGTTATGTTGATTTCATTCATGCAATAGCTTTTCAAATTTTATATAATAAAAGTTATATTTTATCTTTTGTATTCTCTTCTTGCCTTGTATTGCTTATGACCATTCTTTCCAATTCAGACATTTTAAACTTTTTTATGCGTACTAGACCCCTCTGGAAGTCTGGTGAAGCCAGACTATTTTTTCAGAATAAGGTATTTTTTAAGTGCAATAAAATAAATTTGTAGGGCTACAAAGTAAGTCTCATGTATTGAAGTATAGTTATCAAAATATTTTTAAAAGTCAAATTCATGAAACCCAGGTTAAGAAACCCTGTTCTAACTAAAATCTGCAAGGGTATCCTTCCATTTTCCTTCTTTAAAAAAACTGATTTTTTACATTTGTTCTTCTATTTGGTGTATGGCAAAAGATTTTAATCTAAACCTAATTCCTACCAAACTGCTTTTCAGTTTTCTCAGCAGTTCTTATCATTTGGGGAATTCTCATATGCTAGGCTACCATGTTCTATTGCTTCTTGATTTTGTCAATGTAGTCTGCCCATTCATCAATTTCTATATTTTTTTAAACCAGTAACACAAATAAGTTTGATGACTACTGTTTTGTAACATAGTTTGAGATTTGATAATGCTTCCTTTCATTCTTATATTTTTCATTGCTTCTTTGTTCTTCATTTCCTTCCTTTTAAAAGAAAAACAATTTGCATTGGGTATCTATAGTTGATATTTCTTGGAATGATTAGTTCAAATCCCATTTTACTACCCCTTTGACCTTGACCTTAACCTAACCTCAGTTTCCTTATTTGTAAAATAAGAGAATTGGACTCAGTGACTGATAAGATTCCTTCAAGCGCCAAATCTATGATCATGTGACTCTGTGATTTATCTCTGCAGAGATATATGAATCTATGGAAGCTGATAAGATCACCAATAAATAAACAAGCATTTATTAGGCACCTTCAATGTTCTAATCACAAACAACATTTATTAAGTACCTATATGTTTCAGCATTATGGTAGGAGAAAGAAGAAAGAGAAAAGAGGGTCCAGAAAAGAGTCTGGGGGACACCTATAGTTACAAGTTGGAATATGAATGATGATCCAATAAAGGAGAATAAAAAGGAGAAGTCAGGTAGAAAGAAATCCATGAGGGAGTAGACTTACAGAAATCACATTATTTTAGAGAAGAAAGTGTTCCACAGGGCTGGAAACTGCAGAGAGATCAGGAGGGATGAAGACAGAGAAAAGGCCATTGAACTTAGCAGTTAAGAGATTGTTGGTAATCTTTGAGAGAGTAGTTTCAGTCAAGTGGTTGGAATGGAAGCCAGGTTTTAAGGGGTTGAGAACAGAATGTGGGTGGTGAGGATGTGGAGGCAGGATGTATAGCCAACTCTCTCTAGAAGTTTTGGCAATAAATAGCAGTCAAGATATAGGACAATATGTAGCTCAAGAGGAAGATAGAATGCAGTGAAGTTGTTTTTATTTTTTGAAGGATGGGTTAGACCTTGGTGCATTTGTAGATGATAGGAATAAGATAGATAGGGAGAGACTGAAGGAAAGAAGAGAAGTGAGGAGAAGAAAGAAAAGAAGAAGAGAGGAGGAGGAGCAAAAGAGAGAAGAAGAGGGATGGAGGAAGGAAAGACAGATTGATAGACAGAGATAGAAGGATTTATGGGACAAGTGGGACATGAACCAAGATGAGATAGAAGGAGAGGGGCTAAGGGCCAATTCTTTCTTAGAGAACAGAGCAATGGAATAAACTCATAAAGATGTGGACAGGCTCTGGGGTGTGGAGAAGGGAGACATACAATGGATGGCCTTAATTTTCTTAGTTAAGTAGGAGGCAAGAGTATTTGCTGAGATACAGTGAGGTTAGTCCTTAGGGGCTTGAAGAAGGGTAGAAAGTTTGGAACAGCCTCTGCGAGGGGTATGAATTAGAGTCAATCAGGGAAGAATAAAATGATTGCCATATAATACTTGATATTAGTTCATGTGAATTTGTAGTGGACCCAGGCAAAATAATTGTGTGGTTTCATCTAGCAACAGTCACCACCAGAGAAATAAAAACAAAGAATGTTCATCCCAAGGGTGACACCAGTTTTGTGACTCATAAGTTTGTATGCTGACCTCTTTTGCTTTCTGAAAAGTCAAATGGGAAACTACTCTTGAACCTTTAAGTAGTTATAATCATACCTCTTTCCTGTCCAACTAGAAGAGAAGCTTGGAAATCTGAGACTATGCCAGGGGAAGAAATGATCTCTTGGGCAATATGCTTGATCCCTTATGACAGATTCAGGAGCCATTCACTTTCTTTTAAAATTTTTTTGTATTGATATATTTTGTTTTTACATCACCTTCATTTCCAATTATATCCCTCTCCTCTTCTATCCATAAATTTATCCCATACTACAAAGAATAAGAGAGAGAAAATTTTTTTAGGAAATTAACAGCTAATAATCTAGCCACAATCTACATAAGTTCATAAAAATTAGCAAAGTACATGATGACATGTATGAAGACACATGTAATCTCTTTTGATTCTCACAACAGCTACATCTAACAAGTCTGATGAGTATAATTTTCCCTTTGCCTGTCCTGGCAGAAATTGTAGATTGGCTTGCATTCCTGAAAGATATGCTAGAGAAGTGGTGGATGGCTGGTATGTGATTTGGTCTACTCTGTCAGATGCTGACCTTTTATTGGTTGGTTTTACTTAACTGGTTTTCTTTGTTACAAGAGAGCATTCAATAGGGAGAAGAGTGTGTTCGGAAATGACTGTGATGCAGAAAGAACAGATATTGGTAACACTTTGAAAACAACAAAAGTAAAACTAATGTATACTTCAAAATGAATCTTTTTTAAAAAAAATAATAGAAGTTCATGTGCCTCTATGGTTACTGATGAGGTTTTCCAGGATCAATCTAAGTCTACTTAATGAATATATATTATGCGCTCAGCACTGTAGATAAACGCTGTGGTATCACCCAGCCTCATCTTTTTCTCAGTGTTTGTTCAGTCAGACACAATTATTATTAATAGCCCTGGAGTTATTCTGAAGAATTAAAATTGTTAGCGATCTGAAAGGCAATGGGGAGATGCAAGATGATATGATTCTGGACTTAGAGTCAGGAAGATGTAGGTTCAAATATCACTTCAAGCACTTACTAGCTGTGTACCCTGGGCAAGTCATTTATTCTCTCTGTTCCTTGGTTTCCTCATTCATAAAATGAGGTTGGACTCAGTGAAATCTTAGGTGCTCTTGATCTAAATCTGTGATATTTTGACCCTGTGGGTCATCTCTGATGAGTTAATAAGACACCCCCCCATCACCATTCATTTATTAAGCACCTACTATATGCTAGGCACAACATTTATTAAGCATCTACTGTATTCTAGGCATCCACCAGCAGAGGATAAGGTAGTAAGTAATAGTAAGGTTAGAGCATATTCCCAATAATGCCTTTGTTGATAGAAGTAGCATAAAAGTATCTTCAATGAAAAGGAATTGCCTCAGAGATATTTGGGCATCCCCAAGTGCTGTTTTTGTATATATTCTGTTGTGGTTAAATGAAATAATATGAACAAGAGTCTAACCAGACGGGAAAGTGTGGCTGGGTTGCAATCAGTACTGTTGAAAGGAGGAAACTTGCAGTGATCTGTTGAAGTATTGCAATACTTTTAAGAGTTGTTAACAGAAAGGTTCCCAGAACTTTGGACAGCTCCTGCAGGGGTTGTGCGAGTCTTATGGAAAGACTTCAACATACTCCATGCAGAAGGATCACAGGTTCTTAGAACCATAAGATCATAAACTTAGAGCTGGAAGAGACTTTAGTGGTCATGTAGCCCAACCTCCTCACCTCATAGATGAGGCAAGTAAAGTCTATAGATATAAGGTGACCTGCCCAAGGGTATTCAGGTACTAATTGGCAGAGCCAGGATTCAGCTTCAGGTCTTGTCCTGGTAGATCAGTGAGATCATAGGTTCATCCAAGTATTGAGTAGTGGAAATGCAGGAGAGACATTTTCTCTCTCCTCTTCCCTCTCATCTTTCACTAATAGCTAAGCAGGGGGGGAGGGAATACCCTGGTGCCCTGGTGTCCATCCCCATCAGTGAGGAAACATTTCCACCTCTTCCAGTTCTTTGCTGCTTTGGTCATCTTTTCAAGATTTCACCTGAAGGGTCCAGCCCGGAGCATCCTTCCGTCCTTCTATCTCTCAGTCTTAATTCCTCACCCCCTCCTCGACTGATTCAGGGAAGCGGGAGAGATAAAAACCAGCAGCTTCAATTAAAACGGAGCCGCTTGAACAATAATGGAAAAGTAATTGAGCTAAATTGAAATGTAATTGGAAAAAAACACAATCCTAGCTTAACAGGGATTTGGAAACCAGTGTGGTGTCAGGGACCTTCTCCCTTGTGATCCATTCATGTCTTCCCTCTCCCCTGCAGGTTCCCCTCTTTCTGATCTGTATCTTTGTGTCCCCTAAGCCCAGCATTATCTTTTTCCGTGTTCTTGAGCTCCCCTTTTCCCCCCAAATGTTCCTCCAGTTCCCTTAATACTTCCCTAAAACCACTGAAAAAAAGATGCTATTTTCTGAAAGGTTTCTGAAGCCTGTGATGTCCTTCTGGACTACTCGTACCCACCTTCCCACTCTTAAGATGGTTAGGGTGGACGTGAGGGAAGACAGGTCTCTTTTGGACTCCCTATAATCTAACCAACTCCCTGTCCTTGGGAATATCCTTCTGGAGTGGAAACCTGGCATTACCTCTGCTTCCAGACATTGTCAGCCCTGGAGGGCTAACCACAGCAAAGACTGGGCTCATAAATCAAGAGCTGAAAGGGAACACAAAACCGTTTTGGTCCAAATGTCCTCAGTTTACAGATAAGACAAAGATGAGTTAGGTGACTTGCCCAGCCACATGGGTAATAGTCATGGGAAAGAGGATTTGAATCCGTGATTTTTGACTCCAAAAGTCAAGACTCTTTCCATTGTGCCATGATAATGCATCCTGTAAATAAGGATCCTGCTGTACACTATCCTCCACAAAACTGACAGAACAGGCAGCCTTGTCACCCCTCTTGGGGGAGGAGAGAGAAATCTGATAACTTTCCCAACTGGAGTTCTCTATACTGATTAGCTGACACGCACCCCCAGCTCCCCTCTCAGCCATGGGGTCTGTCAGATCTGCTTGCCACTCAGAGGATTTAAGGTGGGGAGGGCACATGGACTGAAGATGGAATGTATTGAGGGGGGGCACCCGGTTATCACTTGGTGTCTGTTTGGGTTCCTGATAAACTCAGGAGTGCATTGGGCGTGAAATGAAGAAATATGGCTCCTGGTAAATATTTATTTTCTATCAGAAATTAGCAAACCAAATGTAATTAAAAACAACTCTGTGTGTGCCTTCTCCACGCTTGTCCCCCATCCCTCCCACTCCCCCAACCCCAAGTCTGTCAAACGACATCCAAGAATAGTGAGTCATAAAGAATGTGTCCTAATTAGCAGGCCAGCCACCGCCTGCTAGCCTGTGATAATTATGCAGGACTGGGCGGCTATGGCTGCAGCAACTAGGGTCCCTGAGGTAGGAACTCCAGGTGTTGAGCTTGGGGATACAGCCTTTTTCTTATCCTCCCCCCTACTCTAACACACTGACACACCTATACAGACACACAGCCTTTGGCTTTCTCTTTCTGGTTCTAAAGGCAACATGATCTGAGGTGACTTGGTGGTACTGGGCAGTGGGGAGCAGAAGGAAGTACCTTAGAGGCATTCAATAACCTCCCTTTCCCTCACCTCACATATCTAGTTTGTTGCTAAGATCACACAGGCTGCCTAGCCAATTATTTTTAGCACTACGATATCTCTTGCATCCATTCACTTCTCCCTACTCACATGCTAGTTCAGGTTCTAATCACATCTCCCTTGGACTGTTGCAATAGCCTCCTAACTGATCACTCTGTTTCAAGTCTTTTCCCTCTCTCATCAATCCTCCACATGGCTGCACAATGATTTTTTTTGGAACAGGCCTGACCATGTCATTCCCTTTCTCAGTAAACTTCTATGGCTCCCTCTTGCCTCTAGAATAAAATAAAATCTCCTCTGTTTAGCTTTTAAAGCCCTTCACAACCTGGTCCTAGACTGACCTTTCCAGTATTATTCCATATTACTCTTCTCCCTGGACTCTACAATTCGATCAAACTGGCTTTCTTACAGATATGCTACATTTCCCATCTCCATACTTTCGCCTTGCTTGTCCCAGATGCCTGGAAAGCTCTCCCTCACTCACCTCTGTCTCCTAGAATCTTTTGTTTCCTTCAAGTCTCTGAGCAAGTGACACCTTCCACATTCAGCCTTTTCTGATCTGGGGGAATCAACAAATAGAGCTTCCAGTCCTTCAAATTTGCCCCGTATTTATTTAGTATATGCTTTTAAAAGTAAGTGTTGTGTGACTAATGTGGAAATATGTTTAACATGATTACACATATATAACTTATATCAGATTGACTGCTGTCCTAAGGAGAGGGAGGGGAAGGAGGGATGGAGAAAATTTGAAGCTCAAAATCTTATTAAAAATGAATGTAGAAAACTATCTTTGCATGTAATTGGAAAAAATAAAATACAATTTCCATAAAAAAGTAAAGCATGTGTTGTCTCCCCAGTTAAAATATTAACTTTGTGCAAACAGAGACTGCCTCTATATCTCTAGCACTGAGCACTATGCCTAGAATATAGGTGCTTAAAAAATGCCTGTTGATTAATCAATCTATCAATAAACATTTATTAAGCACCTACTATGTACTAGGCACTGTGCTAAATACTGATTGATGGGTGGGTGGACCTCAGATTTGGAGTCTGAGAGGCCTGGGTTAGAATTCCTGGCACTGTTATTTCCAGCTTCTATAACTTGGGTCAAAGTCAGTTCCCCTCTTTGGTAAAATTAAGAGCTTAGATAACATGATCCCTTCCAGCTCAAATTCTATCATCTTGCCTTTCTTGCTTTATCCAAAGCTTCCTTCCAATATACCCTGCAGTGTGGTCAATCTGGGCTACTCGCCACCTCCCAATCTCCTCCTGCATATCTCTATAATAGCCAGGGTTCATGCTATCCTCCTGGTTTTGGATGGACATTCTGCCACCCTGCATTTCTTCCCATGTCTATTTGATAGCATCTTCCCTTCTTCCAGGCCCACCTCTGCCTTGAAGCCTTCCCTGTTCTCCCCTCAATCTTCCCCCAACCTGCTGTTGTGGTTGAACCATTTCAGTTGTGTTGGACTCTTTGTGACTCCATCTGAGGTTTTCTTGGCAAAGATACTAGTTTGCTATTTCCTTCAACTTATTTGGCAGATGAGGAAATTGAGGCAAACAGGATTAAGGGACTTGGCCAAGGTCACATAGCTAGTAAGTGTCTGAAGCCAGATTTGAACTCACCAAGATGAGGCTTCCTGACTCCAGACTCTGCACTCTATTCACTATACCACCGAACTACCCTTCCCAAACTCCTAGGTAAAAATAACCTCTCATGGCACTTTGCTGACTTCTCCTTTGGCACTTACTCTAATTTGTGTTTTTGACGTATGTTTTATGTGTGCATGCTGTATCTCCTTTATTAGGCATTTTTTAAAAATAGCACAAGGTTTATTTAACTCAACCCAAAGCCTGTGGACAGTCATTAGAATTTTCTCTCCTTTCCAGAGAGTAGCAAGTAAGTCTCCACTCTGGTAGGTCCCACCTTTCCTTGGGACCTATACGGTCTACATAACTCACATTATTAATAAAGAGAAAATAACTCCATGTTATTTTTCTGTGGATGTTGTTTCCTATTATTCAAAACTTTCTTCCCCACTGGGCTATGCAACCTTTAAGAATTTCTTGAGTCTAACTGAGGTTGAGTGTTTCTATATCCTCTCCTACCTTCTGTCATTGAGGTTCCAAATCCCTCTGCCTCTCCATGGGACTTCCTATATCCCTTGCTGCTAGGTGGTGCGGTGGATAGAGTGTTGGATCTAGATGCAGGGTTGGGGAACCTGCAGCTTCAAGGCCACATGTGGCCTTCTAGGTCCTCACGTGCAGCCTTTTGACTGACTCCAAGTTTCACAGAACAAATCAACAAATTAAGGAGATTTTCTGTGAAGTTTGGATTCAGTCATAGGGCCAAACTTAAAGACCTAGAGGATCACATGTGATCTCAAGGCCACAAGTTTCCCACCCCTGGAGAGTCAGGAGGATTCATCTTTGTGAGTTCCAATCTGACTTCAGACACTTACTAGCTGTGTGATCCTGGGCAAATCACTTAACCCTGTTTGCCTCAGTTTCTCATCTATAAAATGAGCTAGAGAAGGAAATGGCAAACCACTCCAGTGCTTTTGCCAAGCAAACCCCAGTTGAGGTGATGAAGAATTGGACAGAAACCAGTGAACAACAAAATCCCTTGCAGTTGGATGGTACATTGGGTAAGAGTGCTGGACCTGGAGTCAGGATGATGTGAGCTCATAAATCCAGCCTCAGTTATTTCCTAACCCAGTCACCCTGGGCAAACCATTTAATTTCTGTCAGCCTCAGTTTCCTCATCTGTAAAATGAGGATAATAATAGCACCTACCTCCCAGGGTGGTTGTTAGGCTCAAATGAGATAATTTAATAATTTATAGCTTTATAAATCTAAAAGCACTATATACATACTATTACAATTTATTATTCTTATTACAGTATCACCACAGCCATCGTTACTTCTTCTTTCTCTCACCAAAGTTCCCTGTCTCCTGTCTCAGGCTATGTGGTCCCCCTTCAAGGCTCTGTCTCTCTGTTTATTTGCAATTCGCTTCTTAGTGCATGTGGGTCCCTTTAGACAGGGGGATATGGAGCCCTCTCTGTTCCATATGTAGCTTAGTGTCATCCCCATTGCCCTTTGTAGATTGTGTCCCTCCTACCCCGGAGCAACCCTAGGAGCCTCAAACAGCAACATACCATTTAGTGTTTCGTTTTCCCCTATTGATTCATATGTGTTAATTCTATCCTCCCACCACAGAATCAGCTGCATCAGCTCAGTGTCTTATCCGTCCTTGTGACCTCATAACCCAGTACACACTTAGCCCATGGTTAGCATGGCAGAATGAACTGAAGGAGGGAGATGAGTTTAGTGTCTACTATGAGTAAGGCACTGTGCTAGGGACTGGGGACGCAAAGCTATATGTTACACAAGCCTGTTCTCAGGGGGTCTTCAGTCAAATAGAGGATAGGGATAGGGACCAAACCTATCATTTCATTGGCTTAGGGAACTCCCACAGGCAACAACTCCCTCCACCAATGGGCTCAGCATCAGGAGGTGCCTTTTATCCCGCTAAAAGATGCCTGGTCTTTCCATGAGATGATAAATAGCAGATCTCTTCTACCTTTAGGATTCAGAGTCCCAACTTCCAGAAGAGTTTCAGGCTCAGTTCAATTCAATCCAACAAATATTTATTAAGCTCTTCCTATGTGTTTGCCCTCTCTTGTCTACACGTCTTCCCTTGACTGATCTCCACGTCTGGAAAAGAGTTCCCTCAAACTCTATTCTGGTCAGCTCAAATCCCACCTCCTCCATGAAAACTTCCTAAATTCCCTGTTAGGTGAAAATGATCTCTAGAAATGTGAGCTATGTGTCCATATCCACGTATGTGTCTACATCTATAGCTATCTATGCATACATGGATGGGTGTTTATATATATGTGTAATATATTATATATGATATAATATATAAATATATGTCAATTGTACATTATAGTTATATTATATTATGTATTTCTATTATAGTACACATTAAACACATTATAGAGAGAGACAGAGAGAGACAGACACAGACACACAGACAGATAGATAGATAGATAGATAGATAGATAGATAGATAGATAGACAGATAGATAGGGCTATCTCCTTAGAATTCTCAAAGCATTTGACTGACCCTCACCTTAGAAGCAGCTGGTGGCACAATGGATAGAGCTCTGAATCTACAGGCAGGCACACTTGAATTCAAATCCAGTCTCAGACACTTCCTAGCTGTGTGACCCTGGGCAAGTCTCAACCTCTGACTCAATTTCTCCAACAGTAAAATGAGAGGCCAATAATGCCACCTACTTCACAGGGCCATTGTGAGGATCAAGTGAAATAAGGAAGCATTTAGCCCAGTGCCTGACAAACAGGAGATGCCACATAAAGGCTTATTTCTCTCTCCTCGTCTTTAGATTTATCTCTCTTTTGTGCTGTAGTTATTTCTGAGTAATTACTCCTCACTGAGAGGTAGCAGGTAGAAGAAGAAAGACCTGAGGAAGGAAGACCTGGGTTCAAACCTCTCCTCTGACACATGCTGTCTGTCTGATCTTGGACTCTAGGTTTATTGGTGAAAGAAATTTCTCCTTTGGTAGTTCCTTATTGCTAATGAAATCTCAGGTCCTGTCCCATCTTTATCCCCATTCTTCCACTTAACTGAAAGTTACCTGAAGGCAACGCCTGTTTAATAGCTACCTTTGCCTCTTTAATCCCTAGAATGCAGCCTTGCTTGTGAGAAGCACTTAATACATGTTCAATAAGGGTTTGGGGTTTTGTTTGTTTGTTTGTTTTTTTGCTTTGCTTTGCAGACAGACAGGATATTAATGTATGGATGGTCGAGTTGTAAATCAGTCCAACTGCTCTAGAAAGCAATTTGGCATCATGCTAAGAATAACATCCATATTCTTGGCCCCAGAATTCTGACTCCTAGACGTATCCCAAGGAGGTCATTGATGAAATGAAAAGTTCCATTTACACCAAAATGTTCATAGAAACACTTTTTTTTTGAGTAGCAAAGAATTGGAAACAAAGTAGATTACCCATGGATTAGGGAATGACTACACAAATTGTAATACTTGAATGTAATGGAATATTACTATTCTGTAAGTAAGGAGGACTGGGAAGACATATGAAGTGATGAAGAGTTAAGTAAGCAGAACCAAGAAAACAACATCCACAATGACCTTAAAAATACAAATGGAAATAATGACACCAGCAAAACAATCAAAACAGAATGCTATGAAATCATAACGCCCAACAAAGGATATGAACAGGTAATTTTCAAAGGAAAAAATTCAATATGAATCCATATAAAAATGTTCTAAATCACTAATAATTAGAGAAGTGCAAATTAAAGTGATTCTGAAATTCCACCTCCTGCATATCACACTGGCCAAGATGAGAAAAAAGGAAAGCCAACAAATATTGAAGGTGCTGTGGAAAATAGTCACATTAAATTGTGAACTGGTCCAGCCATTCTGAAAAGCAGTTTGGTACTGTGCCCCCAAAGTTCCAAAACTATGCATTCCCTTTGACTCATCGGTAGCTATCATAGACTTGCTTCAAAGAGACAATGGCAAGCTGGAGTGTGTCCACACACGAGGTGATTAAGATGGGAAGATCAGAGAACATGCTACTTAAGGACTGACTGAAGGATTTGGAGATATTTAGCCTAAAGAAGAGAAATCTTAGAGGGGACGTGATAATTGTCTTCATTACTTGAAGATCTATCACTTTTCAGCCATCTCCATCCCATGCAGTGGCCTCCACTCAGGACATTCTGTTCTGTGGGAACTTGGAACGCTCCTCCTTCCCAGACATCCAAGTGATAGTAGATGAGCTCTTGCCCAGAACCAGGGTTTCCTTTTATGTGTCGTCTTCCTCCATTAGAATGTAAGCTCTCAGAGAATCAAATCTGTCTTGCTTGCATTTTTATCTCCAAAACTTAACACAGTGCTTGGCACATTGTTATAGTTCAGTCATTTTCAGTCATGTCTGACTCCTCATGATCCCACTTGGGGTTTTCTCGGTAGAGATACTAGAATGGTTCAATATTTCTTCTTCCAGTTCATTTTACGGATAAGAAAATTGAGGCAATCAGGGTCTCTGATGTTGAATTAGTCACATAGCTAGAAAGTGTTTGAGGCCAGAGTTGAACTTGGGAAGATGAGTCTTCCTGACTCCAGGCCAGGAGCTCTATCTACTGCACTAGCAAGCTGCCCTTACTTGGCACATAGTAAGCACTTAATAAGTGTTCTATCCACCTGTCTATCTATCTTCCTATCTCTTTATCCACCTATTCACTCTCTATCTAAATCTATTTTTCTATCCACCCACCTATCCATTTACCTAAATCTATCATCTATATCTTTGTATCTATCTCCATCTATTTGTGTCTATCTATCTATCCATCTATCCTTCTATTATCTGTCTGTCTGTCTATCTATCTATCTATCTATCTATCTATCTGTCTGTCTGTCTGTCTGTCTGTCTGTCTGTCTGTCTCTCTATCTTGCAAAACGGGGATTAAATCGGTTCTACTTGGCCCCAAAGGCCAAGGACAGAACTAGGAACAACATAACTGGATGTAGTTGAAGAATGGTAGATTTCAGCTTGATGCATGGAAAAGTTTGATGACATTTGCAGCTGTCCAAACATGGAATGGGTGCCCCTGGAAGCCCTTGGTTTCCCCATCACTGGTAGTCTCCAAGCAGAAACTGGAAGGTCCCTTGCTGAGGTTTGGGGTGCACATCTTGACTATGTACATGTTCAACTAGCCAAGCTTCTGAGCACTTTTCCAGCTCTGAGATCCTGTGATTCTGAGCCCTCCAGGTGACAATTCTGTAGCAGAGAGACAAACACCTGCTGACTCAATGTGTCTGGTAGGGAACATCAGCTCTCCTCTCTCCAGGCCTCTGTCCCTCTGCATGACAGGGCCCAGCAGGGAAACAGGGTGGGCTGAAGGGCCTGCTCAGCAGTGGGTGGGCGAGATGCTGGTTTCCTGTCTGATTGTCTGTTGTTCAGCTCCATTCTCCAGAAGGCTGAGGGAAAATTGCTTCCTTAATTGGCTCTTCTCTCTAACGAGCTGTAATGAGGCCGAGCTGCATCCCGAGGGTGCTTAGCCACCGAAGCAGCATCAGAGACCATCTGCAGCCTTGTCAACGTTCTACCCCCACGTTGCAGGTGCGCATGGGTGCCTGCTATGGGCCTGCTTGGGCCCTAGAGTTGGGGCAACAAATTGTTTTTGAGTCTGTCTCATCCTGAGAACCTCTTGGGGGTTAAGCTCTGGGGTGGGCACTAGGAAATAGATGTGGACCAGGAGACATAGCCCTTTCCCTCAGAGAGCTCCCGATCTGATGGGTGAGCTTTAGCCCCTGTCCTCAGGGAGATCCTTGTATGGTGGTGGAGACATAGTCCCTGCCCTTAGCAAAAAGTCTGATGCTAGTAGAGTCTCATTCCTTGCCTTCAAGCAGCTCCTGTTTTATGAGGGAAACTTATCCCTGAAGGAGACAGCATCCTGATGGAAAGAGCACAGTGCCTGTCTGCAGAGATCCCCCAGTGTGGCAATCATATCTCTAGGCCTGAGGAAGGATAAGGAAATCCCAATATACATTCAATAAGTGTCAGATTAAATGGAATGGATTTCTTAATTGTAGAACTATTGCTAGACTATAAGGTCCATGACTATAGGAACAATATTAAAATTCTGTATCTCCCTTCTACCCTCCATCCCCAACAGCCTAACACCTACATCTGCATATGAGCCATTCAAGACAAATACTTTGGGAACTGTTCTTCCAAGACAATGTCCTGCTTGTGGCTGGCAGATGAAGTCACAAAGCTATTTCTGAGTCTGAGCAAATGATCATCACCCCACCAAGTGTGAGATGCCAGGAAGAAGAAAGCATGCTGTAGTGGAAAGAAGGCAGGATCTGGCCTCTGAGGACCTGTATGCAAATCCTGACCATGCTACTTACTAATCACTATGTGACCATGAACAGGTAATTTCCCCTCTCTGAGCCTCAGTTTCCTGCTCTGTAAAATAAGGAGGTTAGATCTTGACATTGCCAACCAGCTCTAAATCTATGTATGATTTGTGAAAGACAGGTTGGGAAGGGGGTAGGAAGTGTGGAATCAAGAGCGGACCCATACTAGAAAGGAAGGAGGTCAGATTTCATAAGGTGGTGGTGGTAGTCACCATAAAGCTGGGAGTAAGGACAGATTTCAGGGTTAGTAGCATGATAGCATGATCAGAAAACCAAAGAGACTCAGTCCAAGGTGCTTTCTATTAAATCTGGCCACAAAATGAGAAAAACACTGTAGCCATCTATGTTTGATGCCTGGAGAACATGGGACTATGAAGAGAGCACTAGAGTTAGAGTCAGGGTCCCTAGGTTCAAATCCTGGCTTTACCATTTACTGTGTGACATTTAGCAAAGTGACAACCTTTGAGAAATCTGTGCCTCAGATTTCTCAGTGTGAAGGTTCCTTCCATATCTAAATCTTTGCTACTATGAAGCTAAGATAAAGGGGAACAGAGTTGGGAGCCAGAGCCCAAGTGGATACCTTAAGGTGATAACTTGATTTAATGAATCTGAAGGTTATCCAGAGGGGTCTGGATGGTCCAGAACAGTATCCCTGCTCCCTTTGTCTCACTGCCCAACTCCAGGCTGTGGGGCTTCAAAGAAATGGATGGAATCACAACAGTCCAAAAATAAGGTAGTGAGTACCCCATAAATAAAAGTATACAAGCAGAAGCTGAATGATAGCCTGACTGAGATAATGTGGAAGAGATTCTGGAATCAGAGAAAGGACTGGACCAGATGACTAAGATGGTCCCAAATTGTGTGGTGACAGAATGTTGCAACACAATTAAGTCTCCTGCATGTTTCCCCTTTCTCAGGCTCACTCTCAAGACCTTGTGCCCTTGGGTAAATCTTGCAAGCCACATTCATTTATCATGGCTACTAGCTACTACATTTACCTAATAGAAACTGTTCTCTAGTTTATGAAGTCAGAGTCAGGGACAAGACACATATTGACACCCGGCTAGTTCTCCCACTTGTGATGCCTGAGGCAAGAAGGGAAGTTGAATTGATTTCCTATCTCTATAAAAAGCCATATCCCATAGAGAGGGTTGAGAGTTTCCTTAGTGTGGAAACCAAGGGCCCAGGCATTCCAACATAGCAAGGAGGAAGGTCATAGCAAGAGAGGTTAGAAATGGCCCTTTATTAAATGCCTACTATGTGCCAGGAATTGTGCTAAGCGCTTTACAAATATTATCTCATTTGATCCTCACAACAACCCTGGGAGGTGGGTGCTATTATTATCACCATTTTACAGTTAAGGAAACTGAGGCAAAGAGACATTAAATGACTTTCCTGGGGTCACACAGCTAATAAGAGTCTGAGGCTGGTTTTGAACACCAGTCTTTCTACATGAACTGTGATGACAGAATCATGGGTTCAGAGAATCTTAGATGTTATGCTGGAAGGGACTTGAGGACATTAAGTTCATTCCTGTAATTTTATAGTTGAGGAAACTGAGGCACAGAAGAGAGGTAAAGAGCCTCTCTCCCTCTTCCTGTTGCAATGTGAAAAGCACACCAGGCTTCTCAACAGTGTGCCTTAATGGATAAGGGAAATTTAAAAAGCCTTAGAAATTAGGGAGGTCTGTATTCGAATCCTGGTTCAGCCACTTACCAGCTGTGTGACTTTGGGTAAGTCATTTCCTCATCTGTAAGATGAGAGAAAATAGATTTGATAGACTCTCACCTCCTCCATTCTTTCTCTATTTCTATGATCCCCAATCCTATGTTCTGGAGACGTAATTGTAGAGGAATCATAAATAGAAAGCTGGACTTGGAATCAGGAAGACCCCAATTAGATTTATGACTCAGACAGTTGACCCAGGACAAGTCACTTCAGCCTCAGTTTCCTCATCTGTAAAATGGGGATAATAATAGCACTTAGTTCATAAGATGTTGTGAGAATAAAATGAAATCCTACATGAAAAGCACTTTGAAAACTTAAAAGAAGTATACATAAGCTATTAAGTACCCTCATGTTCTTTTCTGAAACAGTTTCCCCTTACCACTATACCCCATCCCACCTCCCAACCTTGACCTTTCTATTTTGGCCAAGCAGAGAACAAGAAGATGAGGCGAAACAGGTGCTTGGAATGTGCCTGGAAAAAGGTCAAGCACAGACCTAAGTGGACTCTCAATTCTCCTCCCCCCACCTCTCGTATAAACTATCTGTATAATTCATTTGAAAATTATCACACAGCACTTCCTGTCTGTCTTGTTTGTCTGTGTTCATCCTTAGTTTTTGAAGAAAACCATGACATCAGAGAAATGATGACATGACTTGTACTTGACTTTGTTTTGAGTGAGGGAGGGCTGTGCAAGGTCACCAGCCTCACTTTCTCCTCATGAGCCATCTGGATCCAGTGACCAGATATTCATCAATGTATCAGGATGACTAGAGATGGCCCAGGATGCAATGGGAGACCTTGGTCTTTTTAGGCTAGCCTTTTCAGGTACTCATTTAGAGGGAGGTAATGCCCATATAGGGTTGTAAATAGTTTGCCCATATTAAATAGCAAATTTTCTTATTGTAATCACAGTATAAGGGTCCTGTCAGTCACCAATAAGCATTTATAAAGCACTTACTGCATAAGAGGCTGTGTGAGCTGTGCTAGCAATACAACAAAGACAAAAAACGGACCTACCCTCAAGTCCCGCCCTGGGGAAAGGACATATAAATTACCATATGCATGTAGAACACATGCAGAGTAAATGGAAAGTAATTGCAGAGACAAGGTACTAACAATGGGGAGAACTTAGAAAGGACTTCTGCAGAATATGGGATTTGATCTCAGTTTCGAAAAAAAGCCAAGCCACGGAGAGTAAGGAGGGAGCTAGGGTGAAGGTATGGGAGATAGCTGGTATCAGTGGAGAGACTACAGAGCCTGAAGTCAGGAAGACCTGAGTTCAGATTTGGCCTCAGACACTTACTAGCTATGTGACCTTAGGCAAGTCATTTAACTCTGTTTGCCTCAGTTTCCTCATCTGTAAGATGAACTGAAGAAGAAAATGGCAAACCATTCCTTTCTCTATGCCAAGTAGACCCCAGATGGGGTCACTGAGAGTCATATATGACAACAATAAAAGGGTAAAGCTATGGAGCTGGGGAAATAGGGTATTGAGTTTGCAAAAGAAGACCATTGTTGCTTATGGAGTATCTGAAAGGGAGTAAAGAAGACTGGAAATGTAGAAAGGGGTCAGGTTGTAAAGGCCTTTTTAAATGCCTTGTGGGTAATAGGGAGCCACTGGAGTTTAAGGGGTAGGAAAATTACTTTGGTATCAAAGTGAACTATATGCTCTTAGAGGGCATAGGGAACATTATACCTTTTTGCATACAAACAACTAGTGTAATAGAGTGCTAGTTTTGGAGTCAAGAAGGACCTGATATTTACTAATCATGTAACTATAGTTAAGTCATTTCATTGTAAAGTGCCTTGGTTTCCTTATCTATAAAATGGGAATAATAATAGCTGTATTTCCTGTTTTGCAGGGTTGTTGTGAAGCTTAATTAAGCTAATGTTGTAAACTTTAAAAGTGATGGTGTAGGTCCAATCCCTATCATTATCATCACCATTACCACCTTCCTCAGCCTCTAGGCCATTAGGAAATAGCTGTTGAACGATTATTTGGTTTCACCATATTAAAAGTCAAAGCCTGCTCCCAGGCAAAATTCCTCAGTTACAGAGTCATCTACTGAAAGTGAGAAAATCATGGAGAAATCATCTCATCCTTAGGGATGAGTTTACAGAAACATCACAAGCTGAGCCACAGAGGGTTGACATGGCTTTGTATGTTATATACTTAGTATGATGACCATGGCTAACCTGGGAGAAAAGATGAGAAAACCGCACCTGCATTCCCTTCTTGTCAGAGATGGGGAGCCACAGGTGTGGAACCCCCGCATATGGTGCAGATGTGGCTGCTGTTTATGCCCAGCTGGCTCTCACCTGACCTTTTCATCCTTCGCAAATTCAAACTAGTAGAGAGTAATGGACTTGGAGTCAGAAAGAAAGGATGGAGGAAGGAAATGAACATTGTTTTCTATGGAGCAGGCTCTGCACTAAGCACTAGGGATACAAATATAAGTAAAAAAAAGTGGTCTAATATGGAAATTGTTGTTTTCAAAGAGAATCAATGACATCATGGGGTGCTGTCTTGATTCGTGTGTGAATTGGATTTAAGTGAGGCAGAGCTGCACAAAGTGTCAGCCTCACTCTCTCATCCAGAGTCATCTCAGTTCGGTGGCAGGACAAAAGTCAGGCTGACTGGCAATGGCTCAGGATACAATGGATAACCCTGTGGTCTTCCACATCTGACCAAGCACTTGCTCCACTTTACCTGCTTCAGTCGTTGGAATAAATTGTTCTCTTCTGCCCATTTTGCCAAGGGAAGTCTTCATATGCTTGGGATAGACATCCCTCCTAACTCACCAGTGGGTTTGAGACCCATCAGTTACCCTCAGAGTAGTTTAGCCCATCTACCAAGATGGGTTGACCAGGGTGTGGCCACTGCAGATGCTACAGTTTCTTGGAACCACAGGTGAGTGTTGGGTGCCAGGGGGACACCAAAGGCAGACGAGCAGTTCTGAAAAAGGGCTCAGTAAGCTCTCACACCACAGATACTAAATCTCCTTGAATACTCCTAATATGGAATTTTGCCTGACTGTATGTATATAATCTGTCAAAGTGCTCGCCTTCTCAAGGAGGGGTGCAGGGAGAGAGGGAGGAAATTTGGAACTCAAAAATTATTTCAAAATTATAATTTATTATAATATTTATATATGATAATCAATATTAAGTATTTAATATATTACACAATAGTATTATATGCTATATATTATATTATATATTTTATATAATATAGTATATATGTTACTATAGTAATAATATTTACTAAAATATATAATAATAAAATATTATTTTATATATTATAAAATCTTAAAATTGTAGTATAATTGAGAAAAAATAAAAACTCTTAAAAAAAATACAAGCAAAAGAGAAAGACAGTCCCTAGCCTCAAGGAATTTACATTTTAACTTTTATAACACACAAAAGGGAGCTAAAAGAGGGGTAGAAGGGTCAAAGTTTGAAGTTCAGAAACCAGAACAGAGCCAGGTGGGGAATATAGCCTGGACTGGGTCCATCCACAAAAATGGAGCCTCCAAGGGGAGATAAGGCGAGGCTTTACAGAAGGATGTTCCAGGCAAAGAAGGATCAAGAGAGATGCTGAGGGATGTTCCAGGATGACTTGGAAGGACGGGAGACAGGAACAGGGTCAGGTGAGGGGGTTGGGTTCAAAACTGGAATCTGCCTCTTTCTCACATAGCCTATTGTTCTTAATAAAATAAAGAATAAAGCATTCCTCACATATTATGGTCATTTGTGGAGAAACTACCAGATACAGACTCCAGAGATCCAACTAGGTTCATTTCCCATCACCTTGGTCAGTCTTTTTCCTCATCTATAAAAGGGAGATGATGATACCTGAGGAGACTGTCATAAAGCAGGTGCTTTGTAAAATCAAATACAACATCAGCAGGAATCGTTATTGTTACTGTTATCCCAGGCCATTGGAGGAAAGAGTGTGGAGCCTGAGGCCAAGAAGGTTAGAGCCAGAATGGCGAGAGGACTGATACAGAAACAAAGACAGAAAGAGGACAGACAGACACAGAGATACAGAAAGACAGAAGGACAGACACAGACACAGAGACCCAAAGAGACAGAGAGATACAGAGGAAGAGAGACACACAGAGAGAGGAGAAACAGAGACAGGGAGGCACAGAGGAAGACAGACACACAGAGAGAGGAGAAACAGAGACACAGAGACACACAGAGACAGAGGGAGAGAAGAGAGACGAAAAGAGAGGAGAGACAGAGAGACAGGAGGGGAGAGAGAGAGAGAGAAAGAGAGAGAGAGAGAGAGAGAGAGAGAGACAGAGCAAGGGGTGGGGGAAAAGAAGGAGAGAGGAAGACAGAGAGAGACAGAGAGAAACATGAAGATAAACAGAGAGAAAAGTGCAAGACAGTGCAAGACAGAGAGAGAGGCTCCCCATCTGTAAAAAAAAAAAAAAAAAAAAAAAAAAGGATTCCTTCCAGCTCTGACATTGTGTTCTATGTGTCTATGGCTTGCTAAGTTGGGCTGGGATGCAAGCTGAGCTGGAGGTTTGTCTCAGCTGTGGCAAAGCCTCCCACTGTCAGCATCCTGTGCTGAACTCTGGGGAGTTGGAGGTATAGATGACTGGATTCATGTGAAAGGGGAAACTCTCAGCAACTTCTGGCCCTGAACTCAGGCTAATTTACTGGGAATTGGGTCTTCAAGGAAGAAGGGGAATGAAAACAAAACCTCACCAAAACAGGGACGACTATCCCACTATTCCAGGCCAGGCCGCAGAGTTTTAGCATCTAGAGGCTCATAAACAGTTTCTTGTTTTGGGAGAACAAGTTCCATCCTAGGGTTGAATGCTGTTCAGATGACTCTTTACATTCCCATCAGGGGTTTTCTTGGCAAAGATACTGGAATGGTTTGTTATTTCTTTCTCTAGCTCCATCTGTAAAAAGATGAGGAAACGGAAAAGTGACTCGCCAAGGGTCACACAGCTAGTAAGTATCTGAGGCCCGATTTAAACTCAGGAAGATGAGCCTTCCTGATTCCAGGCCCAGCACTCTATCCACTGCGCCACACAGCTACCTGAAGTTAAGTAGGAGACAGCAATAATCCCAGCTCGGCCAGGAGAGGAAGATGGTTTTTCTCATTATGACCAATAAGAAGGGGACCTGGGAGGATGAGAATAAGTGGGTACTACTGCCCTACTCCTTGGTGCAAGCCTTATCTGTTTCACCATATCAGCTGTTGTTTGTAATTATCCTCCTGATTGCTAAGTGTCCCATCTCTGTACCCCCATCCCTTCTCTCCTATCACTGTCCCCTGCCAACCTCTATGGTCCATACGAATGTCTGAGGGAGAAAATTAAGTTGTGGGTCTGCTCAGTTGTGCAATGGATAGATGACCATCTCCATCAGTCCTGGAGTAAGGAAGACTCATCTTCCTGAGTTCAAATGTGGTCTCAGACACTTTCTAGCTGTTTGACCCTGGGCAAGTCACTTCACCCTGCTAGCCTCAGTTTCCTCATCTGTAAAATGATTTGGAGAAGGAAATGGCAAATCATTCCAATATCTCTGCTAATAAAATTCCATGGAGAACTGGACACGACTAATCAACAACAACCAAAAAAAAGAGTACTTGTTTTTCACCTCCCCAACCCAGGCTCTCCAGCAGGTACATGATCCAAGAGTGAGAGAATGGTCCAAATGATCCCTCTAGGCCCTTTCTAAAGTCCTTTCCTCCCTAAAGGGGATCTGCTAGGTAAAGAGTGGGATGTGTTAAAATCTCTGAAACTCTAGTAGTATGAGTAATGTTCTTGGCTACAGTCCCTTCCTCTTGTCCTCCCCATTGCCTGTCATTCATTTTCCAAGTCCTGTGTCTCCTAGCTAAGAGATATGATAAAATCTCCCTCACCCCAACCAATACAGAAGTCCTATTTGATTCCCGGTTTCACACGATATCTCTGTCACCCTTATTTTTTTGTTTCTCTCTCCTTTTACAATAATAATAGTAGTAGTAGCTAGCATTTATATAGAACTTTCCATATGTGAACTCATTTGGTCTTCACAGCTCTCAGCAGTTAAGTGCTATTATTATACCCATTTTACAGATGGGGAAAATGAAATTGGGAGGTTTGCCTAAGAGTTACACAAGTAGTAAAAGTCTGAGATAGGAATCAAACTCATGGTTCCAGGACCTGAGTATCCACTGCACCACTTAGCTGTCTTCTCTCTTATTCTCTCTCTGACACTGTCTCGGTTTCTCTGTCTCAGTTTCTCTGTCTCTCTCTTTCTCTGTCTCTCTGTGTGTCTATATCTTTGTCTCTGTGTCTCTTTATGTCTCTTCCTCTTCCTCTCTCTCTTTCTCTCTCTTCCTCTCTGTCTCTCTCTCTCTGTCTTCCTCTCTCTCTCTATCTCTCCCTCCTACCTCCTCTCTCTCTCTCCCTTTCTCTCCCTCTCTCTCCCTCTCTCTCTTTTTCTTCCCACCCCCTCCTCCATTCTAAGGCCCTCCAGGAGACAGGCACAAAGGGCTCATTGGTGTGTGATTCTGCCTGATTTTTGTGTCCATCTCTGTGTTTCTTCCTGGCTGTGCTGCCCCCCTCTCATACCCTCTATTTTCTTTTTCTGAGTCTCAGATTCTTTTAGAAAATTCATATTTCTGGTGAGATCTTTTGTTTTTCTATCAGCTTCATTTCCCAATATAGCTCCCTTGCTCTGTCTCTTCTCCATCTCTTTTCCTCTTTTTGTCTCTTTCTGCTCCTGTAGCTGTCCCTTTTCCTTTGTTTTACTGTCTGTGTCTTCTCGTGTCTTTCCTTTCATTCTGTCTTTCTGGTTGGCTCTGCTACAGCTTCTGCTTCTCTCTCTGTTCCATGTCTCTTTCTCAGTTTTTCTTTATCTGAATCTCTTCCTCTTTCTACTGGTTACGATGTCTTCGATTCTTTTCTCTCACTATGTCTGTCTGCCAATGTCTGTCTGTCTCTTATTGTCTCTCTCTTTTGTCTCCTAATTTTCTATAAATCTTTCATTCTATTTCTTCTCTTTGTCCCTATCCCATCCTTACAATCTGTCTGGCCTCATTCCTCACCTCCCAGGGAATAGGGGAGAAGGAGCTGAAGATTGGGAGGCACTTTTCCCAGAGATTTCTTCTCCTTGATGCTGCCGGAACCAGTCAAACCTCCCACTTCCCTCCCTGCTGCTGGCTGGGCCAGGAGCCAGGCGCTGAGCTTGGCCCTGCCCCTCCCTGGCACACTGCCTGCCATGCACACTCCGCAACTCAATGCACTGGCAGGCACGGGTTTCATTCCCACATCTGACACCCTGAGCAAGAGAGCTAGAGCCTGTGCGCTGGCCTCTGTCTGTCTGCCCTCCCACCCTACTCCCAAGGTTCATTACCAAATATTTCTCCTCCTCGCCTTGACTGCACACCTTAGTGCTCCCCCTGTCTGACTAGGGGCAGATAGAGACCCCTCTCCCTGCCATCTGACCCAGTCTACCATCCTCCCATCAGTTTAGGTCAAATCTGTGCCCCATTTCTGCCTTTCCACCTCCAAGAAACTCCCAGCCCTGGGTTGTCTGCCTTGCCTACCCATCTGTTTGGCTGTCTAACTAGCTATCTGTTTCTCTCATTCTCTTGGTAGGAGTAGCTCACATTATTTTACATGTATTTTCCTACTTGAAGGAGCTGGTGCAAGTATAGATCCTTATTTTACAAATGAGGAAAGAGGCTCAGGGAGTCACTTGCCCCTGATTCCTAGTCAGAGGAAAAGAGCTGCCTCTCCCTGAAACCTGTGATAAAGTCCACCAACACTTCACTAGGTGGGTGAGCACCATTGTTTGATCAGATTTCTTTGTCTCTTCCCTCTAGCAAAATCAAATCCCCCTCCTCAGACCATCCTCCAACTCTTAGACTACCTAATTTCTTTCAAAACTCAAGTGAAGCATTACCTCCTACAAGAAGCCTTTCCCAATCTCCCCAACTAGTCTTCCCAAGACAACTTCTATCTATTTTGTATCTAGATCTATGATTTATCGTATGTGTTCTCTCCCGATAGAATCTCCCATGCCTAGTACAAAGCCTGACACAATATAGGCACTTGACAAATGTTTGTTGATTGATTGATTGGTGGGAGGGAGCTAGGTGTGCTAAACCAAGAGTCAGGAGTATCTGAGTCCTGAATTCAAATCCATCCTCAGACATTTATTATGTACAAGTCACTTACCTTCAGTTTCCTCAACGACAAAATAGGGATAACAGCACTGATATTTGTTAAGTGCTTAACAGTACCTGGCACATGGTAGGTGCTTCATAAATGCTTGTAATGCTCATTTTTCCCCTTTCTTCCAAACATATGGGAAATAAACCAAGCTGTAGCAAGAGGGACCTAGGTTAGACCTAAAGGATTCCCTGCCAAGGAAAGAGGCAATTGAGGCACTGGTTTGGGGAAATAAGAGTGACTTTGAAAGTCTCCTCCCATCTTTCCCAGAAGAACTTTAAGAATGAGAAGAATTCCAAGTTCTCTATCACTTTTCCCCCAAGGATGCTTTGAGCCAGATGTACGGAATTAGGCTCAGTGAATTCTGGAGGGGCTATTAAGAAAGTATTTCTTTAAGATCATTGTTGATGGAATAGGGCTGTCTGAATCCCAGAAGTATGTGTGTGTGTGTGTGTGTGTGTGTGTGTGTGTGTGTGTGTGTATGTCATGGAATCTGAGGACCCAAAGGACAAGGTTCCCCAAAATTTCTTCCTCTCACCTGGGCCCAGTGAGGGACAGCATCTTTTATGACTGGTAATAGAGGGGAGAAAATAATAGCTGCGTTAGGAGATTTGCCCGAGAGCTGTTGAATCAACAGACCCCGAATCCTCCCCAGCTTTCTTCTTCCACTCCCTCCCCCTGTCCTGAGATGGGGAAGATGTTTGTTTCACATACTTGGAGTTTATTAAATGCAACGCCTAATTAAAAGTGCCTTTTCCTTAATGAGAGAGGCAAAGAGCTGGGAGTGCTTGAATGGGGATTGAGGGGCTGTAGCTAATGAGGTGAGCCTAGCTAACAAGGTTGAAGAAGCAGGGTCTCTAAGCTGTTCTTATCACGCTTGTGTCCCTTTTCTGAAATCCAAGACTCACTTTCTCCCCCTTGCTCACTCGAATCCTCCCCTCCGCCTCTGTACTCTCACTGCTAACGCCTTCCTTCTGAGATTGTACCTTTCATTTACACTGTATATATCCTACACATACATAGATGTTTATATGTTGTCTTGCCCATTATAATGTAAGTTTCTTGATGGCAGGAACAATGTATTTACTCTTCTTTGTATCTCTAGTACTTAGCACAATGCCTAGCAAAGAGTATCACTTAATAAATGCTTGTTGACTGACTGACTGACTGGCTTTAGTAATTCATATTCCTTCTATCTTTTTTTTATTACATTTTCTATCCATAATAAGGTTCGCAAATAACCTCCTTGGGGAAGCCGTGGTCTATTCTGATAACCCTTATCTCTATTTCCTTAATGGATTATATAAGGTGGGGAATCTGAAGCACCCCATCTCATTTTATCCCATACCTTAAGTGATTGATAATAAGTCTTAATCAAGCAATCAAAAGGCCTTAGACTAAATATGAAAGGTCTTTGAAAGCCACAGGCAGCTATGTAGTGTGGTGCATAGAGCTCTGAGCCTGAAGTCAGGTAGACCCGAGTTCCAATTTGGCCTCAGATCCTTACTAGCTATGTGACCCTCGGTGAATTACCTAACCTCTATCTGCCTGCTTCTCCTCAACTTTAAAATAAAGATAGTAATAGCACCTACCTCTCAAGATAGCTGTGAGGATCAGCTAAGATACTATTTGTAAAGCACCTGGCATATAATAGGTGCTTAATAAATGCTTGCTTCCTTCCTTCCTTCCATTGGATGAAGTGAAGTGACTGCAGACAGGAAGCCTATTCCAATTGGCTGGGACACTTAAAGACAGGTCAGCACATCCTTGAAGAGAAGCTGTTGAGGGCTGAGGGGATGAGGTGAAGGGAGAAGCCTTGGACCCCTTGGACTCCCTTACATCTGTATATAGTCATATCTTGCTCACCATAGTTGAGTGTCTCCATGCAACACTATGATACTAGATGAAGCAATGTTATAGGGGGTAGTTAATCCAATAGGGACATTGACAGACAATGGGAATAGCATGGGATCTGGAGTCAGAGGAACTGGGTTTGAATCTTGGCCCTGCTATGTGGTACCTGGGCAACTCTAACTTCTCAGGGCTCAGTTTCCTCATCTGTAAAGTGACAGGGTTGGACTAGATGACCTCTAAGGTCCTCTCCAGATCTGAAACACTACACTCCTAGAAATGTTTTAAATGAGAGATACTTCCCTGGGTTGTCAAAATTCAGTCTATGAAAGTTTAAAATACAGCCGTTTAGAGAAATGACATGAAAAATCTGGGGCTGAACAGCCAGAGCAATGAGAGCAAAACTGGAAGGCCCCCTTGGACCTCAGGAAGGTGACAGGTGCTGTGTCTGCTTCTACCACCTGTGAGGAGTCAGACCCATGAACATGGAAAGGAATAAGTTATAATGTGCGGCAGCTAGGTAGATAGAGTGCCAAGCCTGGAGTCTGGAAGATTCACCTTCCTGAGTTCAACTCTGGCCTCAGACACTTACTATCAGGGTGACTCTGGGTAAGTCACTTTACCCTATATGCCTCAGTTTCCTCATATGTAACATGAGCTAGAGAAGGAAATGGCAAGCCACTCTAGTATCTGTGCCAACAAAACCCCAAATGGCATCACAAAGAGCTAGACACAACTGAGAACAACTCAACAACAACAAAACAAACCACTTTGAAAGACATATGACCTATGATCAAAGTGAAAAGTACATGTGAATGATGAAACAATCTAGCCATGACCCAGAGGTGAGGGATTTAGGTGGAGAACACACTCACACACACACATACACACACATGCACACATATACACATTATGTATACACACATATATACACATATCTGTTCTGTACCTTATATGTGTGCACACACATAGATACATATATACATGTGTATATAATATGTATATAAAATTAAATATATACATATAGGTATACAGTCATTGAGGAAATTTGTTTTACTTGACTTTGCCTATTTGTCAGAAGAAAATTATTTTTCTTTTCTTTTCCAAGGAGGCGGTAGGTGGGAGGGGTAGAAAATATATTTCTGTTAATTTTTTTAAATAAAGAAACTTTAAAATAGGTCGGGAGGTTGCTACAGATGAGGAAGGCACTTTCAGGTGAGGTCAACATATTATCAGTTTTACTAAACTGTTTGACTTTGTTACAAACACTCACATAGTGGGAGTCATATGTAAGGGTAAAAGAAAAACAAAATACAACAATAAAACTTCTTTAAAAAGAAAGGAAAATGGAAAGGAAGAATCAGTTACATTGGGAAGGCGGGAAGTTTTTGTTTTATAGGTTCCCAATTTGGTTTGGCAGGAAGGTACCAATTGATTTTGTAAACCCATGAGGGGTGTCAAGGATGAGTTGATCTAGATGGTTTTTAGTTCCCTCTGACTGAGATTCTGCCATCCTATGAAATCTTCCATGTTTTCTTTATGTGGTCTTCGTGAATTGCTGTGGTCAAAAGAAAGTCTTCACCTAGTGGTGCTGGTGGTACCTAGAAGCTATATACAATAGGCATATCAAGGATGCATCCAGATGATCCATCAATCAAGAAACATTTATTGGGTTGGGATAGAGATTGGACCAATAATTTCACTGATATAGGGAACTCTTCACCAATCAACAAAGGTCAACCCTGTCTTGGAAGTTGCCGAGAGCAGTGGTATCAAACTCAAAAAGAAATGAACCACCAAATGGTGTGTAAGGATCCCAGTAACTTAGAAAACCACATATTAAAATCACCCGTAGTCTATTATTCTATTTGGGGGGCAACGAGGTGTGCCATGGTGCATAGATCACAAGGTCTATAGACAGAAAGACCCGTTTTGCTGAGATCAAATCAGCCTCATACATTTACTAGCTATGTGACCTTGAGCAAGTTACTCAGCCCTGTTTACCTCAGGGTCCTCATTTGTAAAATAATTTGGAGAAGGAAGTGGCAAACCACTCTAGAATCTTTGCAAAAAATCCCACAAAAACTCTAAATGGGGTCACGAAGAGTTGGACTTGATTGAACAACAATATATTTTCATTTATTGTGTTACAATTACATTTTAATCTGATTCCTCAGTGCTGGAGAGTGTTGCTCTAGCCTAGAGCTCTGAGAGGTTGTGACTTGTCCAGGTGTGTTTTTGCCAATCAGGAAATAAATTATATTTTTAGTATATTTTGTTTTTATTTTGTTTTGGAGACTGATGGTCCCTATCTCCCCATCTGCTAGAAGTGCATTGGCCTCTTGTGGATAGATTACAGTACTGCCAGGTCGCTTCCCCCCTTAGGCACTCCTCTACCCTAGCCCCACATCCCAGGGGGGCAGTATACTGGTGTTATATTTCACATGGATACTTAATGGATTTTTAACCCTGTTGTAGCTCAGAACTCTTGAACCTAGGCAAAGCACCAGCCTCAGTCATCCCCAGTAACTAAGATTATCAATGTGCAACACCCTGTCTGCAGGAAAAAATTTATTTTCAATCACAAATTCCTATCTACAAGCTTTGGAAGTATAAATTTTATGTAACTTGAAAATACAGATAAGATTTTATCATGATAGACTACAATTTCGCAAAGAATTGTAAACATTTTGCACACTCAGTCCTTTTTTTTCTTTGATGACATATAAATGAAGGAATACATGACCAGAGCAAACAGCTTCCAGATAATACATAAAGGGCTTGGATTTTTTTTCTCATAAACATGTTAAAAGGAAAAAAGAATCAATAAAACATCTTACAGTCAGCTCTATATACATATGTGGGCATCAATATAATCCTGAAGATTCTTTGTATGTCAAATATAAAATATAGGCTCCTTAAGAGTTTATAGCCCTCCTAAAAATGAATTAGGGGTGACATATGGGCAGCTGTTTCTTCCATGGGGTAACAAGGGCTGGAGCATAAGAGCTATTTGATGGAACAATTCATATAATTAGGGAGTACTATTGACATGGGCAGTTAGGTAGGGCAGTGGATAGAATACTGGACCTGGAATCAGGAAAACTTGTCTTCTTGGTTTCATATCTGGCCTCAGATACTTAGTAGTTGTGTGATGCTGGGCAAGTCACTTAACTCTGTTTGCCTCAGTTTCCTCATCTGTAAAATGAGCGGGAGAAGGAAATGGCAAACCACTCCAGTATCTTTCCCAAGGAAACCCCATATAGGGTCACAAAGAGTCAGACACAACTGAACAGGAACAGCTGCAAAAGCAGTTGACATTGTCCCACCTTGGGGTACATATGCATTTCTTCTAAGCATTCACTAAGTTCCAGGCACTGTACTAGGTGTTGGGGGTACAAAGACAAAATGGACAGTTTCCTGCCCTTAAGGAACTCACAGTCAGTCTATCATTAAAATAGAAGCCCCAGATTCCAAATGGAAAGAAACCTCTCTGTTTCCAGGCTATTAAAAGATCTTTGCTTCACAGGGGTCTTTTGAGAAAGCAGACACCTGACTAGCATCCAGAATGAACAACTTGATGTTAGAACAGCTAGGCAAGGACTAGAAATTTTCCCGTGGAGAATAGCTTGGATACCTCCAAAATACACGATGCATATATGATACACCACAAAATTACTTGGATCCAGCCAACATTATTTGGAGAATATTATTTGCCTATTTCTCTGCACTTGTAAAATGCTTAGTAAATACTTTTAAGTCTTTTCCACAGTACTCCATTAGTCTCAAAATGTGCCATTGTCTTCTTTGAGACATTATCTCTTTCTTTTCTCCCACCATTATACTGTCCTATGTCAGGAAGACCCAGCCTAGCCTGGGAAAATTTCCCCCTAAATTCTACCAAGGTATCCCAGAACCTTTCTTACAACTTATGACATTCTCCTCTACAGTTCTACCCCATTATGCCTAAGACAAGTAAATATAGCTGTTCTGTGACAGTAGAAGCCAGTACTATGGATGGCTTTGGGATAACCTGGTCTTCTTTAGGGCTGGACCTTTTGATGAGCTAAAGGGAAGAGAGAAGAAGAAGAGAGAGCCCTGTTATAGCAACAAGAGAACTAAACTTAATGTCAGGTGACCAGGGTTCAAATCCCAGCTTTGTCACTTACTACCCATGTGACCTTGGTGAAATCACTTAACCTCTATGGTTCTCAGATTCCTCATCTGTAACATGAGGGAGTTAGGACAGATGATCACTAAGGTCTTTCCAATTCCAGATCTAATGATCCTAAAGCATCCTTAATTCAAAGTTGGAATGAGGAGAGGAAAGTCTGTGAAGGGAACTCAAGGTTTCTTTTTTTAACATTATGGATACATTTTGGTTTTATATAACTTTCATTTTTGGATGTGAAACATTGTAACAGGAAATTTTTAACAGAACAAAAAATAGTTCTGCAAAACGAATCAACATATCAACAATCTGATAGTAAATGCAGTGTTCCACACCCATAGTCCTCCACTTTTGCCAAGAAGAAAAGAAGGTATTTTCTTTTCCTTGAGATATTGATCATTATAATTATACAGTATTCAGTCTCTATTTTTATTGTTGTTATTATTTATTGCAATCACATCATCAGAAGAACTCATGAGTTTGACTAGTCAGGCCTCCAGCTGGTGCCAAGGTCCTTTTCTTTTTCTTCTTCTATTCATGGATTGGAATAGAAAACATTTATCACATAAAAACTGAAAAATTTTTGCACAGACAAAAATAATGCAGCTAAAATTAGAAGGAAAACAATTAACTTGGAAAGCTCTATACATGTTTCTCTGATAAAGATCTATTTTCCAATATATATAAGGAATTGGTTCAAATTTATAAGAAAAATAGTCATTCCCCAATTGATAATCAAAGGATATGAATGGGAAGTTTTCAAAGAAAGAAATCTATGTCACCAACAGTCATATTTTTTAAAATGCTCTAAATTTTTAATTTTAAATTTTTAAATCTCTAAATAATTTAAATCTCTAAATCTAAATCTCTAAATAATTAGAAAAATGCAAATGAAAGTAGCTCTGTTGTTCCACTTCATATACATCAACAAAAAAAGGAAAAATAACAACAAAAATGGGGGGAACCTGGGGAAAGAGGCACAGTAATGCATTGTTGGTAGAGCTCTAAAATGGTCCAGCCATTAGGAAAAGCAATTTGGAACTAGACCCAAAATGTCACTACACTGTGCCTTCCCTTTAACCCAGCAATAACTCTACTAGGCCTATATCCCCAGAGATCAAAGAAAGAGGAAAAGGACCCACATGTACAAAAGTGTATAGAGCACCTGTTTTTATAGGGGCAAAGAACTAGAAACTAAGGAAGTATCAAATTATGCTGTAATAGAACACAATTGTGCTATAAGAAATAATAGAATGGATGGATTCAGAGAAGCCTGAGAAGACCTGCATGAACCAAGGGAAAGTGAAGTGAGTAGAACTCCGAGAACAATTTATGCAGTAACCATTTTGTAAAGGCAAACAGCTTTGAAAGACTTAAGAATTCTGATCAATGCAATGATCAGTCAAGATTTCCGAGAACTAAGAATTAACTAGCTACTCACTTCTTGACAATAGCTGAAACACTCAAGAAAAAGAATGAGACACATTTTTGGACAAGACCACTGTGGGGATCCATTTTGTTTGGCCATGAATATTTGTTACAAGGATTCTGTTTTCTTTTAAGTTGGAGAGAGGAAGCAGAACCAGAACACTGTACACAGTAACAGCAACATTGTGCAGTGATCAACTATGATTGATTTAGTCCTTCTTAGCAATACAATGATCCAAGACAATTCCAAAAGTCTCATGATGGAAAATGTTACCCGCATTCAAAGAAAGAACTGATGGAGTCTGAATGCAGGTTGAAGCATACTATTTTAACTTTCCTTATTTTTTCCTTTTGTTCTGTTTCTTTTTTCACAGCATGACTAATGTGGAAATACGTTTAACAAAATAAATTGGAGAGTGGAGGCAGAAAGATGAAAAATGCTTGTTGAGTAAAAAAAAGAAACCATATGGAAAAAGACAATTATTAAGTGCTTACTATATGCCAAGTATATAAGAAAAGAGGTATGTCATAGTATATAGAGAACTGGCCTTAAAACCAGGAAGACCTAGATTCAAGTTCTGCCTCTGATGGCAAGTTAAAGTGATAAGACGCTTTAATTTTCAGTACTCTAGGGAACTAGAAAAGGTGCCAACATGAGTTGATTGAGGGAGTTTCCTAAGAATTCCCTATATCCATGAAATCAAAGGTCTGGTCTTTGCTCCTTACACAAAGCCTTTGAGAACTATCCCAAGTGCTAGGTATACCAATAGAAATTTCAAAAGAAAGCAATCCCAGTTTTCAAAGAACTCAATCTCTATTTTGGACTGACCCTAACCTGCCCCCTGCCCAGATAGGAAAGTCCAGCTACAGGGAGGATGGAAAAGTTCAGTGATCTGTGGGGTTTACTTTAGGGAAGGGAGATCCTGGGACTCAGGTGTAGAGTGATTCAAAGTCAAAGGGGTACTATATACCTTGGTTTCTTACTGGGTCCCAAGCTTGAAGAGAGATTAAGAGGTGACCAGGAAGAAATGTGTTAGATTAGGGATAGGGGAAAGGAAGAAGGAATCCGAGTCCTTCACAGTCTAATTGGCCTTCTTTTCTTCAGCTCCTCAGCTCCTCCTAGAGACAGACCAGCATCAATGAAGAATCCACTATGCCTCAATTAACCAATTTCTTAATGAGTCAATGAAGCAGTGAGTCACTAAAGGGTTCGTGAACATGTACTCTCATGGACACATACATCTGCACTCTCATTCTAGTTAAGAAGGTCGTCTACAAATACCTGCACATGTATTCTTCTCCACCACCAAAGAGGAGAGAGATAGCTCTCCCTAAGAGGAATTTCTGCCCCAATAGTCAGGGAGTGCAGTGGGTAATATTGGCACGTAAGTATCATCAGTGTGTGTGTGTGTGTGTGTGTGTGTGTGTGTGTGTGTGTGCTTGCGTGCATGTGTTCCCACATTGTATTATATAAAAGCTGAAAGAGATGTTTGAGGTTATTGAGTTCCACCTCTTTATTTTACATAAGAAGAGATTAAAACACAGAGAGAGGAGAGAGATGACTTGGACCATCTTGACCCCTCTGTCAATTAAAGGAATTATATTAAAGGTCCCTCTGATCTCCTATTTTGTGGTTCCAAAATTTTATAATGTGGGTTATAAGGATACCTTTATACTTTTCCAGCTCTCTGGCCTTCTGGTCTCCCCAGTATGGTGAGTAGTTGGGCTCCTGACATTGCCAGCTGCCATGTGTAAAGAATCAAACCCTTTGCTTTAAGTTTCACTGAAATTATAGGAATTCCATCTTCTTTTCTTGGAACCCAACCCTCAATGAATTGATCAACAATCATTTCTTTTTAAAATGTAATTAATTTATTTGTTTTCAGTTTTTAACAATCACTTCTACAAGTATTAAATTTTCTCTCCCTTTCTCCCCAAGATGGCATGCAATCTTATATGGGTTCTACACATACATTCTTATTAAACACATTTTCACATTAGTCATGTTGCATAAAAGAATTAAAAAGAAATGGAGAAACCATGAGAAAAAACAAAACAAAACATAACGCAAGAGAAAATAGTCTGCTTCATTCTGCATTCTGACTCCATAGTTCTTTCTCTGGATATGGATGGCATTTTGCCTTGAGTCCTTTGGGAATGTTTTAGGTCCTTACATTGCTGTGAAGGGCTAAGTCTATCAGAAACAGTCCTCACACTGTGGCTCTTACTATGTATAATGTTCTGGTTCTGCTTATTTCACTCAGTATCAGCTCATATAAGTCTTTCCAGGTTTTTCTGAAGTCCTCCTGTTTGTCATTTCTTATAGCACACTAGTATTCCATTACATTCATATACCACAGCTTGTTCAGTCATTCCACAATTGATGGGCATTCCCTTTATTTCGGGTTCTTAGCCACCACAAAAAAAGAGCTTTTTTGTACATGTAGGGCCTTTTTCCATTTTTATGATCTCTTTGGGATACAGACCTAGAAGTGATATTGTTGGGTCAAAGGGTATGCACATTTTTGTAGCCCTTTGGGCATAGTTTCAAATTGCTCTCTAGAATGGTTGGATCAGCTCACAGCTCCACCAACAATGAATTAGTGTTCCAACTCTGCCACATCTTCTCCAACATTTATCATTTTCCTGTTTTGTCATGTTAGCCAACCTGATAGGTGTGATGTGGTACCTCAGTGTTGTTTTGATTTGGATCTCTCTAATCAATAGTGATTTAGAGCATTTTTTCATATGACTACAGATAGCTTTAATTTCTACCTATGAAAACATCCTGTTCATGTCCTTTGATCATTTATCAATTGGGGAATGACTTGTATACTTGTAAATTTGACTCAGTTCTCTATATATTTTAGAAGTGAGGCCTTTATTACAGACACTAGTTGTAAAAATTATTTCCCAGTTTTCTGCTTCCCTTCTAATCTTGGTTGCACTGAATTTGTTTCAACATTCGTTTCTTTAGCATTTACTATATGCCAGGCACTATTCTAAACATTAGAGACAATTAAAAAAGCAAAAACAGTCTCTACTTTCAATAAGTTTCATTCTAATAGGCAAGACAACATGTAAATACATAGGCAGGTATGGGATATAGAGTAGATGAAATGTAACCTTAGAAGGGAAGGCATCGGCAGATGGGAAGGCCAGGAAAAGCCTCCTGCAGAAGTTGGAGTTTGAACTGATTCTTAAAAAGAGATTCTAAGGGAGAAGGTGAGGCAAGAAAGGATTCAAGCATGAAAGACAGCCAATGCAAAGGCCTGGAGACTGGAGATAGAGAATTATGTGTGATGTACGGTGAAGAACAGACAGTAAGTCAGAATAGTTGGACCATAGAATGCATAGAGAAGAATAATATATAAAGTTGGAAAGCTAGGAAAGGGTGAGGTTTTAAAAAAGCTTTAATAGTCCAAGGGTTTATATTTGGCCCTAGAAATAACAGGGAGCCTCTGGAGTTTATTGAGGGAGAACACTGTAGGTGCCCTGTTCCACTTTTGTTTTAGGAAAATTAGTATGGAGGATGGATCCAGAGTGGGGAGACATGAGTCAAGGAAACCAGTTAGGAGGCTACTGCAATATTTCAGGCAATATATCAGATTGCTTGCCATCTTGAGGAGGGGGGAGCAGAGGGAACAAGGGAGAAAAATTTGGAACTCAAAATCTTATATAAAATGAATGTTGAAAATGGTCTGTTCACATAATTGGAAAAAAATAAAATACTATTTACATTTTTAAAAAATTGTCCAGGTATGTGTGAGTAGAGAAAGGAGTATTTCTAGGAGAATCATTGTAGAGTTAGAAATGGCAAGTTTTGGCAACTGGTTGAATGTATGAAATGAATGAGAGTGAAGGGTCAAGGATGTGGACCTTTGTGATCCTTAACTCCAACAGGAAAGTTCAGAAGAGGGTGGATTTGGGGAGGAAAGATCATGTGACATGTAGGATATTGTCCTACTGTCCTGGACCACTGAAGCCCCAACTAGAGGCTCGAGTCTTTTGGGCCATCCTGGCCTCTGAACCCAATTGCCTCCTTAGCCTCAGAAATCAACTGCACTCTCCCTGCTGCCACCCCATCTGGTTGTCCTAATTTGGCATCTGTTTCTTCTTTCCTCTCTTACTCCTGACTCCACACACTTCAAATCACAGGAGTGTATTTTCTAGAATTTATTTACAAGGGGAAAGAGAACATACAAATTAAAAAACACACTAGGGTAAGGTTATTTTAAATGTATGTAAAAGAAAACCAGTCTCCAGTGAGATGACTTTTAAACTTCAATTTAGGAAGCTTATGTTCTCTCTCTGGGCTGAGAGTTCTGTAACATAGTGTCCAGAAACTTAAAGGCTTTAAAATGATGCCTCCCAACCCAAATCCCTGGGAGATTTAGGGATTTTCCCACATGGGTGGATACTAGATCAAGTTCATTATCTGTTCCACAAACCCAGATGCATCCTCAGCCAATCAGGAAGCTTCCTGTTCTCATGGTGGGGCCTCAGTTCTTTTTTTTTTTTGTAAATACTATTTTATTTTTTCCAAATATGTGTAAAGATATTTTTTTACATACATTTTTATAAGATTTTGAGTTCCAATCTCCCTTCCTCTCTCCTCCCTCTCCACAAGACCATAAGCAATCTGATATAGGCTATACATGTTCAATCATGTTAAACATTTTTCTGGAGGTTTAGATCTTACATTTTCATTCATTCATTCATTCAACAACATTGATTAAGCACCTACCCTATAGCAGGTACTATGCTGAGTGTTTAGGATATAATGATAAAAGTGAAACATTACACTTACAATTTACTGGGGAAGAGGGAGAAACATGAACACAGATGAGTTAATAAAAATATATACAAAATAATATTGGGGAGGACACTAACCACTGCAGAGATCAGGAAGGGCTTCCTTTTGGAAAGAGCATTGGAGCTGAGCCTTGAAGGAAATTTCATGAGTCAGAGTCTAGGAAGGAGTGCATTCTATACATGTGAGACAAAATAGTATCGTTTTACAAGGGAGATTGAGGTCAGAAGAGTGGTACACCAAGATGGTGGAGTTTACATGTAGCAGCACGGGATTTCAAACCTAAGTCCCATCACTGGAGACATTGACACAGATATAGATACAGTGTTCTTGTCACTTTGCTCACAAATTCTGAGGCACATAGAGTAGAAATTGTTATTCTCCACTTTACAGATTTGGAAACTGAATTCCCCCAATCCAAACATCTGGTAAATGTTGGAGCCTGGATTTGAACCCAGGTCTCATCCAAGTCTGGTGTTCAATTCTGATACACCCAAATATTGCATCATGTTACTCTGCCTGGCTCCTCTTATGTCATGGTCATAGATCTAGGCACTTAAGGGCAATTGTTTCTATTGCTTTATGGATAAAGTGACTTGCCCAAGGTCACACAGCGAGTGAGTGTAACTTCAGGGCTCAAATGTTCAGTTTTATCTACTACACTATTCTGTTACCAATCATGCTGTTAATTAGAGCCCTAGTTAATTGGAGGGCAAGATGAGCATTGTAGAGAGTGTTTCCATCATCTCAAAAATCAGAATAATTTGACTAAGTACAAAAGTCACCCCTGAAGTCTGAAGAAAAGAAAATCCTCCTCTTTCCATAGGAACACAAATACTGCTCCACATGTCAGTGTTTTCATAATCCTCCATCCCCTTCATCATCCCAGAGAGAAATTTCCTCATCCCTACTGGTGGGAGAAGAGGGAGGAGGGCAGAGGAAAACCATTAGCACTGTTTATAGATGACCCTGAGACAGAATGACCATTGGGGAAGGCAGGCCTGGAATCTAATCACCTATTAGGAGAAGGGAAGATCTCCTGCCTTTCTAATGGAGGTTGATACACTATATTTCCTCCTTCCCTCCAGTCTTCCTCTTATCCATTTACTTTCCCTCCTACTCATTCACTTCCCTCCATGGTTGGGCCCTTCCTTCCCTCAGCTTCTTCAGCAATAAATCCTGGCTTAGTGCTGACACAACCTCCTCCATCCATCCGGTAACTCAATTTCTGGGATTAACCCCAAGCCCCAAAGCCTGGTATGCACGTGGCTGGTGGGAAACAAGACCAGGGCTGCCAGGAACCAACCACACAACGATCTGTGACATCACCAACACACCAGGGTCCCCTCCAACCTCCCATCCAAGATAGTGAGTGCCCCATTCCACTCTCACATTGTCCACACCTCAAGGCATCCATAGTGGGTTGGGTTATCTATAATGAGGAGAAATTTAAGGGGCAGTATCTATACCAACTGGGAAATAGGAGAGCTTTGGAATTGCAAATGTGACTTAGTTTCCATATTCTGTTATGATAGAATGCAAAGATCTCTGTATTTTTAGTCAGAGGATCTGGTTTTGAGTTCCAGCTCTGAATTTTGCTTTTGTGTAACGTTGGGCAAGTTATTTTTCCTCTCTGGACCTCAGTTTTCTTATCTGCAAAATCAAGAGAGTTGAAACAGATAACTTGGTTCTTCTGGGCTTTATGTTAGTGGTGCTGATTAGTCATTAAATATCATCATTATTCAAAGTCATTGAAATATATGAGCTAGGAGAAACATAGGAGATTACCAAATTCAATCCTTTCATTTGGCAGGTGTGGAAACTGAGGCCCAGAAAAAGTAAATTATTTAATCTCAGTCTCAAACCTGGTTAGCGGCAGAGCCAGGAATAAAACTCAGGTGTCATGACTTTCAGAGAGAACTCATCTCAGGACAACTCCCCATTTTCTATTCTCTTAGTTCTCTATTTAGGATTCTATCTCACCCTCCTCTCCTTTCTTCCTCTCTCAACCTACCTTGCCTCATCCTTCACAACACCCTGCCCCCCAACACATATTAGGACTTCCACCTTCCTGAGGATGTTCCAAGACCCTTTCCTTCTTTTAAAACTTGAGTCCATTTTTCTCAATTGACTGGTTACCCACACCCACTCACCCAACTCCTTCCTTCCCCTTCCCTTCCCTATACCCCAGCATCATTGGGATTCAACTTCTCTTCAGTTTCTAATAGTATCTGGTAATAGGCTGGATCTGATTCCTCTGATGTTTTAGGTATGAAATTAAGGTGAAATTAGAATCTCAGAGTACTTCCAACAGTTGATAAGAAGAGATTTACTTAGCCATATCAGAGAAAGGATTTTCAGAGAAGGAATGTGATGCTCATTTAGAGCAGAGCATTGATTCAGTAGAGTACAGCTTTCCAATCTTGTTCTTGTTGTTGCTCTATGGTATAATGGGTAGCTAGGTGGCACAGTGAATAGGGTACTGAGCCTGGAGTCAGGAAGACCTGAGTTCATATCTGGCCTCAGACACTTACTGGTGATGTGATCTTGACAAGTTACTTGACCTTGTTTGCATCAGTTTCCTCATCTGAAAAATCAACTGGAGAAGGAAATGGCACACCACTCCAGTATCTTTGCCAAGAAATCCTCAAATGGCATCCCAAAGAGTCAGACAAGACTGGAAAAAGGTATGACTGTGACTATATGACTATGGTATGACCCCTTAGAGAGAAGCTCCAGCAACCTTTGTGTCCTGGCTGTTGCTGTGTACTCAAATGACCAAGAAGCAACGTCAATGTTCTGACTTAGTCCCCTGAGCTAATCTCTAGGACAATTTCAATACCTTTTAATGAAAAATTAACCTACCTTACTTAGGGAAGAGGGTTAGGATATGTTCCCCACCACACCTTCCTAATGGAGAGGGTTAAACCCAAAAGAGAGTCCCAAATGGTGAATAATCCAAAAAACATGTCCATGAAGTAGCAGAATGGGTCTTGCACATGTATTTAGGTATAGATTTGTTTGGTATGTGGGGATTCTCTTCACTGCAAATATTAAAGCTGACCAGTGAAACCCTGACTCAGGAGAGACTGGGAGCCAGTCCAATTTCCACCTTCTGGCCCCTGCTCCAACCCTTCTAGAAAATCATGTCCTGCTGGGAATAGAAAGCCTCACCTCTTAGAAAACACAAGGTTTGCTGTCTCTCACACCTTCCCTTGGGGCAGAAGATTCTCACAGATTTCTCTGCTTACTCAATTAACGAGGGAGTTAATATGTCAACAAATTGTTTGCATTTTACATACATACATTTTTATGTATTCAAGCATAGATTCTTATATGTCAAGAGGGCTTGAAGACAAGATTTGCCTTGGATAAACAAGTGTTGGCTGTAACACTTAGTACTTATCAGTTAGCTATCTTAGCCTGTGTCTTTGTGTGAATACTAATACATGTTTAACTCCTCACTGGGAATCCTCTAAAGGCAGGGTCTGTGAATGTTGTTTTGACAACACTTTCTCCAATACTTATTTCATTGACCCTTGACCTTATTGATGTGGGTACCCACTCCCCTGGTTCAGAATGAAAACCATCATTCTTCCTCTGTGTGATTTGGTTTAAGTTTTTCTGTTAACCTACCACAGAGGTTCTATCCAACATGTAAAGGGACCTCTTTTTATCATTTTGTGAATAGCAATGTAGCACATGGCCTGCTCATCTGTTATCCCTCCAAATGGCTGTGTGACTGACTGGCCCACATCCTTTTCTAGTCATACATGGCTGTATTTTTAGGATAATAGATGCAGATACATTGTTGCTGGTATTGTATTATAGCTCATTCATCTTTACCAAATATCAGACCTTCCTTTGCCCTCTGAATGGATATGCATCAAAGTTGGGGAGCGGGGAGAAGAGAAGGGACAGGAAGATGGTTGCCAGGATTCTGGGAGAGAAATAGCTTTAACATCTGTGTGGGATTCTGAGAATGCTGATCTGCTAGAGAGGAAATCACACTAAGAATGATTTGTGGGGTTGAACGAGGACTTCTAAAAGGTCAATGTGTACTTAGGCAAGCTCCTTCTCTGCCTCCCAGGAGAGAAGTAAAGGTGGGAATGGAAATACAGAGAAAATTTAAGGGTTTTTAGTTCAGCACAAAGAAATATAGATTAAGATCTGGAAAGGACCTTCCAGGTCACCTAGTCTGACTCTCTTATCTTACTGAGGAGAAAATTTAGGTTCTGGGGAAGTTAAGTTGCTTGTCCAAGCTCATGTAGGTAGTATATGGTAGAATCAGTTTTTAATCCCTCCCCTGCCCAATCTTAGCCTCTCTCAAACTCCTAGAGGGTTATATTTTTGTCTTTGTGTCTTAACGATCTAGCACAGTGCCTGACATGTAATAACACTTAATAAATGCTTCTGGAATGGATGGATGGATGAAGTCCTCTGACTTCAAATCTAGGGTTCTTTTCCTTGCACCATGCTGCCTTAAGAAAATTTTGGAGACAAAGGAAGATACTGGATCTGCATGATCCTATTGAGAAGGCTTTAAAGTAGACACTACTCAAGAGAGCTAACTCCAAGGTCTGGGGATTCTGGAAAGGAGCTGTTTGTTGCAGAGAAATTCTGTGAAAAGGGTACAGGTATTGTATTGCTGGTCAGGATTCAGAGGAGTTTGAAGACAGCAGATCTGGACTGAAACTGAGAGGTGGACCTGGGGTCCAGTCAGAGAAGGGCCCAACTTCTTGATGGGCCAAAGGATTGGAAAGAAACAGTTAAGCTTTGTATTAGGGGTGAGAACAGAGGAGAACTGTCAGGGAAGGGACAAGGGGACCTGATTGGAACTATAGAAGGAATTGGGTGTATTGAAGGAGATGAAACCAAGAGTGCCAGGAGGCAACCCTGATCAGTGTTCAAAGCCAAATCTGCCTTATGAAATAACGTTAATTTGTCTGATCTGCATATGGAACACCATGATCTCAAAAGATTCAGAATCTCAGGGGACCCACAAAACAATAGAAAGATACATGGCAGGCTTAAATAGGGTGCACAATCTGCCGACTGGTGGAAAAGACATCATTTAGGATGGTCATGTTTTGGAAGACTGGCCAATGTAGCAAGAGCAAGGGATAATCAATCAATCAACAAGCATTAATTAAGCACCCACTATGTGCTAAATTCTGTGTTCATCTCTAGATTAACTTAATCTCTCTTTGTGCCTCAATGTCCTCATCTACAAATGAAGGGAATGGACTCAATGGTCTCTTCCAGCTCTAAACTGATGATACTATGATCATTCTCAGTTACAGAGAAGGTACTGATCTACACTACTGGAGGAAGTTTTCTCATCCAGGAGTCCCTTATACCAATGAAATGATGGATATTTCTCTCCCTATGTGGGGCAGCCAGGTGGTGCAGTAAAGTACTGTGCCTGGAGTCAGGAAAACTCATCTTCCTGAGTTGAAATCCAGTCTCAGACGCTTACTAGCTGTGTTACCCATGTCAAGTCACTTTACCCCATTTGCCTCAGTTTCCTCATCAGTAAAATGAGTTGGAGAAGGAAATGGCAAACCAACCCGGTATTTTTGCCAAGAAAACCCCAAATGGAGTCACAAAGAGTCAGACAGGTAACTGAAATGACAGAACAGCAACAAAATCCCAAAAGAATCTGGGTACTGTCCAAGGTGCTGTAGACTCAGAGGAAAGAATAAAGCAGTCTTTGCTCTGGAGGAGCTTCTGTTATATTGGAGGAACTAGCTCCAACCAGTCTCTAATCTGTGGATGGCCAGGACTGGACATAGCAGGCTAGAGACAGCAGTCAGGAATCAAACAGAAATTTAATTTCAAAGTGAGGGAAAGCAATGACATGTATGCAGGGGCCCCACCCCTAGTGACCTAGGGACCAAACGCAGTGAAGCTGAACCTTGATTTATATACTTGTGGCTAGACAAAGAGTCAAACAGTGTAGTGTAGCAACAGTAGTGAGATACACCAGCAACAGTGAGGCAAGGTCATCTAGTGACAGAAAGTCTGTTTATAGCAGGGCTTCATGCCTGGGTCTGTTGGTGCTTGCCCAAGCTCAGGGATCATCAGTTCCAGAAGGTGAGCCAATGCAAAGGATTGTTGTTATGCCAAGCTCAGGGCACAGCTTGCTTGCTGGGTCTTAGCTCTGAAAAGCAACGGGTCTCCTAATATCTTGACAGTATATACACATATAGGTATATGTAAAATAATGCTCAGTTTTCTTTTAGAAGGAAATTTCAAGGGGAAGGCACTAGGTACTAAAGAGATGAAGAGGTTTTGTGAAAAACAAAGATGAGAACAGTATAAGATGAGAAGGGATTGGCCAATTAAGCTCTGTAACCAGCCTGAATGAGATCCCGGGGCCATGGAAATATGAATTAAATGCAGGGTGTGCAAATCCAAGCTTCCCTCACTTTTGTTATTGTTCAGCCATTTTTTCAAGTTCACATCCAGCTCTTCATGTCGAGAGTTCGTGTCCAACTCTTTGTGGTGCCATTTGAGGTTTTCTTGGCAAAGATACTGGAGTGGTTTGCCGTTTCTTTCTCCAGTTCATTTTAGAAATAAGAAAATAGTGGCAGTTAGGTGGCAAAGTGAATACAGCACCAGCCCTGGAATCAGCAGGACCTAAGTTCAAATCCAGCCTCAGACATTTGACATTTACTACCTGTGTGACCTTGGGCAAGTCATTTCACTCCAATTGCCTTGTTTCCCCCTCCAAAAAAAATGAGGAAACTGAGGCAAACAGGGCTGAACAGCCCAGGGTCATGTCTGAGGACACATTTGAACCCAACTTTTCCTTACTTCAAGTTCAGTGCTCTTTGCATTATGCCACATTGCCTTGCCCAATGTCATATTCTTCTTGCTAAATGGTTCTCAAGGGCAGATGTTGGAGTATGCCTTTTTGTTTAAGGTTGAGTCTAAGTTTAAGACTGATAAAAATAGAAGTATGGTGGCTACTCATGGGTCCAACACTTACTAATTGGTACAGAGCTTTGATCTGCTCTGCCCCACCTAGGTGGATTGACCCCTCCTTAGGCAACCCAGTATTACAGGTGCTGGACCTAATGCCTGGCTGCTGGATCTTTTCTCATCTTTGTATTCCTAGCATCTGCTACAATATATTCTAAGCAGTAAGGAGTGTTTCTTGAATTAAAAAGGGAATCAAAGGCCATGAGTTCAAATGTTGGGTCTGAGGCTTACTATCTGCATGACAATGGACAAATCATTTAATCTGTTTGTCCTTCAGCTTTTTCTTTCATAAAATGAGCAGGTTGTACTTTATAATCTCTGAGATCCCTTCCAGCTCTATATCAATGACCCTGTAACATTGTTACCCAAGGGAGGAGGAAAGAGGCAGACGTAAAGAACAGTGGAGAGAATGAATGACTATTGAGGCATAGATTAAGGTGGACATGCAGAGAGGCTGGGTTGGGAAGGGAAAGTTTATAAGGAAATGTACTATGAGCTGTTTGGGGAATGGGGGGAAGGAGGTTCTTGGTTGGGGCTTGAGTGACCTTAGATAAGTAGTTTCCCCTTTCTTGGGTTTTCTCTTCAGTAAGATGAAAGGATTTGATTATGTGATACATAAAAAGTTTGAGAGATATAGTTTCTGGGTAATTAAAACTTTTAATAATCATGATAGCAATAATTAATAAAAGGGATCAATGATAAGACCCCTCATGGAACCCACCCAATGCTAATATGCTCTTGGAAGAGTGGTTGTTCCTGAGGGTGACAGTCAACTCTGATTGGTTACCAATCAATGAAAAGGATGAATATTATAATGAGGGTCTGAGGGACATGACTGATCACTTGGTCTTGGTCAAAGAGACTTATCTATACCCATATTACTCTGTCTAGGGTAATCTGAACAAAAGAAGGGAATCCACTTTTACCCAGAACTGTCTGAGTAAAACACAATGGACCAGAAGTCATCAATTCACCTAAACTGGTTTTCCCCCGAGGTGCAGGGTCTGAACAAAATTACATCTCTTTATCAGTCCTGCCCTTCAAAGGCTGACTGAATAGCCTACGGAGATTGATTTCTAAATGAGAAAAGGGGGAAAACCTTAGTCCTAATTCAATAATTGGCTATTAATATAAGAGAAAAATAATCATTTCTCTCGATTGTCTCTAAGGTCTCTTCCAGCTCTTGCCTTCTAAGATCCTAGGATGTGTGATAGTCCAAAAATGAAGCCCATCCTGTGAGTTAAAGAGTTTATTTGTCCAGACTCTTCTCTGGTCTTAAAAATACCAACAACACTCATAGGTTCATAGGATGTAGAGCTGGAAGACACATCAGATATGATCATTTCTAGTCTAACCAGCTTTATAGATGAAAAGACTGAGACATAAAGAGTTGAATGACTTTCCCAAGGTCACATATGTCATAGTCCAAATTCAAGCTGCTTGGGCACTTCTTTCCTTGATCTCTAAAGTCACTTTAGCTCTGATTTCCCTTCATTCAGACCCTCACTGGCTAGACAGAAAGAAGGATGAATTATCCCCATTGTTCACTTGACCAAAAAAAAAATGTCCACAGAGAGGCATCAACTTCTCTAAAGACAGATATGGGAGGAGCCCAGCTTTCTGGATAGCCAAGCCTCAGGCTCTATATGACTGATTTGGAGGATCATGGACAGGGAGAAATAAAGGGAAAGAGAGCACCAATCTCTGTCCATGTAGACCCACACCCATGCCCTCAAATGATGGACTGAGTCCACCCATCCTTCTCAACACAGACAAACAGACACCTGACAGATTAGAATACTGCAGCTTTATTGAGTGAAACAAACTTTATTTTCAACTAGAGGTTACACTGGGGAGATAGGGATGGGGTAAAGAGTGAAGGGGTAAAAAGAGATGGGAGACTGGGAGAGGGGCAGAGGCGGAGGGGGAAATGGGTGGTTTATTTTAAAAAACACCAACATATTTCACCCTGTTAATAAGGGGGCTCGCATTTTGTTGTGCTTTTACCTATTGAGAGGGGAAAGTAGGGCAGACAAAGAGACACTGGAGCTTGTGATGGGAGTTGTTGGCTTTTCTCCTAGGTCTCCTGGTCTTAGCTGAAGTAGTAGCTCTCTGTCAGCCTTCATTCTTTGCTTCTTATCCATGTCCCCTTCCCTCCAACCCCATTTCACTGGATTATTTTGGGGAAGCTAAGGATAAAGGCCGCTGAAGAGATGGATGTTTAGAGATTCCTAGGTGGAGGAGGAGGAATGTAAAAAAAAATTGGACAAGGTATGGGGGGGAAGGGGTGTTTGTGGATTGGCTGGCAGGAAGAATAGTAAAAATTTTTATTTCTCCCAGAGCTCCCAACAGCTCTTAGTGCAGGAGGGGTAAAGGGAGAGGATCTCTTAAAAGGGGATCCCAGTAAGTAGCTCCCCTGCCTGACCCCCTTCCCCATACCCCAGACCAATCCCTCCTAACCCTGAGAGCTGGGGAGGGGGCAGCCCTGCCAAGTCCTCCAGACTCAGAGCTTCCTATCCTTCCTCCCACATTCTCAACTTCAAGTCGACCTCAGCATTCCTATTTAGTTCCCTCTAGGACCCCCAACAGGATTTACCTCTCAACTGACCACAGTGCCCCTCCCTAACAACCTACGTCTAACATACATATCAGCTATAATCCAAGAGGGGAGATTTACCTAGGCATGCTCCATCCCATGGCAACACAGACATGGCTCCCCACTAGAAACCCTGGTTCAAAAAGGAAAGAAGGTAGGATATAGGATGAGGAAGGGCTGACCTGCAACCCATAGTCTAACTTAAATTCCAGTGACAATAGGAGAGAAGAAAGGAGGGAGAGGGGATAGCACTATCTCTGCTATCTGGGGACCACTGGGAGGGAGGATCAGGGTCCTGGGCTAGAGGAGTCTGACAGATATAGGTGGAGACTGGACAGCCACCAAATCCAGGTCATATCCATATAGTATTGAGCATCTCAGAAGAAGTCTCTCACTTTATACCTGTTGCAGCAAGCCCTAATAGCTGGGAGATGGCCTAGGAAAAGGCAGGAGAGGAGTAAGAAGGGCTAAATTGGATGGCAGTGGGGAGAGAGGAAAGCAGCAGCTCCCTGACAGTCACTACCACCAGAGTCCACCAGCACCAGGAGGAAATAGCTGAACAGAGATCACTGGCCCCAACAGCCTCCGGGGCTCCCAGGGCCTTCACCCTGAGCTAAAGAAAATGAATTTTAATCCTGGTAGTGTCATTAATTCATTGTGTAACCTGAGCAAATCATTTCCCCCTTTAGGGCCTCAGTTTCCTCATCTGTAAAATCAAAGGTTGGATTAGATGAACTCTAAGGTCCTTTCCAGTTTTTACTTTCTAGGGATGTATGTGTCCTAAGGTCCCCACAGTGCAATAGGGCTGGAGAAGAGGCATGAGTCATCTCCTCCACTGAGTCAATGCTGAGATCCAAGCAGAGGGCATAGGTTTTCAGACCCAAGCTTTAGCCTCCTTCTTCCTAGTGGGATAGTAGTAACTCCTAAGTCCCGGGACACTCTCCCCCTGTCAAGCTTTTCCCAGCTGCCCAACCAGTGGAGAGGGGAAGGGAGTTGGGGTGATATCCCCCTGGAATCTCACCTGGAATAATCCCCATTTTAAGGCCACAAAATGCCCCAGGTCCTGCCAGCCTGGAGGAAGGAGCTGCCTTGGGTCCAGCCATGGCAACATTGACTTGGGTGCACACTCATATAACATACAGGCACATGAATACACATGTACACACAGAGATGCCACATGTATGAACTCACACAGATTTTGAAGTCTGTTCTGTTATATTCATCTCCTCCCCAATACCTTCATTAACCTCATCAACTCCCAGGAATCTCTGTCTTCCATGAACTCCAAAGCACCCTTTATAATACCCTGTGGAGCTCATCTTTTTGCATATGTGTGTATTCCTTTCAGTTACATTCTAAGTTCCTGGAGGGCAGCAATGCCTGCTTCTATTTTCCCCAAGGGCCTAGCACAGTTTGGGGGGCATATATAAGGGTGTCAATAGAGATTTACTGAGTCCAGATTCTCAATCTGCCATGTGCCTAAGCCCAGTGATGGTGGAGGGGAAAAGAGAGAGACAGAGACAGACAGAGAGACAGAGACAGACAGAAAGAGAAATAGAAGACCCAGACCATGCCCCCAAGATGCAGATGGTTTGACAGAACACTTAGACAGCAGTACAGGACAGAAAAGGGTGGTGAGGTTTGTAAAAACATAGCCAGGGCAGCAGAAAGCAAAGAAAAGAGCTCATTTAAAACAAAGGGATTGGGTAAAGTTCTGAGAAGAAAGGGTTCGTCACAAATGAGCAGCTAAAGAAGTTGGCCCACAATATGGTAAGGACCAAGCCTAGATCAAGTTTGTTCCTGCTTCCCATTTCAGTCACTCTGGCCCTTCCGGCCCTCTCTGCCTTCTAAGGGGACCACCCATCTTGAGCATCTTTTCCCATGGTTTTTGTAGGAGAGGAGGTGTGAGAAAAAAAACTGAAGGGAGTTTCACTGATAACCAAGTTGTTAGGTGATTAACCAGGTGTTAGCTGATAAGTAAGGCATCAGCTGATGGCTCTGGTGGCTAGTTGATGAGTAAGGTGATTATCTACTAACCAATTAGCTGATAACTGAGATTTGCTGATAAGTAGTTAGCTGATAAACTAAAGTTAGGTGACAGGGGCATATCTGAGGAACTTTAGAGTAGGTAATCCATTAGCTGATAAACAAGGAATTTAGCTGATAACTAAGGTGAGTTGATAGCATTATGTTGATTCATAACTAAGTGTTCAGTGGTATGGGGGTGTGACCCCTTCTCCCAAGTATTTTACTTTTAATAGAATCATAGATCTACAACAGGGAAAGACCTCAGAAGTCATGAAGTCCAACTGCCTCACTTTCCAGATGAGGAAATTGAGACCCTGGAAGACTAAATAATTTTCTGAACCCCAGTCCTCTGACTTAAAAGCCACTGTGCTTTCTATTGTACCCTGTCAAACTGGAAGAGAATCCTTCAGCACCCTAGGGAATGAATCACTCATGGTAGGATTTCAGATCAGTGAGGGTAAATACATTGGGGTACTGGGGCCCGCCCAGCACCCCTGAAGTCATACCAGATGCCTACTCAGCTAGGGATACATATATGTAGGATAGCCACAAACATACAGAGAGACAGATGCATACTGAGTCACACACAGAGATAGGTAAACACATATGTTCACCTGTGTGCACAAAGACACACACCCAGTCCCACTTACTCAGAGGCCCACAAAGATGGTATGCGATTAAAACTTCCTCTCTCTCTCTGTCGCCAGAGGGTGTTGGAGAGGAAAAGCAGGATTAGGGTGGAAAGCATTTGGTTCCTGACCTGCAGGCCCCACTTCTCGTTTCCCCAACACCAAGGAAAGGACTCTGAGGGAAAGATCCCCACAAACCTGGGCACAAGCCAAAAGTTGAAAGTCTGTCCCCCTACCCCACCCCAACTCCTGTCACTGACTATGAAGGGAAGTCAGTGAGCCAATCCTTGGATCAGTACAAATCTGAGGGGGGTGTTTGGGGGTTGGCAGTGGTGAGAGGTCTGTTTTGGGTGAATAGGGCAGAGACTGGGGGAGATGGGGGCAGGCTATTGGAATCACAATGGATATTACTTTCCATTAGTGGAGCAGGGAATTATGGGAACTGGAGGGGGGAAGGAGACAGCAGGATCCCTCCTACACATACTCTTCCCATGTCATATTTCATGCGATTAAGTCTTAAACATAACTCCATTCCCCCATCCCTTAGTGTCCAGCCCAGAGAAGATTGGTTCAGTTACTTGTTACCCAATTTATTCCCTCCCTCCTCCCCACTTCCATCCTGTTTGGCCCCCTCTCAGATTCCAGCAAAGTCCAAATGGAGGCCAGTCCAGGGTACTATGTATAGATGTGTTTAAGGAGGAGGGCTTCTGGTTGATGTCAGGATGGAGGTGCTATACAGCTAACTCAATTATCTGGGTGACTACCAAGGCATTCTGTGGACTACTCAGGTCTGGGACAGGGAGAGAAAGGGGAAACTCCAACCTTTGTTGGACAACTCCAGGGAAGAAGCCAGAGAGCCCCCGGGTGAGAGGAGGGATTTGGGGTTATTTGTAGATTTCTACACTCCATCCCTCCCTCCCAGAATACTCTCATAACCCTTGAAAATTGAGAGTTGTTGGAACTGGTCCATTAGATAGAGCAAATGCGGGCAGAGGAATTCAGGCACACCCAGGCAGGGCCCAAGCACTTGCTTCTATCCAGGTTAGGCAGTTGCCTCTGTGCCATAGCCGGTACTGCCCAGCTGCTGTTTAACCATTAGGGAGAGCAGTAGGTAACAGGAGGAGAGCAGGGCAATGGCTGAAAAAAAAGAAGGAACAAGAGGATACTGTGAAAGGCCGCTGGGGAACACGGCCCAGCTGTCCTGCCACCAAAGTCCCTGGGGGTGGCTGTGTGGGCAGGCAGGGGTCAGTGCTGTGCCAACCAACAACAATAGGGCAAGTCCCCTGTGTTTCCATGTTAAAGAAAGTTCTGGTAGCTCAGATAGAAACTTGTGCTTTAATATATATATATATATGTATATATATAATGTGTGTGTAAGTGTGTGTGTATGTATGTATGTGTGTACGCACGTGTGCGTCAAACCAGTGTCTCCAGGATCTCAGGAGATGGGTCTCACCCACACTCTCCTCCTTTGTTCGGCCACCACAAGCCCCCCTCAATGGCACTATGGCCCTGCCCCCTGGGCACCCCGGCTGTGGGGAGGGGTCAGTCTTTGGTACGATGTAGACACTTTGGTGTGCCAGGGGGCTGGGGAGGGGCATAGGAGAAGGTTGGACAGCGCTCATCATCTCAGCATTGCCAAGAGGAAGACGGTGAGGGGCCCAAACAGCAAGGGGCCAGGTGGGCAGGAGGCACTGCTGCCAGGCATCACCACCACTAGGAGGGAGAGAGAAAGGAGACACATGATGAGCATTGGGAAGAGAATTTGTGTATGATGAATAATGTGTCTGTCTAGCCTAGAGAGCATGATGCCAAGGGATTAGGTGGCCTAAGCAGCCTCCTAAGGCCCTGGCCTCCAGCCCCTCTCCCCCAATTCCTGACCCTTCTCTCTAGTGACTCTGAACAGACCCACTGCTAGCCTTTACTCAGATAAACATAAACACACACACACACACACACACACACACACATTCATAAGGCTAGAAGGTACACATAGGGGCAAGAATGGAATGATTCATTCCTCTTTCTCTGGCACTATGTCCAGATTAGGACCTTGCACACAGTAGCTGTTTAATAGCTATCCTAGAGAAACTTCTATTCTTAGGCTCTACTCTCATGTTTTGTGACTCTCTCCAGGATCACCATTTTAAGAAGGATCCCCACCATTACTCACTGCCCTCATGGCTGAGTTCACTCTCTAGACTTCTCAATAACCAATCAGACAAACTGAGACCTGGGAAAGACCTCAATTTAAAAAGGTCTGCATCCCGGGCCATCTCCAGTTGTCCTGATCTACATCTTGTCACTGGTCTCAGATGGTTCTGGAGGAAAAAGTGAGGCTGGTGACTTGCACAATCCTGCCTCACTTAAATCCACTTCACTTGCAAATCATGACATCATCTTCCTAATATCATGTCCTTTGCCAGAACAAAGGACAAACAGCAACAACCCAAGAATGTGTCCCCCTCCCCTTTTTCCAGCTTCCCTTTGAATTTTCTTCAATTTGAATAAAAACTTCTTGAGGGAAGGGACTAACTTGTTTACTTGTTTGTGTATCTCCAAAGCTTAGTGCAGTAACTGGCCCATAGTAAGCACTTAATAAATTTTCTTTCCCTTTCTTTCTTTTCTTTTTTCTCTCTTTTCTCTTCTTTCTTTCTTCCTTTCTTTCTCTTTTTTCTTTTCATCTAATAACAACAGTTGACTGAGTCACACAAATCTAAGTACCAACTCATCAGACTTTCATAACTTCCCCTTAATTCTCCTCCACCTCCAAACCCCAAACCTTTGTTGGGGTCCACTTGCTTCCTAGGACACTCTCCCTTCTTCAGGCTGACGTCATCAATGGCAATGTCCCCCAAATAACCTGAGCCTCGAACCCCTTCAAAGATAATCTGGTGGGAAATGGGATCAGAGAAAAAAGAGAAGGGGAGGTTGAGGAAGGTGCTGCCAGAGCAGAGACTAGTTTCCCATCAAAGCCCTTTCACTTCCCCTGTGCCCTTTTCAGCAGCAGCTCCTTCTCCCGTTGTATTCAGAAGAAACTCAATAAAATAATAAACAGTCACAGAGAGGAGGGACTCCTCCCATATGGAAATACTTTGGGTCATTTTAGCCAGTCCCCTGCCCTAGGACACTGCTCCTCCCTCTATCTTTGTTCTGATAACTAGTATGCCCGGTAGTCTGAGGAGAATGCCCTTGGCTGGATGTGAGGAGGGAGGATGAAGCAGGATGGTATCATTCTGGAACAGGATCCTAATATATACTATGCAAGCAAAGCAATGACATATTGTCAAGCCCCCAAAAGTCATGCAGAAAAACCATCCCTTACTCACCTGGAAAGGCCCACTAGGGTTAATTGGCACATGAGCCTGCTGCCAAGAGTTGCCTCTATTACCACTCAGGGACCATGCATGGGTCTCCAGGACCCCCTTGTTCCGGGATCGCACCAGAAGATTGAGGGACCCTAGTTGAGAGATGGGAGGGGAAGGAGGTATGGCCACTGAGGGACTCTCTTTGGGGAAAAGGGTAGTAGGTCCAAATTCACACCCCTTTTCCACCTAATCCCACTCCACGGGCACACCTGGTAGATGGAAGGAGTGGGGATACCCTATGTTCTCATAGTGACCCAGAAAAGAAGGTACTGACAGGCAGAGAGGATGTGGGGAAGAACCTCTTTATCCTTGATGGAAGGAAACAGACTTGTTAGTGTTTGAAAATTTGGTTGACACCCAGATGTTTACCCTCCACCAGGGTTCCTAGATAATAGACTGAGCTGGAAAGGACCTCAGAGCTCATTGAGTTGAACCCTGTTATTTTACAAATAAGTAAATTAGGATCTAGAGAAGTTAGGATCACATAACTAGGTGGTAAAGTAGCTAAGATGCTGGAGGTAGAGTCAGAAACACTTGAATTTAAATCCAACCTCAGACACTAGCTGTGTGACACTAGGCAAGTCACTTACCTTCTCTCTGCCTCAGTTTCCTCATCTGTAGAGTGGGAATAATAAAAGCACCTACCTCTCAGGATGAGATAATGTTTGTAAAGGGCTTTGCAAAGGTGCTATACACATGCTAGCTCTTATAATTATTAACAGTAAATTTCTGACAGAAGGAATCAAATCCAGTTCTTCTCCATCTAATTCAATAAATTAGAATATGAATTTTATTTCAACCTTAGATAGGAAGAGACCAAAGGAAAGAGAAGCCTAGGAAAATGATTCATACATGAAAAGGGTGTGGGGTATGAAGTGAAGTTTTCCAAACAAAATTTAGTTAAGGAAAAAAATATGCCCCCTCCCCTCAACTTAAGTGCAGTTACAATCAGTATGTGGCTTAATGTAAAGGAGTTTGTGCTCTAAACCTGCTTGCTTCTATACAGCTAGATCCCAATTAATGAGATTAATGGCTCCCTTGAAAGCACTGTATGTATTCAAATTTACACTATTTGAAATTATATGTATTTTATTTTTCTCCTTTAGGAAGGAAACAAGCATTTATTAAGTACCTACTACATGTCAGGAATGATGTTAGCTAAGCTCTTTTTTACAAATACTGTCCCATTTGATCCTTACAACAACTCTTTGAGTTAAGCGTTGTTATTATCCCTCTTTTACAGTTGAGGAAACTGAGGCAGCTCAATGACTTACCCAGGGTCATACAAAAAGTGTCTGAGACCATTTTTTTATTTGTTTTTTGTCCAAGACCATAGTTAAACTGAGGAGTGCTTAACTCCAGGCTCTATCCACTCTGCCACCTAGCTACCTCAGTACTAGGAACAGAGCCCAGAAGCCATCTGGTCTATTTTACAGATGAGGAAACAGATCAGCTAGATAGCACAGTTAAATCGGACCTGGAGATTTCATTGTAATAGCAAACTCCCACTACTAATGTAGACATTTTCTAATTTATAGTCTTAGAGAGAGTAGCCTAGGACACTTAGGAGTTAAGTGACTTGCCCAGGGTCACACAGGTAGTATGTACCTGAAGCCAGCTTGCTGGCTCTGCTGCCATCTCTATCTGCTTTGCCAATCTAGCCTTTAATAGTTTAGCAAAAGTTCCTCTGAGAAAATTCCTACATTGTCTACAAAGGAAAGTTGTGGGGGCAACCGAAAAAGCACTGACTTGGAGATCCTGTACAGCTTAGAGTGGGGAGTGACCTCAGAAATCTAGGTCAATCCCCTCGTTTAATACATGAGTGATTTGCCTGAGGTCACACAGGCAAATGCTGGAATTCCAGCCCAAACCATCTGAGGATGCCTCATTCCCTCTAGACTAGGAAACCATAGGTAAGTCACTTAGTCTGAGTCTCAGAATAATACTGCTTGCCCTATCTACCTCACAGGGTTGTGGGAGGAAATTGCTTTGTGAAATGCTATAGAAACATGGATTGCTGTTTTTGGTGAAAAGAAAACACTGTATTGGGAGTCAGGACACCTGGATTTTGGGGTAGAAAGCGCCCAGTCCAGCTTTGAAGGACTGTGCTCCTTGGTGTCAGAAAAGAGAATGGCCCCTGATGATCTAGAATAGGCTGTCCTTTGTCATGTCCTTCCTGATTGCAGAGTCCAATCCTTAGCTCCATTTTCTGTCCCCTTTCCCTATATAATACAGTGTATTATAAAAAACTGTAAGGGACCTCAGAAATAGGTGGTCCAACCTCACATTAAACTGATGGGAAAACTGAGGCTCAGAGAGGAGGAAGCAACTTGTCTAAAATCACACATCAAGTTCATAGTGGAGGCAGGAATTCAGGTCACTGTTTCTTTGAACCCTCAAGTCCAGGATTCTGTCCACTGTCCACTACCAGTTGTCAGGGTAGACATGCCTGGGGGCAACAGATCCCAGGACCTGAGAGGGAAAGATGCTTCCCTGCTTCCTCTTTCTTGGGGCAGCTCAGCCACCTGAACCCTGGGACCTGAGTGGTAGGGACAGTGGGCTCGAACCCCAATCTGGCTCTGTCTAATGGCACAAGAGGTTTGAAGCAGAACCACTGTCCAACTGGTGTCTCTCCCTAGCCTTTTTAGCATCAACCCTCCTTTTTATTATTCCCAGCTCCCCCTCCCATCATCTAAGACTGAAAAAGAAAGAGCTGGCGCTGAGGGACGGGAAATCAATCATCTATCAGAGAGGGGCTGGCTCTGGTGCCTGAGCACTGGGGCTGGCATTTACATGGCGCTGCCCACAGACAAAGCCGCACCAGCTGGGATGCCAGATAGGCCCCCTCAGGAAGGAGGAGACCGCCAAATGTTACCTGCCTGGGGATGAAAGCAGTTGGCTTTAATCTGGCTGGGGTGGGGAGGGAGGAATGTTAGCTGTGGAAAGACACACAAAGACCAAAGACAGCTGGAGCCCTGAAGCTGCCAGGCCAGATAGGGCATGAGCGGATATCAGGCTTAGGGGGACAAGAGAAATAGCTAGGGACTTGGAAAATGAGGAACTCCACAGAGATTCAAGGCAGAGTAAGAACTCTGCAGACCAGAGACTTTAGGGAGGGAAAAGATACTTCCCCTCGCTCCAGAATGTTAGCCACAAAAGATAACATTGCAAGGAGTGGGAGTACCATAGTGTGATGAAAAAGAACATGGGTTTTGGAATCAGATCCTAAGTTCAAATCTCATCTCTGTTACTTGTTGAAATCCTGACTACGCTACCTAACTGGGTAATCTTGGGCAAAACTCTTAACTTCTTTGTGCCTCAGTTTCCTCATCTGTAAAAATGAGAAGTTTGGATGATAAGCCTTTGGGATCCCTTTCTTCCAGCTCTAAATCTTATCATTCATATTTGGGAGCCAGGGGAAGAGGAGCACCCTCCTAATACTAATAACTTTAGGGAGTTGTTGTTCCAGCCCCTATAGAAGATCCCTCATGCCCATGAGAGACAACCTCGAATTATAGTTTCCCCTCTTGAATGCAGTAATATATGTGTGCATGTAGATATGCACACACACACACTTATCCCCTTCATTACTTTCCCTATGACCTAGCCTCAGTCCTCACTTCCTTAGTTCCAGGTTGGAAAATTAGTCTCTGTTCCCTTAGATAATGATGGAATTTCCACCCTGGGTTATTGACCCTATAGTTTTGTCTCTGACCCATGCCCCCAGGGTTTAGATGTTGGAGACTGTGGGTATCTTCCTTGGACTTATCAATACCCCTAGCTCCTCTGAATAACTAATTTTAGATTTGTTACCCAGAAATTTATTACAGCCAGACCCAAATCTTCTGTTATTCTTGGTTCCCGGAGTTAAAGAACTATGCCATTAGGGAGCATAAATTTTTCCCCAATGTGTGAAGTAGGGTGGTTTTTCATTTGCCCTGAAATAATCACCTTTTAATATTTGCCTCCTAGGCTTCTCATTTCTGGATTTGAGGGCTATGGTGTTTCTTCATCCATCTCAGACCCCAACAGGAGCACCCAGAGAAACCCAGATACAGCTGTTGCCCAGTGGGACATCACTTTCCCCTTCTCCTGCCCCAGAGTCTACCTCAATTTCCCTACTAATATCTCCTTCCCTTTTCTTCTTCTAGAGACTCTGCCCTTATCTCCAGCCCTACCTGATCCTTAGATATCCTTCTCACTTCCCAATGATGGTAGGCTGCCCTGTGGAACTGATACATCCTAATGACTCCAGGGACTTTCCACCTGCCCTGTAGCTGCACCCTTAGAATCTCAGAGATTTTATCCACCCTGTATATTAACTGCATTGTCTTCTCTGATTAGAGTACAAGCTTCATAAAAGCAGGGAATGTCTTCTATTTTCTAGCTGTATCCCCAGAATTTTGCACTGGGATTAGCATATAGTGAGCACTGAACAAATGCTTTTTTATTCATTCATTCATCTTTCACTATATGGCCATTGATGCTATCTCAACCTTCATCCTGCTAACCTGTGAACAGGCTTCAACAATCTTTGGATCAGTATTTTCTCACCCAGCTCCTGGCTTTGCTACTTACAACCTGTGTGACATTGGCCAAGTAATTTCCCCTAATCCATCCCTCACTTTCTTTTTATAAATATGAGTTTTGTACTAGATAATGTCAAAGATCCCTTGAAGCTCCAAAATGCTCAAGTTTATGATCCCAAGGAGGACTATGACATAGTGGATGCTGGAACTGGATTTGGCATCCTGGGAAAAATCCCTTCTCTGACATTAGCTGTGCTCAAATGAAATAGCATATGTAAAGCGCTATCCATATTTTAGTTATTATTATTCTGTGAAGCTATAAATTCAGCAGATAAATAAACTATAAAAATGTTCTGCATTAATTATTCTTCTAGTTCCTGGAGCCCAGGGCAGAAGGAACAGGAAGAGAGAAAGGAAAGAAGGAAGGAAAAAGGAAGGAAGGGAGGAAGGAAAGAAAGAAACAAAGAAACAAAGAAACAAAGAACAAGTTTTTAAAGATTAAGAGACAACTAAAGATGCTCAGTGGGTAGAGAACTGGACCTGGAGTCAAGAAGACCTGAGTTCAAATCCAGTTTCATAAATTTAATACCTGTGTGACTCTGGGAAAGTAATTTAAACTGTCTGCCTCAGTTTCCTCATCTGTAAAATGGGAATAATACTAGACCCTATTTCCCAGTGCTGTTGTGAGGATCAAAATGATATATTTTTAAAGTGCTTTTTCAGACCTTTAACTGTTATATAAATGCTAGCTATTATCATAAATTCTAAAAAAAAAAAAAAAGGTCTTTGATAGGTAAAGCTTTGTGGATTTCATAAAACTTTGTGGATTTTTTAAATGGTGACTGGCAAATACTGCTCTAGACAAATCCTGACTCTGTTACTACTGGTGTAACCTTGAGCAAGTCACTTAACCTCTTCCTCCCATCCCAGCTTTGGTTTCCTCAACTGTAAAATGAGAAGATTGGACTAGGTGGCTTCTCAGATACCTTCCATCTCTAGCCCTATGATCCTATTTTTAGCAGACCCCCGAAGTTCCCTCCAGCTCTTGATTTATCATCTTATCTATGATATTACGACTTTGACCTTGTCTTCCTCTGCTCTATCTTTCTATTATTTTCTTTGCCCTCACAGATTTCTAATCTTCATTCTAATTCTTTCATCTCCTGTCACTGCATGGACATTGATGCCATCTCTACCTTCATCCTGCTAACCTGAAGAGGCTTCAGCAATCTTTGGATCAGTATTTTCTCTCCCAATTCCTGTCTTTGCTACTTAACCAGAGTTGAACGCAAGCCCCCACCACTCAAGACAGCCACTTCTAGTCCTCTGAGGAAAGGCCATGTGGCTACTTTCTCCTCACAGTCCTGAAATCACTACAGGTGGAGCTGAGACCATCCCTCCCTCCTCCCGCTCCTGCCCCAGACTCACCAATGTGCTTCCCATACATGTGGTAGAAGAAAGAGACACAGTAGAGCTTAGCACTGATGTTATACAGTGGGCTCACAAGCCTTGCCCGGTCCCCCAACTCCCGGGGCCTGGATGTTTCAATAAACATGTAATAACCTTGAGAGGAAAGAGGGAAGAGATTGCTCATCACCACCTCAAAGTCCTCCTTCAGAATTTTCCCAAAGATCATCCATCCATTTAAGATTCACTTCCTACTTTCTTTCCATCTCTTCCCCTTACACCAAAATCTACTTAAAGCTCCCCTCCTCCAAGAAGCCTTCTCAGATTGTATCCACCCAAAGACCCTGTCTCTCATCCTCAGCTAGAGAGCTCCCTGAAGGCTGAACAGTACCTCCCCTCTCCATGCCTGTTCCCCCTTCTTCCTAGCAGCACCAAGACAGCATGGTACAGTGGAGAGAGAACATTCTATGGAGTCAGAGAACCTGGATTCAGATCTACCTCTGAGACTTCTTACCTGTGTAACCTTGGCAAGTCATTTAACTTTGTTGTGACTCAATTTCCTTAACTGTAAAATATGGAGGCTAAAGTAGACGGTCTCTGAGATCCCTTCCAGCTCTATGATCCTATATTCTCCGAATTCCCTGTTCCCCCTTTCTTCCCTCACTCACCCTCTGGAGTCCCACTTATATCAGTGGGGGGACCAGTGTTGGGGGAGCGTTTGGGATTCTGGGTGAGGGCATTCTGTCGAGTCCAATCAAAGTTGTCTGCCCGGTCTTGGGTGTAGCCACAGATCTTCTCATCCTCAAAGTGGCAGGTATTATCTAGGGGGAAGAATCAAGAAAGAAGAGAGGGAAGATGTACATAGAAGAGGAGAAGGGAGGCTGGAGAAGAAGGTCAGCCACTACCATCGTCCCTTTTCAGTTCCCAATTCAGTCACCCACTCTCAAGTCCTATTAGATCCATAGCTTAAGCAAACATACAAATGAACATGTTTTTACTGTTTTAGAGCTAAAGAAAACCAGGCAATAACATCTAAAGGAAATGGGACATATCTAAAGGAAATTGAGACAGCTGTTCACCTCACCAGCTCAGGAAGACAAGGAAAGGGACACTCAGAGGCAGGGACAAAAAGAGAGCCCAAGTCAATGGCAGGGAAAGGGAGGGCAAACATGATTTAGATTATAGGGCCCAATGCCAATGTAGGAAGTAATGAGACTCTCCCATTAATTAAGTAATGCTCAGCTCTAACCTTAGTGCCCTGGGTCTCCTCTTCTTAATTGCCTTCTGGATATCTCCTCTTCTCTTCACCCAACCCTAACCCCTTCTTCAATCTCTTGGAGACAGAGGGAAAATTCATTCTCTCTTTCTTCTAATGAGAACCTGAATCCAACGCCATCCTGATCTGGGAAACTCTCACCACTACCACCACCACCATACTACCTGGGAGATGTCAGAAATGTTCTCTTGTGAAAGAAAATGAAAGGACTCTTACCTGATAGGTTCGGAGAGTTGGTTGCTGAGAAAACAAAGCAGAAAAATAAAGTTAGAGCCTTGTGTTAGTGTAGCCATTGTAAAGATGAGGCGTGGGGGTGGGGATAACTGGGGCACTTAGAAGCTAACCACAAGGTTGGGCTAGAACTGGTGCCTGAGAGGAGAGAGGGCAGGACTGGAAAGGTTTCAGTACATTTTGACAAGAAATAAATAGCATGCAAATCAAATGATATTCGAAATATTATGTAAATCCACATGCTTGCCTGCATGTGTGAGCAAATAAGTCCAAGGCTCAAACATATGTATCTGAACTGCAAAGCTAATCAAAAAGACCTAGCCAGTCTGATTCTGTTCCTGTTCCCAGAGTCAGGTAACCTGGAAAAAGGTTTGGGAGGGGTCTGCCCTGGGCGAGATGCTACTCTGGAGGGAGTAGCTCTCTCCAAGGGAAGCTGTGTCTCCAAATAGAGCAGAGGAAGGGCAATGGTCTCCAGTCCTACATAAAGCTGAGGGGAAGCAATACTTTGGGCCAAAAGAAGGGGATCTCCTCCTACCCCCTTTCCCCCATGCTCAGTCCCCCAGCCACCTACGCTCCATGTATCGGATAATGCGGGCAGCCATGTCTCCAGACCCATAGGTGGTGATGGGTGTGAGGCGGACCTCATAGCTATGGGGCACCTTCAGGTCAGTCAGTATGTATTCAAGCAACTGCCCCTTCTCCACTCGGCGAACTGGGATTGGCTTCGTTACAGACGTCCGAAGGCTTAGCTGGGGACATAGGCATTAGGGTCCCCATCAATTATGGACTCTTGAGTCCCTTCTGCCCTTCCTTCCCGCCACCCACATTGGCCCCTACTCTCCAAGGACGCCCTCAGTGGCATAGCATAATGGAGAGAGCCCATGGTTTCATATACTACCTTTATTTTTCTTTGTATATTGAAATGTTTATGATGAATTCATAACACAAATATAAACATTTTAAAATGAACAAGGCATGAAGAAATTAGCTCTCACAGAAAAGGAAATGAAATAAAATTAAATTAAAATTAAAACTGCAGAACCTACTGAGCATGGCTGTCATTAACTATGGGGAAAAAAGGAGTCCTAAATTGGAAATCTTGAGAGCTGAATTTGAATCCAAGCTCTACCATGAACAAGCTGTGTGACATTGATCAAAACACTTCTCATCTTTGGAATTCTATTTCCCCTTCTGTCCAAAGGGGATAATAAGCCCCAACTCAGACCACTTTACTGGATTGTTATAAGAATTAATGAGGCAGTGGATACACCCAGTTCTATACAAATATAAAATATTCACCTTCTTACCTGATTTTGATTTTCTTGTAAATCTAAAACCCAAGAGGTAAAAACTGGAAGGGACCTTAGAGACTACTCCTGATTTTATAAATGAGGAAACTGGGGCATGGAGAAATTAAGTGACTTTCCTAGGGTCACGAAGCTAATAAATGTCTGGGTCAAGACTTGAGCCCGTTCTTTCTGACTCTTAAGTCCAGTGTCCCATCCACTATGCCATGATAGGCAAGAAAGAGTTTAATGTGTCTGAGCCCTGTCACCAAAATCTCAAAGTTTAAAGATAGGCTCTCCCTTCATTCTCTCTTTTTTAATTCTCTTTTTAAAATTATTTATTTTATTCTGAACTTAAGAAATAAAACAAGTATTTCCATAACATAGTAGAACAGGGGGAAAAAATAATTGTATAGACATAAACTGTTTGCCCTGTGAGAAAAGCTGGCATACTGTCACATACACATATCACTGATCTTTCCAAATTCTTAGATTAATGACCAGCCCAGGCCAGGATGTATCATTTCTACTAGTCACAGTTTAGGGAGTATGGGGTGGGATGAGACGTATACCAGGGTCCCCAGAGCTTTTGCAGTCTTCTGGACTTTGAAAGGGCAGATGCTAACGACAAGAAATACTGGTTTATCTCACTGCTTTTTAGTCAGTCTTTCCTATCCCTCCCCACACCCCCAAACCCATGAACTCAGGCATCCTTCAACATCCCAAGAATCATGGAACACAGTCACCTTCCTCACTCAAGCTCTTTTTTAAAAAATTAAGATGGGACCTGTGATTTTGTTGATATAGAGACCTTCCAAAGAGAAAACTCCCCATACTAATGGAGATCAACACTCCATCTGTAACTGGAGAGGCAGTGTATTGTTATATAGTGTATAGCATCCAGGAAGACCCAGGGTCACATCCTACCTCTGTTAATGTATCTATGACCTTGAGCAAGTAACTTCCCTCGAAGCCTCAGTTTCTTTACCTGTAAGTGTTAGGCCCACTCTGAATCTGTGGTCTTGTGATCATAAGCCTTAAAGAGTTTTCTGGGAACATTGCAAGATTAAATGACTTGCCCAGGGTGACACAATCCAGCATGTGTCAGAGGTGGGACTCTCCCAAGTTCTTAATGAGAATTCTGGAGAGCGCTAGTTCCACTCTCCAGTCTCATATCCTTGTAGGGATAAGGACATTCTTTCCCATCCTCATTATAGCCCCTGCCTCCTCCTGTGCTAGCCTCTATGTCTGCAGCCCACCTGGCGGACGTCCAGCCGGTAGCTGAGGACAGGATCCACGGCGTCCGGCTCCTTCTGAGTCCACTGAAGCACGTAGGAGTAGTTCTTGGACAGCTTGTGGCTGCGGGTGGGGTTGGGGGTGTCGTAGTAAAACTCCGGGCTGTAGGCTTTGGCTGAGAGGGTGGGTGTGTGGAAGGGGGTTTGGGGCAATGGGGGATGGGGAAGGACAAGGTAGAGACAGAGGAGAGGGAGGAGTTTGGGGTGAGACAGAGAGGGAAGAGAGGGCATAGTTGGAGGATAAAGAATGAAAAGGAGACAGTTGGGGAGACAAAGAAGAAAGAGGGAATAGTTGCAGAGGGATCCAGGGGAGCGAGGAGAAAGGAAGGAAGGAAAGGACATAGTAAGGAGAATCAAGAGGGTAGAAGGGGAAATGGTTAAGTGGAATCAAGAGAAGGAGGAAGAATTGGGGAGGCAGAAATGAAGGGGAAGAATTGTGAGGAAACAGAGATGGGACATTAGGTAGAAACAGGGAATGGAGAGAGGGAGGGAGAGACAGAAAAGGAGTAAGGGAGATAGGGAAGAGTATAGGGAGAAGAGGGGAGAGGGGAGGGAGGTGGGAAATGTCACAGGGGCCCTCTGGCTGGTGAAGGGTAGGGAGGGGAGGGGATGAGGAAGGTGACCAGTGATCTGAGGCCCCAGTCCCTCAACAACTCAAGGTGTTGGACACCCTGGAAGGTGCACGTGTGGGTAAGGGTGAAGGAGAATATTCCCACAACTTCTGGAGGTGGTGCCCAGACAATGGGGTGGGGATAGAGAGAGGCTGGACGTTGGAAGTGTGGGAGTGAGCACACTAGGCAGGTGCTTTTCCACAGAGTTTAATGCCATTTGAGCATAATGTCATTATAATGCATTGAACGTCCTTGAATGGAACATATAACGGAGGAGTCTAGGATGCCCCCCCAAACCCTGTAATTCTCAATTATTACAACCCCAAGGATATCACTTCCCTCCCTCCCCAGTCCCTCTATGCTTCCCCCAACCCACCAACCCATAGGTCCCCAGTTCTATTGAAGCCCAGGCGAGCAGTTCAGAGACAGCTCCCAACCATTCCAACCTGGCTTGGCAGGGATTGGGTCAGGAGGTTGAGAAGACAAAAAGAAATAGGGATCAGGGCTGCAGGAAGAGAGGGGAGGGAGAAAAGGGAAGACTAGGTGAGAAAGGAAGGGAACTGTGGGAACAAAGGGGGAAAGGGAAAGGGACTGTGGAGATAATGTAGGAGAGACAGGAAGAGGCTGGAGGGACACGAGGATAGAGGAATAGGGATGAGGTAACACTTGAAAGGATAGGGTTACCCTGCACCGAGGAGCGGGATAGAGATGAAGGAACACTGGAGAGAAGGGAAAGGGCTACGAGGGAACACTGAGGGAGGGGGACGGAAGAACACTAGGGAGAACACGGGGTGGGGAGCTGGGGAAAAGAAGGAGGCTGGGTCCACTGTGGAGAGAGGGGAGAAACCCGGGAGACACCAGAGAAGAAGGGAGAGGGAAGACAGCTATGGGATAGGGCAGGGAACTGGAGGACACTGAAGGGAAGGGGAAAGGACAGAAGAGGGAAAGGGTTGGGTGTACTGGGAATGGGCTCGGGCATGTAGGGGAGAAGGTAGGAGACTGGGGACACTAGGGAAGGGGCTGGGGCACATTGCGCGGAGAAGAGAGGGAGATAGGGGACACCGGAGGGGACTAGAGAGATTTCGTGAATAAAGTGTCCTTTATTACGAAGTAATACGGAAGTACAAGCTAAAGCATCTGTTGACTGACGGACCATTGAAGCGTCCGCCTTTTATTGTGGAGAATAACCAGCTAGAAGCTACTTTTGCTGCTCAAGTCTGCAGCTCAAACCCTGAAGCTTCCATATAGAGAAGTAAAACAGGAAGGGATGATCGGAGATGAGCACAAAACTCCTCTCCTCTGGCCAACAACAGGTCCTAGCCACCCGGAGGAAGGGGCGGATGGAGGGGGACAGGCTGAGATGAGCAAAGGACCACTTAGTGGAGCGGGACTGAGATTAAATTGGAAAGGGCCACTTGTAGTGAGTGACAGGAAGAGATAAGGTTGAGAAATAGGGATCGTGGCTGGGAGATAAGACACAGGGACTGGGCCGAGAGGTGAAGACCTTGGCTGAGGGATAACGATTGGGCTTTTCGCGACCAGGCCTAGTGGCAGCCCTTTGCCTGGAAGAGACAACCCAGTCTGAGGGAAGGGCGAACCAGAGAAGAGGGCAGCTTTTGGGGAGGACAGGTGAGGGCCACTCACCGGAAACCTGGAAGAGGCAGGAGGCGGCGCCCACATCGTTGGAGATGGTGCATTCGTAGCTGCCGCTGCTCTCACGGGCGAGGGGGTCAAGCCGCAGCTCGGCGTGGTCTGGGGCTTCGCTGGGGGGAGCTGGCGGCGTGGGCAGGAGGTGCCCATTGAAGCGCCACACAGCGGAGGCGATGCGCAGGGGGCTACCTCGAAGCAAGGTGCAGCGCAACAGTACAGGTCGGCCCAGGGCCTGGCGCACGTCCTGGCTGGTTGGTTCCACCACTGGAGGGACTGGGAGAGACCGAATAGGAGGGGACACACCACAGGGTCAGCAGGAATCGTCCTCTGCTCCTCCCTCTCCCCAAGCCAGTAGACTGGAGGGGATTGGCATAGGATAGGGGTTGGGGTTTCCTCTAGGAGGACATGTGCCGGCTTCAGAGTAGAATCGGGCTCTCTGAGGGGAAGCGACCGCCTATGTGTCTATAGCATAGTAATGGACACTCAGCACTCATATACACAAATACAGGTATACACACACACACACACACACACACACACACACTCCATCAGCAAGAAGAGATACAGATGCAGGGGTAAATAGACATAAATAGAAAAACTTTCAATAAACATACCCGCTGCAGAATACCCTCAGAATTATGGAACCTTGGGGCTGGAGGAGGGGGACTTGAAATTCATCTAATCCAATATCTATGGCATCCCTAGTAAGTAGTCATGGAGCCTTCTCTTGAAGATCAAGGGTTGGTTAGATGGTGACTTTATTACATACAGTACTCAAAGAAAAAGTATCTGTACTCAAATGGAGAGTCTCAGTTTCCTGTACAACCCTCTCCTCTTGTCCCACTATGCATATGGAAGTGCTCATTTTAGCTGGTGTTTGTTGAATTCAGAATAAAAATAAAATGAAATGGAAATAAAGATGAGACAACATCAACAAAAAGATCGCTATTAAGAACGAATCTGCTATTTCTTGGGTTGGATAGCTCCAATTTTATGGAAGTTTTTCCCTACACGGAGCCTAAAACTGCCTTTCTGAAACTTTCGCTCATTTTGTCTAATTCTGCCCTCAGATCAAGCAGAAATAAGTGTTATCCTCACCAAAAAAAGTCTTTCATATACAGAAAATGCAACTGCTACCCCACAAGTTCTCTCTTACTCAAGCCTATTTTGGATTCTCTCTAGTCTATTAATGTCTGTCCTAAGGGGTACCCAAAAATGAATGGAATACTTCAGATATGGGTTGACCTGGGTAGAGTACATTGGGACTTGTTGCCTCCCTTGTTCTGAATACTGTTCCTCTTAACACAGTATAAAATTACAAGTTTTATTTTGGGGGGAAGCCGTGTGATGCTGTTCACTTTTATTGACCTTTGTCAAAAACCCAGCTTTTTTCAAATGAATTGTTTCATCAAATCTCCTCAGTTTTGTAATTGTGAAGTTGATTTTTTGAGCCCAAACATAAGAGTTTACGTTTATTCCTGTTAAGATTTTCTTAAATGATTTGACCCACTTACAAAAACACCCTGCTATGCATCTGTACACACACACATATGGTACGCACACAGATACTCACACGCACTCATAGGCTTAAATACACACCCCCTTACACTCTCCCTATTCACATTCACCAACACTTTCCTAGGATTCAGGATAAGACTTCCCATCCCTTAATTGGTGCTCTTGACTGACTAACAAATCTCCAGGGACAGACACGTTACTTTCCAACGATTCCCACTGCTTAGGGGACCTCTTTCCATAGCTCTGCCCCAGGATCCACACTGAGTTTCCTAAGAATGCCAGGTGTGCATGAGGAATTTAGATTGAGGAGATGATGTTTTCAAGACATCTTGGGTTGTGAGGTCCTTGATGCCAAGGATTCACTGACCTTTATCTTTGTATGTAGTGCTTGGCACATAGCAGATGGTTAGCAGCCAGTTAACAGACTTTTATTAAGCCATTACTGTGTGCCAGGCACTGTGTTAAGTTTGATTGATTGATTGAGGAGAGATGTATATGGACTTGGGGTATCAGGGCTGGGAGGTTTCAGAGAGTTGGAATTGGGCTGCAGGTACTGGGGACATCTATTCTTTATCCAACTGGGTTGGCTGAAAAGTGGAGGGGAGGTCATGGAAAAGTTATTGAGGGAGAGGTATTGGGAGTGAAGTTCCAAGAGCTGGGAATGTTGACAGAAGCACTCTCCTGGCAAGACAGTTGAGTCATGTTCTTGGGTAGGAGAATTTGGGGTAGGGAATGATGGGGGTATGTTCAATGGGAGTCTTGAAGATGCTTCCAGGAGACACTCACACTGCACATTGAGCTGCACCTGAGCTTCCCGGGACCTAACGTTGAAGCCATTGTACCGAGCAGTCTGACATCGGTAGGTCCCACTCATCTCTCGGCTCACTCGTTCCACCCGTAGCTTCCCGTCTGGCGTCTCCTCCATGGTAGCTCCAGAGGGCAGCAGGCCAGCTTCCTTGTCCACTCGGGACCACAGCACGGGAGGCCTGGGCTTCCCCCGAACTTCACACTGTAGCTCCACAGAGGACCCCTCACGAACCATCACCACTGACCTGCCCTTGGGGACGCTGATCGTGGGGGGCACTGCAAAGGTGAATGAGGAGGATCAGAGGGAGAGCTTCCCACCTTCCATTATTTCCTAAGACTCATTTTCTGCCCTATAGCTAACATTTCCATAGTGCTTTAAGATTTTCAAAGTGCTTTACGTAACTTATCTCACTTGATTTTCACAATAACCCTGAGAAGGAGATGTTCTTATTGTCATCGTGGTTATCCTTTCTATTTTACAGAAGCAGAAACTGAAGCTGAGAGATTCCATCACTTGCCCTTTCTAGATAATTAGTGCCCAAGGCAAGACTCAAATTTAGGTCTTCCTGACTCCAAATCCAGTGCGCTAGTCATTCCACCAAGCTGATTTTCTCATTTTACCCATAATGGTGGAGGATTCATGCAATAATGTCCTGCCTGGACACTTCCTGGAATATATGCTTTGCCCTGTACTCCATCACCAGGGCTGGGGAACCTGCAGCCTCAAGGCCACATGTGGCCTTCTAGGTCCTTGGGTGAGGTCCTTTGATTGGGTCCAAGTTTTACAGAACAAATTCGTTTATTAAGAGGATTTGTTCAATGAAGTTTGGATTCAGTGAAAGAGTCAAATTTGAGGACCATGTTCCCTGCCCCTGAATTCAGATCTGACCTTCCTCATTCAAAAAGTCAAACTTAACTATAGCAGTACATAAGCATATGTTCTTAGGTGTAGGTTTGTGTTGTGTTCATCCCTACCAATAAGCAATAGAGAGTTAACCTTGAAGTCAGGAAGACAGGGGTTTAAGTCCTGCCCCAGACATATTGTCGGTGTGACCCTGGGCAAGTCACTTAACATCTCAGTTCTCTAGATAACTCTTTGAGACTAAATTGCAGAGAAGGTGCCATTTGTAGGAAGGCCCTTCCCCGCCCCCCACCCCCAAGAGTTCCCTGTATCAGTGAAATTACAGGTCCAGTTCTTATTCCTATCATTTCCATAGGCTGAAATGCTCATTCATTGGATCAAAGAATTTAGAGATAAAAGACACCTTTGAGATGTTGTAGTCCAACCCTTCAGAACAGAAAATTGAGACTCAGAGGGAAATAATTGTGTTGCAGTGGAAAGAACATTGGATTTGCAGTCAAAATACCTGGGTTCTGATTCTGGTAGTGGTTACAGAATTGGCCTTTGAGCCAGGAAGACCTGGCTTCAAGTGTTATTTCTGACCCATACCTATCACTGTAGGACCCTGAGCAAGTCACCTAACTCTCTCCTCAAGATAACTCTCTAAGACAATAAATTGCAAAGAAGGCATGGTTAAAGGAAGTTTCCCAAACAGAGAGTTTTCTATATCGATACCTATGTGATCTTATAAAAATCAGTTTCTCCATTTGTAAACAAGAAGTTGGACTAAATGACCTGTAAGGCTCCTTCCAGCCCTAAATCTATGATGCAAAAGGACTTGTCCAAGGTCACACAAAGATAGGAAATAGTAGAATATGGATCAAAACACTACCCCAAATCTTTTCCTTGAGAAAATTGATTCAGGTTAGAGTGGGAAATAGGAGTTTCCATTATCCTCTTCCTCTCTTCCCCCTCTTCCCCCCCACCCCAACACACACGTCCCTTGAATTTGAGAGAAATCAAATAATGCCTATGGAGAGACTAATAGAGAAATGTCTTTACCCAGGCTCAGGATAGGCAGATCTGGCCAAGACTGGGGACTTAAATGATTCCCCCTCCCTCAAGCCCTTCCCTTGAGTGACCTCTCATTGTTCTTTCTCTAGGGTGACCTTCCTCTCTTCCATCATGTGATTCTTCTTCCTTCCTTTGGCTAAGATGTAACCCAATTTTCTTTCCTCAAGGTTAAGTCCCATCCTCCTTTCCCTTGAGTAATCCCTTCATTTCCCCAATCACCCTCTCATCCTTCCTTCCCTTGGGTAAGCTCTTTCCTCATTCTCCCTTCCTCTGGGTGCCTCCTATTTCACCTGCAGGATGCTAACCTGTCTCTGAAGAGATGTTCACCTCGACACTAAGATCTGGTACAGGTGCACCCTGAAAGGAGGCGACGCAGAGGTAGGTTCCATAGTCACTGAAGCGCAAGTCAATAAGCTCCAGGCTGCTGGTGACAGCGGGTAATTCAGGGTCATTTCGAGTCACCAGCAGTCGGTCAGATATCCGGGCAAGCTTGCCATTCTTGTACCACTGGTAGGATACCTTCTCCTGAGGCACTGCATCCACGTGGCACGAGAGTTTCAGGTCCTGACCCAGCTGAATACTCTCACTCTCTTTGATCACATCTGGCGTGATTTGGAAGGTGGCATTTCTCATTGCTGTGAAGACAACAGAGGTGTGCATGGGAAAACTACTAAAGAAATTGTATTTCCTCAGAGGGCAGAAATCCAGTAAGCAGGAACTTACCCATCATACTATGTATGCATTCTCCCTGGAGTGCAGGAAGTGGGTCTCTTAACAGACCAAAAGTTATCCAAGTGCAGACTTTTATCAGACTGTTAACTCACTGACAAAAGGGATTGTAAATGTTCTATTAGACAAAGAATCTAGCCCCTGGAAGCAATGTTGCCCTCTGGAGAGACTGCAAGCTCCAAGGGTTCAGGGACCTGCGTTCAAATCCCATTTCTAAGGCTGTCTTTGTGATCTATCCTGGACCTCAGTGTCCTCATCTGTTAAAATGAGAGGGATGGACTACATAATCTCTGAGATCTCTTCCAAGTCTATCTATATGGTGCTATGACTATTTCCTTGTACAGAAACCACTACATAACTCCTTTTGAAAACTGTTCTGCTTTTAAAAAAATTTTTTATCTCTGAAACAAAAGAGTCTGCCTCTTTAAAACATTAAAAGCATGTTTGAAGGATGCTGGGAGTCTGCTTAGAGTTGTTAATGGATGACCTTAAGTATTTGATGTAAATTAAGATTTTAAACCAACCCAGGCCTCAAAGAGAAAGAGAAATGAGCCACGTGGAAGAAAAAAAGAACTCTTCCCATTGGAAATATAGAATCACAAGGAAGTCATGGGGAAATGTGGCATGTCCCTAACTGTGATCACCCTATCTGTTTCTGATCCTGAAAGGGCTAGTTTCTTTAGAGACAGAGAGGGACTGTGTAGCTGATCAGAGCTGATCCCCATCTAGTAAAAGGAGAAAGCCTTTGCCATCAGGATCCTCTTAGTTAAAACTGACTGCATTAGATAGATTGTGGCGGTGATTTACTTGAAAGAGCCAAGAAGCTATCCTCAAGCCCCAAACCCAAGGTATTGCAAGTGAGAAGAAAAGTAAAGCATTTATCTTTTAAGCAGAGTAGGAAAAATTAGGATTAGATGATTCAATTTGTTGATAAAATTAAATTTTATTGAAGAACATCCATGAATGCTTAATAGCATCTTGGTATTTGTATTTCATTAGATCTTGTTCTCTCTCTACAGTCATAATAATTACCCATTTATATGATGATTTAAGTTTACAAAGTACTTTCCTCACATTAGTTCATTCTAATGCTTTGTTATAGAGTTATATACTCTCATGAGAAGCAGCCTAATAGTAATGGTTAGAGAGTTGGCCTTTGAGACCTGAGTTCAAATGCTACTTTTGTCTGTAGAACACAACCTCTAGTCCAGTGATATCCAATTCAAATAGAAACAGACCCCTGTGACTGCATATTGACTTAGAAAAGTCACAAATGAACATTATCTATGCGTTATTGTGGGACAGCTAGGTGGTTCAGTGAATAGAGCACTAGACCTGGAGTGAGGAAGACTTGAATTCAGAATCCAGTCTCAGACACTTATTAATTGTGTGACCTTGAGCAAGTCACTTAACTTCTGTTTGTTTTAATCCACTGGAGAAGGAAATAACAAATCACTTCAATATCTTTGCCCAGAAAACCCCATGGATAATATTGGTGTACTATGGTCCATGGGTCACAAAGAGTCAGACAAGACTGATCAACACGTTGTATTTTAATTTTATTAGAAATTTCCCCATTATATTTTAGTCAGATTTCAACAGCACTCAGAGCTTTGAGGCTGCAATCCTGACTCATTTGAATCCAGCTGAAAAAAAAAAGTGTTGACCTGAAAAGTTAGAGGTTTCCGTATATGCCAATTGAGGAGATAGAAGCTCAAGCAACTTGTGCTGCTGGTGGTCGTAGCAATCAATACAACTGATAACTACCCAAACTGCAGGTAGATTGCAGCAAGGAGGGGGAAAGGAGGGGGGAATTTGTTAATATTGAGTAGATATATCTTTAATTACTATTGATGGGAGGGGAGGGCAAGGAGAAGGGGAAGGAAGCCAATTTTAAAAAAAGCAAGGAAGTGAGAGGGTGGAGGCAAGTTGGGGAGAGGATATAAGGGGCAGGGAGCAGATTTAGGGTTCAAGCCCATGTCCTTTGACACTCAAACCAATGCTCTTTCCACTACCCTACACTGCCTCCTATCGCTACTTTTATATCTTCTATCCCTCAATTCATAGGATCACCAGAGCTCAAAGGCACCTCAAAGGTCATCTAGACCAACTTGATCATTTTACAGTTGAGGAAACTGAGGCCCATAGGGGTTAAGTAACTCACCCAAGGTCACAGAGATAGTATCAGAAGTCAAATTTGAACTCAGGTCCTCTAACTCCAGAAAAAGTTCTTTTTCCACTGTACCACAAGGCTTCTCTACTAGGGATATCCTTTTTGAGAAGGCTAGCCTCTGTATTACAGATACTAAAAGGAATTCTTTTGAAGGCTCTGCCTCCACCCCAAATAAGATAATTTTCTAGCAAAGGTTGGACTAAGCAGAGAAAAAAGGGAAGAGGAACTTTAGAAAGTGGGGCTAGGCCAACAACATGGCTGTAAGGGCAGGTTTCCTTCCAGCCTCGGATTCTTTTATTTACTCCCCTGACTTGCTGAAAGATGCTTGTGATCAGAGATTGAGATTCTAATCATACTGGGAGCTCCTTGGGCCCAGAGTCTGTATGTTCCTCATTAGCCTGGGAACTCTCTGAATGTAAAGACTGTATGTCCTCCATCAGACTGGGAGCTCCCTGAGGGCATGGGTCATGTGTGTGTGTGTGTGTGTGTGTGTGTGTGTGTGTGTGTGTGTGTGTGTGTGTATCCATCAGACTGGGAGCTTCCTGAGAGCATGCGACATATATGTGTGTGTGTATGTGTGTGTGTGTGTGTATGTATGTGTGTGTGTATATCCATCAGACTGGGAGATCCCTGAGTGTATGGGCTATATGTCCCCATCAGATTGGGACCCTCCTCCTCCCACTCTGAGGGCAAGGACTGTATATCCTCCTATCATATTTTTCCTCCGGTTTTCCTCCCTAGATCCTACATGGGCTCCCTTATCCCCACCCCCAATGAAATAGTCACTTACATCGAACCAACAGGTTGACTGTCTTCTTGGCTGGATTGCCCACATTATTAATGGCTGTGCAATTGTAGTAGCCAGAGTCCTGGGCTCGAACCGATGGGATGGTGAGGGTGCCACCCTGGGCCCTGCTGCCTAGAGGCAGGGGACCTGGACCATGGGACCATAGCACCTGGGGCTGGGGGTCACCTCCAGTCAGGAAACAGTGCACTGTCACATTCTCTCCTGGGTTCACCACCAATGTCTCATTCACTGACAGCTTCAAAGCGGGAGGTGCTGGATAAGGCAGTAGGAAGAAGGTAGTAGAATGGTTATGGGAATTTGGGAAGCAGGGATTAAGGAAGAGGAGAGGGGATTGAGAGACACTAAAAGAGAGAGGGGGGGATTCAAGAATACCTGCGAGGAGAGAAGAGGGCTAGGAATTAAGAAACACCTTGAAGAGACAGGAATAGATCTGGGGAAAACTAGGCAAGAGGGGAGGGGATTGGAAGATACCTGGGGGGAAGAGAAGGGTCTGGAGGAATACCAAAGGATAGTGGAAAGGTGGGCAGTAGAGGAGAGGCACTAGGAGAACACAGAGAATGAGAAAGCACATGCAATGGTAGTATACTGGTGAAAGTTCAGTCAGGGCGACTCCTCTGGGGATTGAAGACATGCTTTTGGACTAGCGGATTGTGCCACACCTTGATGTCCTACCTGTGGTGTTGGTGAGACGGAAGGTAATGGCCTTGTCAGGAATGCCACACACATTCCGCACAGACACCTGGCAGGTGTAGCTGGCATAGTCCTGGGGCCTCAGATTCTTCAGCTTTAGAACCTTGGTCTCCCCCTAGGAAGGGATCATGGATAGAATGTAGTGGTAGTTATCCATTGATATCCACCAAGGGATCTGGGGCAGACTGGACTGGGCATACAATCTAAAGGATTTTCCTGGTCTCAAATCCTAATCCCTACCTTCCGCACCTTCCCAGCCACCAGTCATCCTCAAGGGGCCCCAATCCAGTGGGAAATGCTATACTCACCATACCTTCTATAGGATTTCCTCCTTTCTCACTGTACCAACCCTCTTTCCCTGGAGCCATTCCCTGGCTCTGAGGTTGCCCTGTAGCACACCTTCCCTCTGTGGAATGAATAGGTGGACCCCAATCCCCTGCCTCTTCATCAATTCTATAAGCAACATCAGAAGTTAAAGAGAGGTCTGTATTTCTCCTTCCCTGTCCCTTACCACACTCTACCTTCCCTAGCATCCGCCTCCAACTTCCCCCCTCCAACATACATCTCTAAACAATCTAAAGGCCAGATCACACTCAGAATTTATTAAGAATCGCCACATTTCAGAGAGGTCCAAAACCTCAGGTCACTGCTACTTCTCCATCCAATCCTGGGCCCCCTTCCAAAGAGAAAATGAGGTAAGGCTTTCCCTCTCTCCCATTGTTTTTCTTTGGCACACTATTAGGAACATCTGTCTTCTATGCCTTTCTCTACAACACTCCATCCTAGAGATAGCTGCATATAAGTGGTAGAAGGATGGAAATGGGGAACAATCTCTGCTGACCTGAGTGTAGAGGGGTTCATAGATGTCAACCCCATCATCCTGGCTGTGGGACAAGGTGCTGGAGCCCCGCTTCCAGATGAATCGAGCTGGTGGGTTGGAGTTGACGGTGCATCGAAGAAACACTGTCTTCTCCTGGTAGAAGCTACCCCGAACATCACTCACTGTCTGGTGCACTGTTAAGACTGGTTCATCCAGGTCTGGAAGAGCAGGACCCCCAAGGGGCTATCATTCCAGGAGGCTCTGAGGTGAGCTTAAGCCCCAGCTACTGCCCTCCTTAAGTAGGAGGGCTGAGCCAACCCTCTGGTCACTTTTGTCAGGGAAGTGGCATTTAATGTACCTCAGGGGAATTGAGACCAACTTCCCAACCCCTCCAAGCTTTCTTGCCTGAATTCTGATTCCCTGAGCTGAAATCTTCTTTTGTCCCTATTTCACTCTATCCTGAGCCATTTATTGCATATGTTGTATCCACCCAATTAGTCTGTAACCTCCCTGAAGGCAGGAGAAAATCATTTTTCATTTTTGTATCCCATTCCTAGTGCCTACCATAGCTTTTGGCACATGGTAGATGCTGAAACAATGTTGAATTTAAATAAATTGAAGGTAAAGGTTTGGATTTGATGAATTCTTAAAATTCCCTTGGGATGCTGGACAGTCTTGCCATCCCATGCCTTTCCTACTCTTCTTCCATTTATCATTTAGCTGTCCCTGCTCAAGGACCTGAACACCCTATTTTAAAAATCTCGACCCCAATAAGACCATGTTCGATGCCACAGCCCCTCACAACCTACCCCATCTTGAGGAGGGGCAGTTACCAAGTCCATAAGCAGAGTAGATGAGGGTCACAGTGAGTACCCAGTTCTCTGGCCAGGCCCCAATCCAGTTCCACCAGCATGAAATGGGGCCCCCTCAACCTCAGGGACTTGGCAGAGACCAGAGACTACAGGGTTCTTTTGCATGCCACATTCCCTAGCCTAGGAGCTGGCATGGAGAGGAGCAATGGAGATAGGTGTTGGTTAGCTTTGAGTAGGCAGGCTCCATCCTGTAACTTGTACCAGCTAAGATGGGCTTTTACTCTTATTTTTTTCTGTAAGGGCCCTAAACCTCAGAGAAGAAAACTCTTCAACTCATCTGTTTCAGCCTGAGCTGGCTTCTTCTCTAAAGCCCTGTACTAGGTAGGTGTAAACAGACACTGAATACAGGCACTGACAAGTGAGAGTAGGCAAGCAGGTCTCTGTGGATATGGAGGACTGATGTCTGGCAGTAGGAGCAAGCCCAGGACATGGTAGGTGGGGTGGGATGGGGAGCAGGAGACTTCTAAGTCCTTCCCAACCAAAGGTATCTTTCATTTTCTTTTCCCTTTCTTTCCTTCCCCTTCCTACTCACTCTCTCCTATACTTCCTCTTCTGTATGATGGTCACCTCCAAAGCACTGATGACCACTTAGGGCCCCCAATGGTGCTACATATCTTGTCCCCTTAGCAGAGGAGGTGGAAGGGGGTTAGGATGCAGGTTACTGCAGAGGACCTGGTCTGATGGTGGCTGATAGAGCTGGGATTGGGCAAGTTGGGGCAGGTGCCTGCCTCCCCGACTTACACTGCACATCTACTCGGATGGACTTGATCGCAGGGACCCCCACCCCATTCTCAGCTTTACAGTAGTAGCGGCCACCCTGTGTTCGAGCAATGCGCTCTATTCGAAGGGTCTCGTTGAAAACTGATGTCTCTTGGAACTTGTCCGAGGCACTCCCTGCTGTCTTTGTCCACCGAACCTAAAGGAGAGGGAAAGGGATAGGATCAGATTCAGGGTCAAAATCAGGCTGTGGGAAGTTCATACATCGGTCATCCAGCAGTAGCACCTTCCCCTACCACCTCCACTACCCCTCCTAACTATGCCTTTCACACTGTTTACACACATGAACAGCGACACGGATATAAACACCTATTCATAGGATCTTAAATTTTGAGTTGGAAGAAACCTCAGAGGTGATCTAACCCAACCCCCTAAATTTTACCCAATTTTAAACTGAAGTTCAGAATTGTCCAAGGACTCATATGTGGCATTAGGTATACAGACCCATGAAAAAATGTATAAGTCAACAAGCTTACTATGTGCTAGGTTAAGCCAGCCTCAATGTCAAGGAAGTGGTGCTTAACTGTGCCCCAAGAGATCTGAGATTAACTCCCCACCACAACCAGCAAAGCTGCCCTGCCTAGATTCTGATCCCCTGAGTTGACATCTTAGACATAAAAAGAGATACAAATATAAAAAGATATATAGTCTTTCCCAATCATCCTACCCTTAGTTTCCACCAACTACCTTGTATTTATTCGTATTTGTTCCTCATATACTTATCATTATACATATTTCCCCATTAGAATGTAAGTTCCTTGTCAGAACAGAGTTCTGACTTTTTAAAATTTCTGTATTCCTAGCACCTAGAATGGAGCCTGAGCTATATATATATTTATACATATATATATGTATGTATGTATATGTATATAGATAGATACATATCTATATGCACACACACATATATGTATGTATGTATATACATATATGTGTGTTTATATGTATATATACATATATACACTTAAGCAATACTTCAGGATTGATAGATACATATAGATTCATATCCAATCAAATCATTTAAAAAGATTCATGGGGTATTAACTGTTCAAGGCACAGTACTAGTGTTGTGGGCTATGCAGAGGTGTCTAAGTCAGTTTCTGCCTTCATAGAAATTACATTTTAAATGGGGAAATCAGACAGAAAGACACACACACAAATACACACACATATCTTCGGTTGTATTGAGCTTTAGGAATAGCTTGAGAAAAGACTTAAGGCAAGGAAATCAATGAAGAAAATGATGGGAGAATTTAGTCCAGAGGAGAAAAGGACATGAATTGAATGAATAGAGAGAAAGGACAGATGGCAAAATGCGTTGGGAAAAATGATCAGATTTGACAACTGACTGCCCATGTGAGATGGAAGTGAGATGTTGCAGATGACACAGACTTGCTAACCTGGAAGACCAGAATATTATGCCACAGACCAAAACAGGAAAGTTCAGAAGAAAGAGGAGCTTAGTGGAACAAGATAATATAATGAACTCTGTGAGTAAGATTATAATCTATAAAGATATATATGGCTGTCCCACCAAATAAAAGGATTTTCACTCATATCTACTGTCTCACGACACAGAGCTGGACCTAAGGGATACATGCAGCAGTCACAGGGTGATCTGGGGGGCAAGTTATAGATGTTGGTACCCAGGTAGTGGAGAATTTTCTCAACAGTATCTCTGCAACTATAGATGTGGGTCAAAGCTAAGTGAAAACTGCCCTGAGGGGGTCTGTGCCTACTTCAGAGAGGGAAAAGTTGGAAGTTTACACAGCCTCAGAAGACAACTTTGGGAAGAGATGGAATGTTGGACGATAACAAGTGAAGGAAATGGAGGGCTGTGTTGGAGATAAGCCCTTCAGATGACTATCACAGCAAGAGTAGGATGTGACTCAGCTTTTGACCCTCTGACTTGTTACAGTCTTAATGACATCTCTTAAGCCCTGCGGTAGGAGCTCTCATTTTGGAGACCACTGCAGTTGGCAATGAGGAGCCATTGAAGATTTTTGAAAAGAGGAACGATATGATCAAAGTGGTATTTTGGAAAGATTAAAATGGGAGATTAAGGTATTTGGAGGAAAGATTAGAGGGAATTAGACTGAATTAGAGGGATTAGCTTTGAGGCTAGGAGACTACTTCACAGTCCAGGCCATAGGGGATGAGGGCCATTGGGACTAGAAATGAGCCAAGTGAAGAAAAAAAGAAAGAAATCTTCACAAATAAGGCATGCAGAAAATGTAGTATGTTCAATACTATGATCACCTTTCTATATCTGATCATAAAAGTGAATAGTGGGCAAGCTAGAAACATTAGGAAAAAAATGATTATGCTAGAGGTGGGGAGATGGAACTGTAAAAAGGGAGTAATGGACAGAATGATGATACCACTGCAAGTCAGTATACAAACACAGACTAACACAGATGTAGATGTGTATACAGCCATGGGCACACAGCTGTGGGTTCAGATCAGTCTGGACACAGAACTGCTGTGGATCCTGACCCAACGCTTCCTCCCTGGCACTAGTGAGGGCTCTCTCCTCTTTTACAAGCAAGGTTTGATCCAAAAGAGACTTTTTTGACTAGCAACACTGTTTCTAAACAAACTCAAGGGAAAGAGAACACATTAGTAAGGCCCTTCACACACCATTTTATTCAATTCCCTGCCTCAAGGTCAAACTGTTAAAGTTTCTGTTCTATTTCCAAAAATCTCCTGAGAATGGCAGATATTTCCAGACAAAGCCAATGTGTGTTTGGCACCTAGCTAGAGAAAAGGATTGAGCATGTGATTTCATTAGTATGGAGAACTCCCTAGACTAGTGTAGGTCCATACCTATTCAATAATTTCTAGATTTACAGATAAGGAAATGGAGGCTAAGATGGTTTAAGTGATTTTTACCCAGTCATAGAGCTAGTAAGTATCAAAGGCAGAGTCTGAACTCTGGTCTTCCTGATTCCAAGTCAAGCACTCTATCAACTGTGCAGAATGTGAGTTTCTTGGAGTGGGGACTGTCTAAGATCAGGAGTGGCCTTCTAGGTCCTTGGGTGCTGCTTTTGACTGAGTCCAAAATTTATAGAGCAAATCCTTTTATCAAGAGGATTTGTTCTGTGAAGTTTGGATTCAGACTCTAGATTTTCTATGTATATATCAGTGCTTGGCATTCAAAGACTTTTGTAACCTAGCCCCCTCCTACTTTTCCAGTCTTTTTTTTTTTCTTTTGAGGCAGTTGGGGTTAAGTGACTTGCCCAGAGTCACTCAGCTAGTGTCAAATGTCTGGGCTAAGGTTGGATTTGAACACAGGGCCTCCTAACTCCAGGACCAATTCTCTATCTATTGCCCCACCTGGCTACCCTCTTTGCCAGTCTTTTTACACCTTGGTCCCCACAACATACTCTTCAATCCAATGACACTGGCCTCCTGGACGTTCCGTAAATGATACACTCCATCTCTCTGCTCTGGAGATTTTCCTAAGTCCTCCATACCCAGAATGATTTCCCTCCTCATCTTCACCTCCTGGATTCTCTGGCTTCTTTTAGGTCTGAATTAAAATCCCTTCTTCTACAGGAAGCTTTTCCCAACCTCTCTTAATTGTAGTGCCTTCCTTCTCTTAATTGTTTCCTGATTATCCCATATATAACTTGTTCATACATATGTGTTGGCTTGTCGTCTCTCTGATTAAACAGTGAGCTCCCTGAGGGCAAGGACTGCCTTTTGCCTCTTTTTTGTATCCCCAGTGCTCAGCACAACTCCTGGCACATAACAGGCACTTAATAAATCCTTATTGACTAATTGACTTAGAAAGTACTTAAAATTTTTTTCCATTCCATTTCCAAATAGGAACTCAATAAATGTTTATTGTTGATCTGCTATGAGAATAATGATTGTCTTTATGTTTTGAGTAACTAATTTATTACAAATGAGAGACAGATTTATTGAGGTCACAGGGAATTTTTGGGAAGTGACAGTAATATTTTTTAAAAGAGTATCAATAAATATATGTAAAAGGAAAAAATAAAGGGAATCCACAGTTTTCTATTTTAATATCTTCTAACCCCATGTCAGGAATTCCTTCCTAGTGTCCAACTATAATAACTTCTATTACAGCTTAAGACCATTTTCTCAGTGGGAAGAAGAAGAGCAGCTGAGTACCAAATTCTTCCCATACTTCTCCAACCTCTCTGTGAAGCAACATCTGACAATGACCTTTTCCCACCTCATTATTCATAGTAACGGGCTGCCCTTTCTTTACATAACACTTTAAAGTTTTTCAAGTATCTCATTTTATCCTCACATCAAGCCTGCTTGGTGGATTTTATGGGTATTATTCTCACAGGCATTTTTCAATTTAAGATTCCAACGTGCCCTAATCAGTCTGATCTAGGATATAGTTTGATTACTGCCCTCCTGGTTTGAGCTTTGAACCATCCTCACCAACAGTTTGGGTCTGATCAATACAACTAAAGGCTTATCCCTGGTTGGAACTCCTGTGGACAGTTACTGGTCCCAGACAACTGTCAGCCTCTATCAACTAACTGATTCATTAAAAAAAGAACTTCAATTCAGTCTTGCTCTTGGTTCCAGCCCCATGTTCTGGCTACTTAGCTATAGACCTGAGCCCCAGTTTGTGTCCTGAGCCCAAGGTCCTGATCTGGTGTTAAAGTAACCCAGCTTTGGGCTCACTCTTACCTTTGAGGCATTAGGAGGAGTGGAGAAGAGAGGAGAGGAGAGGAGAGGAGAGGAGAGGAGAGGAGAGGAGAGGAGGGAGGCCTGTTTAGTACAACAATATGGAACTAGGAGTTAGAAGATATGTATTCAAATCCTGGCTCTGCCATGAATACCCTAATGAATACCTAAGCATCACCCAATTTTTGTGAGCCTCAGTTTTCTCTTCTGTAAAATGTGGGCAGTGAACTGGATGAGACCACTAAGTTCTTTTTCAGTCTATGAATCTATAAGACACAGAGATGGGGAAATAATTGGACAATTAAGTCTGTGAGAAAAGGCTAGAAGTATTAAAGGTGTGGGTGATATCATTCATAATACCTAACATTAACAGGAGACTTTACAGTTTACAAAACACATTACATACATTTTCTCCTTTAAACCTTATAACAGCTCTGATCAAAGGACTAATTGGAATGAGGGTGAAAAACAGGAGCATGAGTGAGCAGAGGCTTCTGATCCAACCCACGGTAAGGAAGGAAGCATTACCTGAGGTCGTGGGTGCCCAGTGACAAGGCACTGCAAAACAAGGGTATCCCCCTCACGAATAGTGTAGACACGTTCACTGATGTTGTCCTCTTTCACTACACATGCCTGGCCTGCATGGACAATCTGAGCCTGAGCTGGAGCTGAGGAAAAAGAAGGAAGGGAATATTAGAGAAAAGAAGGGGAAAGGGAGAAAAGTGAGTAAGTCAGGGAAGAAGGAGATGTCTAAGGATAAATCCAAGTCCCAGGATGACAGGTAGACAATAGAGATATGACCTGAATCATGGGACTCTCCTATCTCAAACTCTTCCACGTTCTAGGATCCCAAGAAAAAAAAAGGATGTTTTTAAAAATTCTTCTACATGCCCCAGCCACCAATCTAGAGAAGGTGTGGAAAATGAGGTTAGGATTAGACTGTCCCCTTTCCCTACAACGAATCAAGCCAAATCTCATCAACAAAACTTTATTAAGACTCACTATTGGTCAGGTACTATGCTAAGCACTGGGGATATAAAGAAAGGCAAAAAAAATAGTTCTGGTCTTCAATTCCCCCATTCCAGTGGGGGAAGATACATAAAAGGGAGGTGCAATGGAAAGAGTAGAAAGAAAGTACCCTGTTAGTGGTATGATGGCAAAGTCCAGATAATGAAAAAAAAATAGTTGATCTGGGTACTCCCTCAAAAGTAGCAGTTCTAGGAGAAACTTACCAATGAGAGAAGCGGGACGCAGGAGTGAGAGGAGAAGGCAGCTGAGTCACTATGTCAAAGTCTGAGAATGGAGGATGACTAGTTTGGACCCTTCCTCAAAATGGAGGTTTTGAAATCTCTCTTTTATCCTACATCTCTGTAACCCCTATAGACTCAGTCTGAGGTATACCCATTTGCATTTGGATTCATACTACCATAGACCCCCCCTATTCTTTGTGGGTGTGGGAGCAGGGAAGGAAGGATGGGACAGTGGATATTCTATACTACCAAAGAAGGCAGGGTCTATGTCTCTTCCACCCAACAAAGAGCATCTGAAGACAGGAGCTGTAGTTCTTCTACCAGACTGGGAGTCCCCTAAAGGCAGGAATCACAAATCAATCAACAAAACTTTATTAAGCATGTGTTAGGCACTGTGCTATATGTTGGAACTGCAATTACAAAGAATGAAATAATACCTACACACAAAGAGCTTACTTTTAAATGGGGGATACTATATATTTGAATATAGACATGTAGAAAACATATACAGAATATATGTTCTATATACACAGCATAAATATAAAATGAATAAATACAAAAATATTAAGTACAAGGTAGTTTGGGATGGAGAACACTAAAAAAAGATGGTTCCATTCCCCAAGAATTTCTTCTTTCCTCCCCTTCCTTATCTCCCATCATTGAGACATCTTCCCCAGTATCTCTTTCCTGCTGGTCTCCTTGCCAAAGCCAACCCCTCTTCATGCATCCTTGATTCCATCCTCTTCCAATCTCTCTAACAGATTGTTCCCCCATCTTCCCCACTCTTTTATCTTTATGCTCTCCCTAACTCCCTAACCAATATCTACAAAACAGGCCTGTCATTTAATAAAATCCACACTTGATCCTATCATCCTGATTAGATGCCTATCATCCTTTATCTCTTTTTCCTTTTCTGAATAAATTACTTGAGAAAGCAATCAACACTAAATGCCTCCACTTCCTCTCCCCTCACTCCTAACTCTCCATAGTCTGAATTGACCTCACCATTCAACTGAAGCTACTTTTTTCAAAGTTACCAATGATCTCTTAATTGCAGAATCTTGTAGGCATTCCTCAATCCATATCCTTCTTGACTTCTCTGTTGCATTTGACTCTATTTATCATCTTCTAGATATTCTCTCTTCTCAAGATCTTCATGACATCTTCTGGTCCTATCTGTCTGACTGATTCTTCTAAGCCTCCTTTGTTGGTTCTTCAATCATATCCAATCCATTGTCAAATCTTAGCATTTCTCCCTTCACTGGCATCCCCTTTTCTCCATTCACATTGCCACAACTCTGGTACAAGCCCTCACTACCTCTCACCCGGACTTATCTCTGCCTCAAGTCTCTCTCTATTCCAATCCATCCTCCATGTCACTGACAAAGTGATTATTTTAAAGCATTGATCTGTCTATGTAACCCCCTGGTCAAAGAACTCCAATAGCTCTCTCTTCCCTCCAGGATCAAATATAAATTCCTCTACTTAACATTTGAAACTCTTCATACACTTCTCCCTTCCTGTATTTTCAGTATTCTTACACTTTACAATACCTTGCCATCCAAATTTACTGATCCACTTTCATTCCTCATACACAATATCTCAGTGCTTTTGCAATGACTGTCTCCCATGCCTGGGATGATCTGCCCTCTTAGTTCTCTACTTCTCAGTTTCCTTGGCCTTTTTCTATACTCAGATCAAAGCCCAAAGTCCTTCTCCAATACTCCCCGAGCTGCTAATGTCTTACCCTCTCAGATTGCCTTCTTTCCATTATGTATAAATCTTTGAGATCAGGAACTGTTTTTTTTTTCTCTTTGTTTCCTTAGTGGTTAGCACAGAAACTGGCTAATAACAAGTGCTTAATAAATGTTTGTTGACTGATGACTGACTTTGGGGATCAGGAATGGATGGCTTTTTTGAAGAAGAGTGTGGGAGGGGAGTAATGTCTAAGAGGCTGGGCAGATATGTAGGCTCCAGATTACAAAGGGTTTAAAACAATAAATAGGATTTCTTATTTCAACTCAGAAGCAATAGGAAGCCACTGGGATTGATTGAGTTGAGGTGGCAGAAGTGTGGGGATGAACTGGAATGGAGAAGAGATTTGAGGCTGGGAGGCCAATTAAGTGAGAAGAGATGAAGGTCTGAACTAAAGAGGTAGTTGTATGAATGGAGGACAGCAGTTGGATACTAGAGATGCTGTAAAGGTAGAAATGGCAAAATTTGGCAACTGGTTGGATATGTGAAATGAGAGAAAGTGAGGAGATGAGAATAATGCCAACATTATGAACCTAAGAGATTTGAAGGATGGTGAGGTCTTCAATAGAAATGGGAATTTGAAAGAGTGGAGAGTTAGATCAAGGTAAGGATAATGAGTACAGTTTTGTACATGTTGACTCTGAAACGTCTCAAGGGCATCCAGTTTGAGATGTCCAGTAGTCAAATTGTGATCTGGGACTGAAAAGTCATCTGCATAAAGAAGATAGTTAAACCCACTGGAGCTTAAGAGGTTATCAAAAAAGAGAGTGTAGAGGGAGAAGAGAAGACAGGCTAGGACAGAACTTTAGGAACATCCACAATTAGAGGAGTGATATGATAATGTCTTTTCATTAGCCTAGGATGGTAGGAACCATGTCTCCTCTCATCAGAGTGAGAGATCCCTAAGAGTCGGGACTATGCCTCCTCTCATCAGAGTGAGAGATCCCTAAGAGTAGGGACTATGTCCCCTCTCATCAGATTGAAGGCTGTTTTCTTCCTTAATCCTTAACCCTCTCCATGCTATGCATACACACACACAATCTCCAGTATACACGGGGTTCTTTGAAAGGATGATGTTCAATTCAAAGTTGACTTTGAGCAACGTACTTTTGAGTTGGTCCCGACTTGGAAAAGACTGGATGGGTATCATTTTGCAGTGTCATAGGATAATAGAATCATAGATTTAGAGCTAGAAGCAAACTTAGAAATCACCAAGTCCAACAATTATATTTTATAACTGAGGAAAATAAAAGGAGAGGTCAAATGGCTTGCCAAGGATCACACTGCTAGTGTTTAAGGTGAGATTTGAACCCATGTCTTCCTAACTTCAAATTCAATGATCTACCCGTTAACCCTTATTATACCTTCAGTGAGCCCTCAGGTGTCCACCATCTTCCAGGACAAAGCTCCTCACTTTCTGACCCTAGTGTCCTAGAAGGAAACCATTCTCTGTACCTGTATCCCACTTCAGCTGTATGAACTGGAGAAAAGGGAAAGATCTCAGATTCTTTGCTAGAAACTACTCAGTCTCTAGCCTATGAGTTCTTAATTCATTGGTCACTCATTTCACAGTTGAGAAGATTTGAGAAGTAGTGGAGGGAGAATAGTGGGCTTAAGATAGAATGGTTCCTCAAAGGAGGTCATATAAGGGGAACTCTTTGAGAACAGGGACTTAACTGTCTATTTGAGAGTTACAAGATCACAGAATCAGTCTCAGAGTTGAAATAGACCTCAATGGTCATCTACTCCAACACAAAGATGAATAGAAATCTCTTCTATATCATTCACAGATGATCATCCAGCCTCCAAATGAAGACTCTCACTGCCTCCCTGCTCCCTCTCCACCCTACCTCATAAGGGGAACATGCTAATGATAATAGCTAGCATTTGTAAAGTGCTTTAAAATTCACGAAATGCTGTATATATGTTATTTGGTCTTTAGAACAATCCTTGTGAAGGTGTTATTTTTATCCTTATTTGACAAATGAAGAAACATAGCTAGTATGAGTCATAAATGAGTCACATAGCTGGTAAGTTCAAATCCAACCTCAGACTCTATGACTGGTCAAGTCTCTTTGTCTTTGCCTCAGTTTCCTCATTTGTCAAATAAGGATAAAAATAGCATCTCCATAAGGATTGTTGTAAAAACCAAATGAGATAACATATGCAAAGCATTTTGTAAACCTTAAATCACTATATATACGTCAGCTATTATTATTAATATTTTCCTCCTCCTGGTGGTGGTGGTGGTGGTGGTGGCAGCAGCGTGTGCGTGTGTGTGCGTGTGTGTGGTGAGTCTTCATTTGGAGGATGAATGATCACTTGAGAATGATATAGAGGGCACTTCTATTCAGCTTTGTATTGGAGCAGATGACTCTGAGGTCCCTTCCTATTTCAAGGCTGGTTCTGTGATGCTGGAGCTCTCAATCTGATGGGGCAGACAGCAAGTTCCCATCTTCAAACAACTTGTCTCCAGTCCTCCGAATCCAGCTAGCTGTCTTAGAAGTTACAGTATCCTGAAGTAGCTGATTTCGTATTGAAATAGCTCTAATAGTTAGGAAGATTCTTCTATTGAATCAACATCTGCTTCCCAGAATCTTCTACTCATTGCTCCTAGTTCAACCTTTGGGGTCAAAGCAAAACAAGTATAATCCCCTTCTACATGAAAACTAGGCTAATGCTTAAAGACACCTCTCTTTTCCCTCTCCTAAATCTTTTCTTTTGCAGGATAAATATACCCAGTTCTTTCATCTAAACCTTAGAGCATCATAGTTCTAGAATTGGAAGCAATCTCAGGGGCCACCTAGTACAACTTCCTTATTTTATAGTTAAGGAAATTGTTGAGACTTGAGTTGAGATTTGTCCAAGGTCACACAGGTAGTAAGACAGAAGTGGCTTCGAACCAAAACAAAGTCATTGAGTCAGTGTTTTTTCCCCTGTACCACACTACCTTCCTTAAGCACTTATGATCCCTCATTTAAATTTAAATGTTATCTCTGATTTCTATGGAATCACCTCAAAGAAAATATTAATTTGCCCTTACAATGAGTAGTCCTGATGTGAGGGAGTCATTCAGCTCCCTGTTCAAGTCAGCCTCGTTCTTGACTCCAGTATGACCTCGGGACACCTGTTACTATTAAGGTGGCTGTCATCATGAGAGAAATGGAGACGGAGGAAGACATGCAAAGTGGGAAAGCAACTTTTTCCAACCTACCATCTGGTATTTTCCTATTTCAACTAATTAATTTTGCTAACAAAGGTTTTGAAATCTTGAAAGTGCTGTCAGCACACTCTAAATTAAGTACCCCCAAGGCAAAGCCCCATTCACCCTGTCCTAGTTTAGGTTCTTCAAATAAGTAAACAAAAAATCAAAAAAGATACTTTTTTTTCTATATCCCCTTCTATATTCCTCCCTCTCTCTCTCCCTTTTTCTTTTCCTTCCTTCCTTTCTACTTTTAAAAAATATAACTGGGCAAGTAAACATATAGTTCTGATTCTACCAGTTTCACTCTATGTCATTTCATTGTGATTGTATGCTTCATATTTATCATTTTTGTGGCACCATAATACTCCATAGACTGTAAAGTCTTTGAAGGCATGGATTATGGCACATCTTATACTCCTTTTGTCTTCTTGAGGTCAAGGGATTTGTCTCTCTCTTCACACTGGAGGCTTTCTGGGAGCAGGGACTATGTCTCCCAAACAGACTAAGTGCTGTCTTGAGGGCAGGGAATATATCTTTCCAATTAAACTAAGGGCTTTTTGATGACAGAGACTGTGTCTCTCTGTCAGATTGGGAGCAACATGGAAAAGAAGGAACTGTGTTCCTTTTCCATCAGCCCAGGGAATCCACAGAGATAAGAACGAACTTTCTTCCATTCCCTCCTCACCCCAGAGAGGAGGATGATACAAGAACATAGTCCCTGAGTTCATGGCCCCTGGGTGTGGGATGCTGTCAGGATAGCCAATCCAAGACCAACCCCAAGCAAGAATAATAGTTCTAAGAGAATTATGAAAGTTTCCCTACTGTGCTCAAAACAGTTTTTAGAATCCCAGCAACATTTTTCCTTCCCCTATCTCAAAGCTTTTACTTTTTCTCAAAGCTTTTATTTTTAAAGTGGTTTTCCCAACTTCAGAAGCCTATTGTATTTCTCACCTTTCCCTTGGTTGCCCTCCTAACCCTTAATGTACTCTAGGAAGATGCCTCTCCTCCAAGCTTGAAAACAAACACTTTTTACCACCAAGTGAATGCAGCAATGCAAGCTATAATAATGATAATAAAATAACAACATCAACTTAAATTTATATAGATACGTGCATATGCATCCTGTCATTTGATTTGGCTTGGTGCCGTAGTGCATAGACAGCTGGACATGAGTCAAGAAGACCAGTGTTCTAATCCTGCCTCAGATACTTACTAGTTTTGAGAGTCTGACCAAGTTACTCAGTTGCTCTCAGCCTTGGTTTCCTCATCTGAAAATAAGCATAATAATAGCACCTACATCACAGTATTGTTGTGAGGATCAGATGAGATGATGTGTATGATCTGCTTCGCAAAACCTTCAAATTCTATATAAATGCTTTTTATTTCTTGGCCCTTTATTTCTTTTTACTTATAACATGTTATTATCATTATTTCCCATAACAGAGGCACTGAAGGACAGTGAAAAAAGCCCAGGATTTGGAGTCAGAGGAACTAGGTTTAATTTCTACCTCACTGAATACCTGTGTGACCCTACGATAGTCACATAACATTTCTGGGCCTCAGTTTCCTCATCTGTAAAATGGAAGCATTGGACTAGATGACCTCTAAAATCTCCTCTGGGTCTAAAATCTCAGGGACAAATCATGCATTTGGGAATGTGTGTGTTTTGTCCTTGTCTGGGAGTCATAGATTTGTGTTCCAGACTCGTGTCCAGTACTAACTTCTGACTCACTGTAGGCCTTGGTTTCCCCATCTGTAAAAAAGAGAG